>NC_063337.1:60190526-60268496 GCF_021869965.1 Rhincodon typus | reverse complement strand
GCTGTGTTCATCCAGCTCTACACCTTGTTATCTCAGAGTCCCCAGGTTCTGATGGGATCTATCTCAGTATATTGAAGGAGGCAACAGAACAAATTGCTAGAGCATTGACAGACATCTGTGTACTCTCTTTGGCCACAGGTGAGGCCCCAGAGGACTGGAGAATAGCCAATGTTGTCCCATTGTGTAAGAAGGGTAGCAGGGATAATCCTGGAAATTACAGGCCTGTGAGTCTCATATCGGTGGTAGGGAAATTATTGGCAAAGATTCTCAGGACAAGAACTATATGCATTTAGAAGCAAATAGACTTATTAGTGATAGACAGCTTGGTTTTGTGCCAGGGATGTCATACCTCACTAACTTGATCGAGCTTTTTGAGGAGATGATGAAGATGATTAATGAGGGAAAAGCAGTTGATGTTGTATACATGGACTTCAGTAAAGCCTTTGACAAGATCTCTCATGGCAGACTGATACAAAAGGTAAAGTCACATGGTATCGGGGTGAACTGGCAGAGATGGATACAGAACTAACTTAGTCATAGGAGACAGAGGGTAGCGATGGAAGGATGCGTTTCAGAATGAAAGGCTATGACTAGTGGTGTTCCTCAGGAATCAGTGTTGGGACCTCTGCTGTTCGTGATCTACATGAGTGATTTGGAGGAAAATGTGGCTGGTTTAATCAATAAGTTTGTGGACGATATAAAGATTGGTGGAGTTGCAGATAGTGAGGAAGATTGTCAGAGGATACAGCAGGATATAGATCAGTTGAAGGCATGGGCAGAAAAATGGTAGATGGAGTTTAATCCAGACAAATGTGAGGTGGTGCATTTGGAAGATCAAGTACAGGTAGAAATTATACAGTGAATGTCAGAACCTTTAGGGGTATTGATATGCAGAAGGATCTGGGTGTGCAGATCCACAGATCATTGAAGGTGGCCATGCAGGTAGATAAGGTAGTAAAAAAGGCTTATGGCATACTAGCCTTCATGGAAGGGGCATTGAATATAAGGACAGGCAAGTTATGCTGCAGCTTTACGGAACTTAAGTTAGGTTACACTTAGAATATTACACACAGTTCTGGTCACCACACTACCAGAACAATGTGGATGTTTTGGAGAGGATACAGAAAAGGTTTACTATGATGTTGTCTGGTATAGGGGATTTTAGCTATGAAGTAAGGTTGACTAGACTGGGTTTTTTTTTGCTGGAACACAGGAGGTTGAGGGGTGACCTAATAGAAGTTTATAAGGTTATGAATAGCATGGATAGAGTGGAAAGTGTGAATCTTTTTCCTAGGATGGAGGTGTCAATTACTAGCGGACACGAGTTCAAGGTGCGAGGGGGATGTTTAAAAGAGATGTGCAAGGCAAGTTTTTCACACAAAGATTTGTGAGTGCCTGGAATGCATTGCCTGTGGAGGTGATGGAAGCAGACACAATAGCAGCATTCAAGAAGCACCTGGATGAACACAAGTAGGTACGGAATAGAAGGATACAGATCCTGTAAGTGAAGATAGTTTTAGTATGGAAGGGCAAAAAGTGGTGGCGCAAGCTTGGAGGGCCAAAGGGCCTTTTCATGTGCTGTTTTGTTCTTTGTTCTTTATAGTACAGTGATAAGGCAACACAACACGATGGAGGGTGTCCTCAGTATGAAGACATGATTCCATCCCATTAGGACTGTACAGTGGTCACTCTTACTGATACTATAATGCATGGATACATCTGTGATAGGTAGTTTGAAGTCAGAATTTCCCTCTTGTTCATTCTCTCAACACTTGTTGAAGAGCCAGTCTAGCAACTATGATCTTTAGGACTCAGCTAACTTGATCAGTGGTGGTGCTACTGAGCCATTCCTGGAGATATTTGTTGAAACCTCCATCCAGAGTGCATTCTGTGCATTCGCCACCATGGAGGAGTACTGATTCATCAGCCTAGATCCAGGGGCTGTGGTAGTTAGGAATCACCAGTAGGTTTCCTTGACCTGATACCATGAGATTTCATGAGGTCTGGAGGTAAAGCTGAACAAAAAGGCCGACATTACGGTCACCAAAGTTTTGACTTTCAAAAATCAGTGGCAATCTGCATTTGGGGAAATTCATTGAATTCCACAAACCCACAAGTCGCCTCAATAAAAACTGAAAGAACTGTGGATTCTGTAAATCAGGAACAAAAACAAAGTTGCTGGAAAAGCTTAGCAGGTCTGGCAGCATCTGTGAAGGGAAAAAACAGAGTTAACGTTTCGGGTCCAGTGACCCTTCCTCAGAACTGATGGTGGCTGGGAAAATGTCAGTTTATATGCAGGAAAAAGGGGATGGGGTAGGGAGTAAATGATCGGATAGAGCCTAAAGAGAGAGAAGAGCAGTTGGACAAAAAGTTGATAACGATCAAGCTGGGAGGGTGAATAGTTGTTAATGGGGACTATTAGTGACTAATAACAGGTAGTGTGTAATGGCAGGCTGTGTGATAACAAGGCCTGGTGTGTGGGGTAAGGGGCTGGGACATGGGAGAGTTTAGGCCCTAAAATTATTGAACTCGATATTGAGTCCGGAGGGCTGCAGGGACCCCAAGTGGAAAATGAGGTGTTATTCTTTCAGTTTGCGTTGAGCTTTGCTGGAACACTGCAGCAAGCCTGAGACAGAGATGTTGGTCAGGGAACAGGGTGGTGTGTTAAAGTGGTAGGCAATCAGCAGTTCAGGGTCTTTTTTGCAAGCAGAACGTAGATGTTTTGGCCCTTGGATACTGAGGAGGGAGGAAGTAAATGGACAGGTGTTGCACCTTCGCCGGTTACAGGGGAAGGTGCCGTAGGGCTGTGTGGGGGTGTTGGGGGTGAAGGAAATATGGACCAGGATGTCCCAGAGGGAATAGTCCATGTGGAAGGTGGACAAGGGAGGGGAGGGGAATATGTGTCTGGGGGTGGTAACTTGCTGGAGGTGGCGGAAATGGAGTCTGATGATCTTCTGGATGTGGATGCTGGTGGGATGGTAGGTAAGGACAAGGAGAACCTGATTGCTGTTGCGGGAGGGAAGAGAAGGGGTGAAGGCGGAAGTGCGGGAAATGAGTCGGACCTGGTTGAGGACCCTGTCGATAACGGAGCTGGGAAATCCTCAGTTGAGGAAGAAGGTGGACAATTCGGAGGGTCCCTTGTCGAAGTTGGCCTCATTTGAACATATACAATGGAGACGGAGGAACTGAGAGAATGGGATGGATCTTTACAGGAAGTGGGGTGTGAGGATGTATAGTCCAGGTAGCTGTGGGAATCAGTGGGTTTATAGTGGATATTAGTGGCCAACCTTTCCCCAGAAATGGAAACAGAAATGTCGAGGAAGAGAAGGGAGGAGTCAGAAATAGAAAAAGTGAGTGCAGGATGGAAATTGGAGGCGAAGTTGATGAAGTTTTCCAATTCCAGACGAGAAAGGGAAACAGCACCAATGATATCATCGATGTATCGGAGAAAGAGTCGTGGGTGGCGGCCGGAATAGGACTGGAACAAGGAATGTTCCACGTATCCCATGAAGAGACAGGCATAACTAGGGCCCATGTGGGTACCCATGGCCACCCCTCTTACCTGAAGAAAACAACAGGAGTTAAAAGAGAAGTTGTTGAGGGTGAGGATGAGCTCGGCCAAGCAGAGGAGGGTGAACATAAGAACATAAGAACATAAGAACTAGGAGCAGGAGTAGGCCGTCTGGCCCTTCGAGCCTGCTCCGCCATTCAATAAGATCATGGCTGATCCTTTCATGGACTCAGATCCACTTACCACCGGGTGGTGGTGGATGGGGATGGTTTAGGTCTTTGCTCCAGAAAGAAGCGGAGAGTCCTAAGACCTTCCTGGTGGAGAACTGACGTGTAAAGGGATTGCACGTCCATGGTAAAAAAAGAGGTGGCTGGAACTGGCAAACGGAAGTTTTGAAACCGGCATAAGGCGTCAGAGGAATCATGGATGTATGTGAGCCGGGGCTGGACCCCGGGAGAGAAGACTGAGTCAAGTTAGGAAGAGATGAGTTCTGTGGGGCAGGAGCAGGCTGAAACAATGGGTCTGCCCTGGCAGTCCTGTTTGTGGACTTTTGGGAGGAGGTAGAAGCGAGCTGTGCAGGGCTGGGGGAGTATCAGCTTGGAAGCAGAGTGGGGGAGATCACCGGATGAAATGAGATCAGTTACCATAGTAGATACAATGGCCTGATGTGTCATGGTGCGGTCATGGTCCAGGGGAAGGTAGGATCAGATATCTGAGAGTTGGCGCTCAGCCTCTGCAAGGTAGAGGTCAGTACGCCAGCACCACCCTTATCGGCAGGCTTAATGACAAAGTCAGGGTTAGATCTGAGTGCACGGAGTGCAGTCAGTACGGAGGGAGATAGGTTGGATTTGGTGAGAGGGGCAGAGAAATTGAGGCGACTAATATCACGTCGACAGCTCTCAATGAATAGATCCAGTGCAGGTAAAATGCTGAAGGGAGAGGACTCTTGTCCAAAGAAATGCGCATGGAGGCAAAGACAGCGGAAGAAGAGTTTGGCATCATGTTCATCATGCAGAGGAATAAAAGTGAGGCCCTTGCTGAGCACAAAAAGTTCAGCATTGGAGAGCGGAAGCTAAGGAGGGATGGTGAATACCCAACAGGAGGTAGGGGTGTTGGGGGATGGGATGGAGTCAGAGAGAAGGGAAGGACAGGAAGGTTCCAGAGGGCCATGGGTATCTTTGAGTTGTTGCACCTTGTGGGCCTTGATGCCTGAAAGGAAAAGAAAAAGTTTCTCGTTAGCACGACGAATGAGCCGGATGATGAAATGGAACTGCGGAGTGGTGCAGCCCTGAGCCAGTGTGTTACGATGCTGCTGGAGAGAAAAGATGAGAGTGTGCATGTGGTGCCTCATGGTACTGAGTGTGGATCTCAGGATGCGGTGAGAGCAGCTGTCCATTGAACATCACGGAGATATCTGTGATCTAGGGAGGATTCAAAACATGAGGGATAAAACTTCAGTTGGAATCCACGTGGGGTGAGTCTGAGCCAGAGGCAGTCACTGAGGAATGTGATATGGCTGTGGAAATGAATTTTAGCAAATATTTGGTCAAGCACCAGGAGTGACAGTGAAATTAATGTCAGTGGGCAAGAGAAAGGTTGGAACGGAAATCCCACTAGAGAGAGGACAGAACTTCTTTAAGGTTGGAATACGGAAGAGATGTGGTAGTGAATTAAATACTAAATAAAAACCAAAAGAACTGCGGATGCTGTAAACCAGGAAAAAAAACAAAGTTGCTGGAAAAACTCAGCAGGTCTGGCAGCATCTGTGAAGGAAAAAATAGAGTTAACATTTTGGGTCCTGTGACTCTTCCTCAGAACTGATGGTGGCTGCGATAACATCAGTTTATATGCAGAAGAAAGGGGGAATGGAGTAGGGAGTAAATGATAGGGTAGAACCTAAAGAGACAGAAGAGCAGTTGGACAGACAAAGAGTTTTTGAATCCTTTTTGACTTGCTGGATTGTTGGCATTTTCAAGTTGGCAGACTTGACTACTACATCAGCGCTGTGGGTCTTGAAGCTGAAGGGATAGAGATTAAGCTTACTGATGATGGAAAGATGCAGAGAGGATGCGAGGCAATATGGGTAAAAAACTGAGTGGGTAAGAGTGTAATATGGGTGATTGTGAAGTTATTCACCTTGGTCATAAGAATTTAAAGCAAACTTAGGCATGCTCATACATGAAAGACAGAATGTTAGTGTAGTGATTGTAACGAGGACAGCCAGCTGGACCTCAGAGAATGTGAGTTTCCTGATTGAGGCTGTTAATCTGGTGAAATCAGGGAGCCTTGGCTGAATTATAAAGGTTGAGTGTCAGGAGTACTGACATTCTGGTACCTGACGAAAGGCAGTACTATAGTCAAGGACTATTCATGTAAAAATACAGGGTGACTTGGAGACAAGATACTGGCCTCTGTGGAATTATTTCAGTGGCAACAAGACTGGGGTTAATGATGTAATTCTGCAAAAATACCTGCTTGCTGAAGCCCAACTGGACTTCAAACAGACACTACAACTAGCTTTATCATAGGAAAATGTGGCAAGTAGGGTATATGAGTTGCAGAGTATTCCGATGGAAGTGGACACCTTTGCCAGTCTGACTGAGCATGGGGAACATCACTTGAGTGCAGGCAATTGTAGAGCCTCACTCAGGACAGGGTTAGGGTTATGGTTTGGGTTAGAGTTAGGGTTACAGAGATAGCACTGGCTGAGTTGCAAATGGGTAGAAGACCCTGACAGGTTAAGTCTGATCTTTCTGGATCTGGAAGGGAAGATAAAACAGCATCAGGAGCTCCAATACCGGACACAAGACTCCACTGAGCAGGAGAGACAGTTTGATGCAGGGGATAAGGTTTGACGTAAGAATCACAGAAATGGCCCCACATCGGTAAGAAGCACAGTCGATGAAAGGTCAAGACCAGTGACTTATAACGTTCGGGTAGGTCCTGAATAAGTATGTCGACCATATGAAAACTTCAAATTCGCAAAAGGTGTTGGAGCAAAATATGCACTACTCTCTGGATGCTGGAACCCATTGATTTACCCTCTCCATCAAGTGTTGTTGAATCCTCTGAATCAGAGAATCAGAGTTGGGCATGATGGAAGTAGCTACCTCAATGCCTTTGTAGCTGGAAGAAGAGAATGAAATTCTACTGAAGCACTCCTGGCGCAGAAAGTGAGCTCCCGTGCATTATGCACCACCTGTATGGATGCCAATTTGGAAGAACCTGATCTGCTGCTAAAATGCCCCAGGAGGCTCTGCAAGTGAAAGGACTGGCTTATGCCTGTGGATTTAGAGAGGGAGGGATATAGTGATTGTAACAAGGTCAGCTAGCTGGACATCATATAATACCAGTTCCCTGATTAGGGCTATGAATCTGGTCCAGTCAGGGAGACTTGGGTGAATGTAAAGGTTGAGTGTGAGGAGTACTGATACTCTGGTACCTGACTGTGAAAGAGGCAGTACGATAGGCAAGGAACATTCATTGCAAATAAAGGGTGATTTGGTGACAGGATACTAGCCCCTGTGGAGTTATTTCACTTAGTATACATGTACACAAGCAACTAAGAAGGGAAATGGCATGTTGGTCTTTTTGTAAAGGGATTAGCACACAGCAGTAAAGGAGTCTTAATTCAAATTTACAGGTCTTTGCTGAGAACTGTAATACGGCGTCAGTTTTGTTCTCCAAATTTAAGGAAGGATATATTTGCTTTGGAGGCTGTATATAAAATGTTCACTAAATTGGTCCCTGAGATAAAAGGTTTGACCTGTCATGAAAGGGTAAGAAAATTGGGCTGTTATTCTCTCAAGTTTAGAAGAATACGAGATGTTCTCCTTAAAACTTGTAAGATTCTGAAAAGTTTGATAAGGTTCTTGCTGACAGATTGGTTCTGCTGGTTAAAGAATCCAAAATGCAGGAGCATAGTCTCAGGATAATGAGTCAATTATTTAGGACTGAGATGAGGAGAAATTGCTTTGCTCAAAGATGTTGTTCATCTTTGAAATTCTCTGACCCAGAGTGTTGTAGTTGCTTCATCATTAAATAAATTTATGTCTAAGGTATACAGATTTTTTCAATCACAGGGACTCAAGTGACACAGATAATAAGCGGAAAAGTTGAGTTGATTTTAGCTGGCTCTAGACTCACCACCCTGGTTTGGTAATCCATATATCATGAATTCATACTTTATACAATAACTATTTATGTGGCACTTTATCAAATGCCTCCAAGAAATCAAAGTAAACTATAGGCTCCCCTTAATCCACAGAGCATGCTTCAGGTCATGTGACCTAAAAATATCAGGCTTCCGTCCCAATGCCTTTGATCATGACATTATGACTCCTTCTACCTTGCAATCCATTTCCATGAAGCTAGGACAATTTGCCGCCTAGTGTTTCTTCATCATTAGTCTTTACTTCTCACACTTCACACTCCTGCTTCCCTACTTGCCCGTTGCCATTCTTAATATTTAAACTAGATTGGCAGGGGTGGTGGGATTCTCAACAGCAGGGAGGCAAGTGCGAGGCTGTAAGGAGATACAGTAATCAGAAATAGCAAGTTGAAGAGACAGGTCAGGCTGGAACAGGACAGGGAGTGAGGAATGCTGGATGGATTAGATTGCATCTATTTCAATGCAAGAGGGCTGACAGGTAAGACCAATGAACTCAGGGCATGGATAGGTAAGTAGAACTGGGATATTATAACCATTACAGAAATGTGGCTAAGGGAGGGACAGGACTGGCATCTTAATGTGCCAAGGTACAGGTGATTTAAGCGAGTCAGAGGTAGAGGAAAGAGGGAAGGGGTAGTTGCATTTTTGATTAAGGGGAGTATCACAGCAGTAGAGAGCGATGAACTAACTGAGGGATCATCCAAGGGGTTTTGAGGATGGAGCTAAGAAATATGAAAGGGTTGGTGGCGTTGTTGGAGTGGTACTGTAGTCCCCCAAATAGTCAATGGGAATTAGAGGAACAATTATACAAGAAGACTGGGGAGACCTGCAGGAACACTAGAGTTGTCATAGTGGGGGATTTTAATTTTCCTAACATAGACTGGGACTGCCATCATATTAAGGGCTTGGATGGGGTGGAATTTGTTAAGTGTGTTAAGGAATGTTTCCTCAAGCAGTATTTAAGGAATCCTACTCAGGAAGGGGCATAACTCAGCCTACTCTTGGGATATAGGGCAGGACAGGTGTTTGAGGTGACACTGGGAGAGCACTTTGGGACCAGTGACCATAGTTCTATTAATTTTTTAAAAAACTATGGAGAGGGACAAAACTGGTCCACAGGTTCACGTTCTAAATTTGGGCAAGGCAAATTTTGATGGAATTAGACAGGAGCTTGCAGAGGTTGATTGGAGTAGTTTGTTTGCAGGCAGAGGGACCTCCAGCAAGTGGTGGCCTTTAAAAATGTGATAGCTAGAGTTCAAGGTTTATATGTTCCTGTGAGGGTGAAGGGCAAGGTTGGCAAGAGTAGGGAATCCTGGATGACAAGAGATATTGAGGCTTTGACCGGAAAAAAGACGGAGGCATGGCTCAGATACAGGCAGCTGGGATCAAGGGCATCCCTGGAAGTATATAGGGGATACTGGAGTTTACTGAAGAAGGAAATCAGGAGGTCAAAAAGAGGGCACGAGATAGCTTTGGCTGAGAAGGTTAGGGTGAATCCAAAGAGATTCTTTAAGTATATTAAAAGAAAAAGAATAACTAGAGAGAGAATAGGACCCATCAAGGACTAAAGTAGACATGTACATACATAGAACCGCAGGAGATGGGTGAGGTCCCCAATGAATATTTCTCCTCTGTGTTTACTGTGGAGAAAGATATGAAGACTTGGGAACTTGGGAACTTGGGAAAGTTAGTGGTGATATCTTGGAGGCAGTCTATACCACAGTTGAGGAGGTGTTGGACGTTTTAGAATGTATGAAGGTGGATAAATCTCCTGGTCCTGATCAGATATATCCAAGAACCCTGCAAGAGGCCAGAGAAGAAATTGTGGGGACTCTGGCTGATATATTTACATTAGCACTTAAGAACCAGGAGCAGGAGTAGGCCATCTGGCCCTTCGAGCCTGCTCCGCCATTCAATAAGATCATGGCTGATTCTTTCATGGCCTCAGGTTCACTTACACACCCTCTCACCATAACCCTTAATTCCTTTACTATTCAAAAAATTCTCGACATTAACTTTAAAAACATTCAATGAGGAGGCTTCAACTACTTTACTAGGCAGGGAATTCTATAGATTCACAACCCTTTGATGACGAAGTTCGTCCTCTGTTCAGTCCTAAATCTGGTAACCCTAAAATTTGAGGCTATGCCCTCTTGTTCTAGTTTCACCAGCCAGTGGAAACAACCTCCCTGCTTCTATCTTATCTGTTCCGTTCATAATTTTATATGTTTCTATAAGTTTCCCCTCCCAGCTCATTCTTCTAAGTTCCAATGAATATAATTCCAGCTTATTCAGCCTCTCCTCATAAGCGAACCCTCTCATCTCTGGAATCAACCTAGTGAATCTCCTCTGCACCTCCTCCAGTGCCAGTACATCCTTTCCCAAGTAAGGAGACCAAAATTGCACAGTGCTCCAAGTGTGGCCTCACCAGCACCCTGTATAACTGCAACATGACATCCCTGCTTTTAAACTCAATCTCTCTAGCAATGAAGGACAAAATTCTGTCTGCCTTCTTCATTACCTGTTGTACCTGCAAAACAACCTTCTATGATTCATGCACAAGGACACCTGGGTCCTTTTGCGCAACAGCATGTTGCAATTGTTTACCATTCAAGTAATCATGCCTTTTACTGTTATTCTTATCAAAATGGATGACTTCACATTTATCAACATTGAATTCCATCTGCCAGGCCTTCACTTAAACTATCTATATCCCTCTGCAAACTTTCAGAGTCCTCTGCACGCTCTACTAGGTCCATGTGTCCACCAGGCTCATAATGTCTTCATTGAATTCCAGCAAATTCACCAAGCCTGCCTTTCATGAACCCATGCTGCGTCTGCCCAATGGGGCAATTTCTATCTAGATGTCTTGTTATTTCTTCCTTGATGATAGATTCAAGCATTTTCCCCACTACAGAAGTTAAGCTAACCACCCTATAATTCCCATCTTTTGTCTACCTTCTTTTTTGAACAGTGCTGTCACATTGGCTGTTTTCCAATCTGCTGGAACTGTTCCAGAGTCCAGCGCATTTTGGAAAATTACCACGAGTGCTATTACTCCCACTGTCTCTTTTAGTACCCTAGAATGATTTCTATCAGGGCCAGGAAATATGTCTACCTTTAGCTCCATTAGCTTGCCCAACTTTCGTGATAATGATTGTGTCTAGATCCTCACCTACCTTAGTCTCTTTGTCATCAATTACAGGTAAATTACTGGTGTCCTCCACTGTGAAGACCAATACAAAATACCTGTTCAATGCCTCAGCTGTTACCTCATTTCCTGTTATTAAATCCCCCTTTCTCATCCTCGAAAGGACCAATGTTTACCTTAACCACTCTTTATTGTTTGATTTATTTATGGAAACTATTGCTATCTGTCTTTGTATTCTGAGCTAGTTTAGTCTCATAGTCTATCTTACTTTTCTTTATACCCTTTTTGTGGCTTCCTGTTGACCTTTAAAATTTTCCCAATCTTCTAGTTTCCCTTTGGTCTTTGCCACTTTGTATGCCTTATCTTTCAATTTGATCGCCTCCATCATTTCTTTAGACATCCATGGCTGATTATCCCTTTTCCTATAGTCCTTCCTTTTTATTGGTGTATACTTTTGCTGAGCACTTTGAAAAATTCCTTTGGAAGTCCTCCACTGTTCCTCAACTGTCCCACTATAGAGTCTTTGCTTCCAGTCTACTTTAACCAACCCCTCCCTGATCCTATTGTAATTCCTTTGTTTAAACACAGGACCCTGGTATTGGATTTTATCTTCTCACTTTCCAATTGTATTCTAAATTCAACCATACTGTGATCGTTCCTTCCAAGAGGATCCTTAAGTATGAGATCATTCATTATCTCTATCTCATTACACAGAACCAGATCTAGGATATTTCCTCCCTTATCGGTTCCATTACATACTGTTTAAGAAAGCTGTCATGGATACATTCAATGAATCCTCCTGAAGGCTGCCTTGATCGACCTGGTTTGACCAATGATTAAAATCCCCCACAATAATTGCCGTACCATTTTTACAGGCATTCATTATTTCTTTGTTTATTGCCCTCCCAAAGTGATGTTACTCTTTGGTGGCCTTTAGACTACATCTATCAGTGACATTTCCTCCTTAGAATTTCTAATTTCCACCCAAATATTTTCAACCTTATTCTCCATAGAACCTATATTATGTCTCACTACCACCCTGATGTCGCCCTTAAATATCGGAGAACCACCATCTCCCTTATCTTCCTGTCTGTCCTTCCGAATAGTCTGATATCCCTGGATATTTAATTCCCAGTCGTGACTAGCCTGCAACAATGTCGCTGTAATGGCCACTAAGTCATATTCATTCACGATAATTTGTGCCATTAACTCAACTGCCTTGTTTTGAATGCTGCAAGCATTATACCTTCTTTTTGAATTCGAACATCTCCATTAATAAAATCTCCTGAGTTTTCCTTCCTCTTTTCTTCATTGTCCTCGATCTAGTTAAACCCTCCTACACAAATGTTAACCTGCTGTCTCCTTTTCTAATTACCATTATATTTCCTGTCATTTTCCCCTTCCCTTCCCCCCATTTCACTAGTTTAAAATCCTCATGACCAGCCTATTTACTCTTTTCGCTAGAACATCGGTTCTAGATCGGTGCCAGGTAAGTTACTTGACAAGATTCCGAGGGATGATATATATGCAATTGGAAAGACATGGTTTGATTAGAAGCAGTCAGCATGGCTTTGTGCATGGGAAATCATGCCTCACAAATTTGCGAGAGTTCTTTGAGGACGTGACCAGAAAGGTTGAAGAGGGCAGGGCGATAGACATTGTCTATACCGATTACAGTAAGGCCTTTGTTGAGTTTTAGCCTGCTCTGGAAGGTTAGATTGCGTGAAATCCAGGGAGAGCTGGCAAATTGGATACATAATTGGCTTGATGGTAGGAACCAGAGAGTAATAGTGGAAGAATTCTTGTTGGACTGGAGGCCTGTGCCGACTGGTGTGCCTCAGAGGTCAGTGCTGGGCCCATTGCTGTTTGTTATCTATATCAATGATTTAGATGAGAATGCACAAGGCATGATTAGTTAGTTTGCAGATGACACTAAAATAGGCAGTATCGCGGAGATTCAGGAAGGTTATCAGAAACTGTGGCACGATCTTGATCAACTGGGAAAATGGGCCAAGAAATGGCAAAAGGAGTTTAATATAGATAAGTGGGAGGTGTTGCATTTTGGAAAGTCAAATAAAAGTAGGAGTTTCATGGTGAATGGTAGGGCCTTAAGGAGTGTAATGGAACAGAACGACCTTGGAGTTCAGGTGCGTGGTTTGCTGAAAGTGGAGTCACAGATAGAAGGCTTTTGGCACACTGGCTTTCATCAGTTAGGGCATTGATTATAGAAATTGGGAAGTTATGTTGCAGTTGTCCAGGATATTGGTGAGGCCACACTTGGAGTATTGTGTTCAGTTTTGGTCACTTTGCTATAGAAAGGATGTTAATAAACTGGAAAAAGTGCTGAAGAAATTTACAAGGATGTTGCCAGGACTCAAGTGACTGAGTTATGGGGAGAGGTTGACAACCTAGGACATTTTCCTTTAGAGCATAGGAGACTGAGGGGAGATCTTCTAGAAGTGTATAAGATCATAAGAGGCACGGCTAGGGTGAATGCACTCAGTCTTTTTCCCAGTGTTGGGAATCAAGGACTAGAGAGCATCAGTTTAAGGTAAGAGGGGAAAGTATACATGGGAACCTGAGAGGCAGCTTTCTTACACAGAGGGTGGTACGCATATGGAATGATTTGCCAGTGGAAGTAGTTGAGGCAGGTATATTAACAAAATTTAATTGGATATATGGATAGGAAAGGTTTAGAAGGATATAGGCCAAGCGCAGGGAAATTGGGTTAGTGTGGATGGACATTTTTGACAGCATGGACCAGTTTGGGCTGAAGGGCCTGTTTCCGTGCTGTAGGACTCTATGATTCTATGAAAGGAAGGTATAACTATAGGTTTGAAGTGCATGTTGAACTTTAGGGGTCAACAAAAGGTTGCATACTTAAATATTTTGTGGTTCACAATCAGATCAGATTAAGATAAGTAGGAAGTGGGATTTGAGAGGAATGATTAACAGGACAATAGCACCTTCTTTGATGTCTTCTTCATCACGGTGATGACCTGCATCCATACCCACCCTGCTCTCTCCCCACCTCTTCCAAGTGATTATATGCTGGCACCTCCAATCATTTGGTACCTTGAGGAAAGTGTGTCAATAAGTATGATGCAATTTGGTTGTGCAATGTGCTTGTCATGATTGAATTCTGAAAGTGTGTGCATGCTGTGAGTTGCCAGTGTAAGTAATTCTATAGTGCAAAAAGGTGAAATGAAGTTATGGATATGAAGTATGTATTGTGTTGATAGGTCAGTGGTCAGAGCAGGCAGAAATGAATTGAGTAATGTGTGAGGCTAACAGGCAAATTGTAAGGTTGCAGCATTTGAAGTCGTATTTGGTGACCTTTACCACACATCTGAGATCAATGAACTGATTTCATGAAAGCCTCCAAGCACATTGTGCTACACTGCTACTAATGAATGTGACAGTTAATTTTTTACAGTGTTTGTCAGCAGTGGGGTGGGAGGATCTCCAAGATCCCATGGTTTGAGGACATCTTTCCTTACTGCATCAATGCCTCTGACTTTTCATCACAACTCTTTTGATGTGATCTTTGCCCTTTTGCACCAAATTGAATTTTCTGTCTTGCTCAGAATATCTTCCTTAGCCACCTCCATCACTTGGTCCTGTCAGAATGCAGCTTCCATTTGAGCGGTGCAAGTTGTCTTCAGGTACTCCTAGCCTATATGAACTTGACCCCCTGTTGAGGCCTGCAGCAACTCAACAACAATCCTCCTGTCTGTCTTTCAGCTTTATCTATTTTCTTCCCCAGTACAGCAAGATGTAAATGTGGTAGATAGAATTTATTTTTCCAATTTTGTAACATAAATAGTCATTTCATTAATCTGTTATTGCAAAGTAAGTAATTTTATTCAATCACAGTGTTTAATTGCTCAATCAACTAATAATCAAAACTGTAGACAACTTAAATGTGTGTTGTCTATTAAATTGAGAAAATAATTGTTCTTCTAGCATAATTACACCTTTCTTTGCTTCCTTTTGATACTGCTGCAACACTTATGCCAATTTACAATTTGTGTCATTTTATATGGTGGTGGAGTAGCAGAGCAGTGTGCGGACTCCTGCTCGGATATCATCTGCTCTGTCTGCTTTTACTTTTATTCTTCTTTCAGTGCTTTTTTTCCCTTAATTTAATTTAGATATTTTATGTGAGGTGCAAGTTTGTACAGCGTGGAGGAGATCCAGCCCATGCCGGTAGGACGATCTCAACATGGCGACAAGAGAAGTCTCCGATATCAATGGCAGTTATCCCGAGTGGCGGTGAAAGCAGAAACATGCAGCCCAAGGCAGCCAGAGGCGAGCAGGAACATGCAGCCTGAGTCAGGCTGAGAATGGTAGTAGGCAGGCCGAGGTGGCTGTTGGTGTGTGAGGAGTGAGAGTCCAGCATGACCAGGCACTTATAGACTGTAGTGTCGAATTTGCATTTGTGTTTCTTTGTTTTTCTACTTTTTAGTAAGAAGGACTGTAATGTTTAACTTTTTAACCTTGTTGCTTTATTTTTCTGCTTTTTACCTAAGATTCTGTACTTTGTACCCAAGATGTCAACACAAGTGGCGACTTGTAAATTTTTCATTGTTCTCAAGTGAGTACATGTGACAATAAACCGAAACCTACATTACATGCTGTCAGACATCTTGTCAATTTTTTTTATTATTATTCATCCAAGGACGTGGGTGTCACTGGCTAGGCAGCATTTATTGCCTATCCCTAATTGCCCAGAAGACAGTTAAGAGTCAACCACATTGCTGTGAATCTGGAATCACATGCAGGCCAGACCATGTAAGGATGACAAATTTCTTTCTCTAAAGGACATTAGTGATCAGATGGGTTTTTCCTGACAACCGACAATGGTTTCATGGTTTTATCATTAGACTCTTGTTTCCAGATTATTATTGAATTTAAATTACATCATCTGCCACGGCAGGATTCAAACCTAGGTACCCAGAACATTAACTGGGTCTCTGGATTAATAGTGTAGTGATAATACCACTAGGCCAACGCCTCCCATTTGCACATTCTTCATAGTAGAAACGATAAATATAGGAATATAAACAAGGCAAAATAATGCTGCTAAAGCAGTAGCAACTCCAAGATATTTCCAGACATTGAAAAATCTTCCAAGATAAAATTTATATTTATCAGTGTGGTAAGTCTATGCTCATCAGTGGCAATCTTTCACAAAGTAGGGCATGTAAAGTTTGAAAGGATTCCAAATGGCCACTTTTCCTAACCCAGTGTTGTGATCCATGCAAGTGACCTGTAGGGATTATTTTGATCTTTTTTTCAATATGACAACTGACTTATATCTGAAGTGGCTAATCAAAGTGTGATGTAGACTTCAGAGTGGAAGTTGATGGCCTAACAAATTGATGGCCAATATGTAATGCTTTATAGATAGGTATAAATACCCAGCTAATTTAATAGACCAAAAGACTACCTTTTTATAATTGTATGAATAGCTAAAACATTAAATGATGTGTTTGGAAGCAGAAAATAATTTCAGACACAAATTCATATATCAAAAATCTCCACCTGCGTTTCAACACTAAATAGAATATCTGGAAATAATAATAGACAAATGTCCTTGTTAAGAAGAATATAAAACCAAAATCTCACATTAAAAAGTAGTTAACTGACTGTCACTGCCATTCTGGATTAATTTTAACGTGCTCTGAGTATAAATGGATATGGTTTGGTTATTCTCTTAAATGGTAAATAGTGGTAATGTTGTCTTTAATTTTGTGCGTAAGTTTTTTAAAATTCAAAATAAAGAAAACCCTACAATATTCACAAGAACATTTTAAAAATGTGGTATTTGGTTCTTCCTGTTCAGACATACTGGAGGAAGTAACACCTGGCATGTTGCATTAGTATGGAGTGGAAGACCCAGATCTGTCATGTATGTTTTATTGCATACCTCTGGCAATTTCCTGAGACCTGACTTATGGATGAGCAACGTGATTTTGTCTCAACAGTGTGTACCCCAATTAGAAATTCTAAATGTTGATTAATTGACATAAGGCTTCAGCATGCCTTCAAGGATCAGTCATCACTGTCAAAGTAAAATTCCTTCCCAGTACTTGTTCAGCTCCTTGTTGTTTGAGGTCAGAAAGAAAATTTACATAAAATTGCATCCATTTCTTTACAGTAATATTATGAGATAATACAAAAAAATCCTTTCAATATTGAAATGGTTATAGTATAATTATTACTACTCAGTAAGTGTTAGTCAGGACAACCAATTGCCTAAATGTGGAAATAGAATTTTTCAGTGCTAAATATATGAAGTGAGATAAATAATTATCTGTAAGCATGTAGTTATTATAAAAAGGGTGGTTAATTTTAATGAGGTAATTATAGTAATTGGCCAGTTACCAAGACTATGATTCATGTATGCCATGTACAAACAATGCAGATCTCTAATTAATATGTTATGCATTTGGGCAAATATATTACTGAGTTATGCTTTCATACTTCCAATATAGTCAATTTAATTCAAACAATTGATCTTAAACAAGCGAAAACAGAAATTGCTGGAGAAACTCAGCAGGCCTAGAAGGATCTGTGAGAGCAACCAGAGTTGTTGTTTTAGTCTGGTTTGGGGCAACACAGTGGCTCAGTGGCTAGCATTGCTGCCTCACAGCGCCAGGGGCCTGTGTTCAATTCCAGTCTTGCCGACTGTCTATGAGGAGTTTGCACATTCTCCCCGTTTCCTTCCACAGACTGAAGATGTGCAGGTTATGTGGATTGGCCATGGGAAATGCAGGGATACGATGGGGGGTATGAACTTGGGTGGGATGCTCTTCAGAGTTTTGGCGTAGAGTCAATGGGCTAAGTGATCCGCTCCCACGCTGTAAGAATTCTATGACCCTTCTTCAGAACTAATTGCCGCTACGAATAGGGAATACGAATGGATGTGTAGGGGAGAAGGAGTGAATGCATGGGTAGAGACGGAGCCCAATGCACTTATTGAAACAAAATCAAATGTATTACAATTATATAAATTGAAATTCTAAGTACTGACACTTATGCTTGGCATGAGCAACACAACTTAAGGTGCATAGGCCCTAGCCTCTGCACTTTCCCAAGATTCTTTCAAAGTTGGCTTTAGTGTGTTACAAATGAGCACAACACCTGTGGAAAGGAACCATACTTGCTGTTCCAATCTGTTGAAGCATTTAAATGTAGGAAATAGGTCAACAGTTACATCATGAATTTCAATGTTTCATTTATATTTCTGAGATTGTCACACAAAGATCACACCTGGAAGTAGTCATACAGTATAATATTAGAGTATTTTAAAAAAATGCATTTTCTTAAAGCTTTTCAACTTAAACTCATAAGGACAATTTGAAAGAAATACAATGTAAAGGGATAACAACATTTGTGCAAAACTAAAATACAGTTCTAATTGATTGACAAGTGGTCTCGAAATAAATTGCATTCAAAGTTATTTGATTTTAATTAAATTTAAAATGAAAACAAAACTAAACAATAAATGATGATAGTCATTATTTAACTGGTTCATTTACCATGGCAATGCTTCGACCAATCAGGGTGTCATTGACAACCAAACTTCTCGCAGCATATGAATCGTAAAAGGGTGCTAAAAGGAAGAGAAATGCTATTCAGGGGCAAAGTAGAATTAAGCATCAACACAAGATGCATTCTGAGATGTTAGCTATATTTTCTGCAAAGTCTATATGTATTTAATGATAAATATTTGGGAACAATATATACTTTGCAAACTAAAAAAATGAATCATTTGCATATTCCTTTACCTAAAAATCCGAGTCTGTCCAGGTCATGGTGAAAGAGCAGGGAAGTCATTCAGTAGAAGAGTTTAAAATTTATAATGAAGGTATTTGATAAGATGATTGGTACTTATACTTGATAAGGCATTGGGACTGGATGAGATTTATCCACTGACATTTGAAGGAAGTGAGAGTGGAAATTGAAGAGGCACAGGCAGTAAACTTTCAATCTTACTTAGATTTGATGGGTAGCACTGGATGATGGGAGAATTGTAAACATTACACCTGTAGTGATTGTAATGAGATCAGCCAGGTCGAATATGAGTTCCCTGATTGGGGCTGTTAATCAGGTTCAATCATGGAACCTTGCTGACAGATAAGAACAGGAGTGTCAGACATCCCGTTCGCTCTGAGAGCTGGCTCTGAGGTGGTTGGATCAGTGCCAAGGACTCTCCATGTGTAAATAAAGGGTGACCTGGTAACGGGAGACTCGTCTCTGTGTAGTCATTTCAGTGGCGATGTGAGTGGGATTAATGATATAATCATGCCAAAGCGCCTACTAGCTGATGCCCAACTAGACTCCAAACCGACACTCCAACTGGCTTTATCATTGGAAAATGCAGCAACTGGAGCATGAGTTGCAGGCAATTTCAATGGAAGTGGACACCCTCACCAGTTCGACTGAGTCTGGGATACACCACTTGAATGAAGGCAATTGCACAGCATGACTCAGGGCATTTCGTGAACAGAGGGACTCTCGGTCAGCCCACGGCAAAACTGTGAACAAAGCCACGCCTCGGCCAAATGATTAATATTTTCTTCAGTACTGGGCTGGCAAGACATTGTAGTTGCTGCTAGTATGCGGACTGGAAACAGCAAAAGTGTCCTTCTCGACCTAAATTGAGTAAGAGAATTCATAGGCTGGTATCCAGGAGAGTGCACACCATGGAAAATCCACCCACATCTGGTTTGGAATAGTTAAATTGCTTAGCAACATCCAAATCAGAACCAATTGAAATAAATGTCTGGTTAAATGGTCACCCAGTTCTAATGGAGGTCGATACCAGCATGGCCGTTTCATTGATCATAAAACCAGCCTTTAACAAATTGCGCTCTGCTGTGCAACACTTCAGCTAGACTGAGAACCCATACAAGGGAACCTTTAGAGATTAAGGTTCAGTTCTGGTCTCTTATGAGAAGCAGCTGGTTCAGTTACTACTTAATGTAGTAAAAGGCTCAGACCCAACCTTGATGGGGCAAAATTGATTAAGAAGGACTCATCTTGATTGGTTCAATATATTTTGATAACAAAATGGCTGCCTGAGTGAAGTCCTGATTAAATATCCAGGTGTTTTTCAGGAATGTCTTGGGACTATGAAATGTGTCAAGGCCCCATGTTGACCAGGAAGCAATTCCATGATTCTGCCAGACCCACCCAGTGCCATTTGCCTTATGCGCAAAAGTAGAGGCAGAAATCAGAAGGCAACATGAAACCAGTCCAGTTTTCATAATGGGAAGCACCAATCATACCAATTGTGAAGCCCATGCGTTCATTCGCCTTTGTGAGGATTTTAAACAAACTGCAAACCGCTTTTCGAACCTGGGTAAATCCCCAGTTGAGGATTTGTAGGCAAAGCTGGCAGGGGAGCTGTTCTTCATGAAGCTGGAAATGAGCCATGCGTACTTGCATTTGCGGTTAGATGAGATTTTCTGCAAGTTTGCTACAATTAATACCCATTAGGCTTTTAACCCATATAAGACTGCCATTTGGTGTATCATCAGCCTGTGCAATTTTTCAGTGGACAATGAGAACATTTTACAAGATCTACCCCAGGTTGCCATTTATCTAGATAATGTGCTAACAACATGGAAGACAAATAAGGAGCACTTAGAGAACTTAGACATAGTCCTCAGACATTTCTCCCAGGCAGGCATATGCCTAAGAAGAGAAAAATGTGTGTTCCCGGCTCTCCAAGTGAGCTACTTGAGCTACAGAGTCAACAAGATGAAGTTACACTTGTTAGAAGATAAAGTGAGGGCAATCAAAGGTGCCCAGTCTCCCGCATGTACTGGAGCTTAGGTCTTTTCTTTCAGCTGGTGAATAATAACACAAAGTGCATACATAACCTGGCCTCAATCCTGGAAATTTGCATCAACTCTTAAAAAATTGTCAGTCTTGGAAATGGTCACATCCCCGAGCCATAGCTTTCAGGGAAGTGAAGAAATAACTATCATTCTCTAAGGTCTTGGTGCACTATAATCCCAAACAACACTTGGTATTGACATGCAATGCCTCCCTGTATCAGAGTAGTATTAGGTCATAGATAGCCCAATGGAGAGGGATGCTCAATGGCGTATGTATCCCGGATTTTGGCTAATGTGGAACGTAAATATGCCCAGAGACAGAAGGAAGGTTTGACAGCCATATTTGGAGTCAGAAAATTCCACCAATACCTTTACAGATGTAAATTTGGAGCAGTAATGGAGCACAAACCTGCACTAGGTTTACTTAAACAAGACAAGGCAGTGAAGTCCATAGCTGTAGGCTGAATTCAGTGGTGGGCTCTAATACGAAGTGCATATAATTACAACTTGGAACACTGTTCAGGAGGCCAAATAGCAAATGTGGATGCATTGAGCCCCCTCCTGCTGGCAGATTGGTGGCACTGCCACTGTAAGAGTCCACAATGGTTTTATATTTTCTGTACACACTTCTAATTACAACTGACAATGTCAGACTTTGGATGCAGAAAGATTTGGTGCTGACAAAAGTGAAACTGCTGGTGGTGATGGCGGGATGCGGGCAGGTGGAGCCAAAAGGCCATCACATTCAGGATTGCGAGCTTTCTGGACCCAGAGAGACCAGATCACAGCAGAAGATGGCATATTAGTATAACAAGAAAGATTTGATTGACTCAAGCAAATGCCACCACCAGATACTAGCTGAACTCCACTGGGGTATCCAGGGGTTTCCAAAATGAAGATGTTGGTGAGGAGTTATGTCTCGTGGCAAGGATTGCGTGCAGACATAGCTGCGTTGTTAGCACAGTGCCTAGAGTGGCAACAAGGACAAAAATTACTGCCAGCAGCTCCCCCACATTTATGGGAATGGCCGGGTAAACACTGAACTTGGTTACATGTTGACTATGCAGATCCTTTCATGGGCTCAATGTTCTTAATCATTGTGAATGCACACTCAAAGTGGCTGGATGTGCATGGAGCTCTTTTGTCAAGCACAGGGTCAACATTAGAAAAGCTGCGTGCATCTTTTGCAATAGACAGACTCCCAGAAGTGTTGCGGCAACAGATAATGGGCCATCATTTACCAGTAGGGAATTTGAGTATTCCCTAAAGTCGAATGGTATTTGACATTTAAGGACAGCTGCATATCATCCATCATCCAATGGTCTGGTGGAAACAGCAGTCCAAGATTTGAAGACAGGCTTAAAGAAACAGTCTACATTGGATATCAAACTGTCCCAGTCTTTATTTCATAATCAGACCATCCCTCATGCATTAATAGGGATAGTTCCAGCAGAGTTGCTAATGGAAAGAAGATTCTGCACCAGGTTAAATCTAATCTTCCCATACCTGAGTGCGAGGGGTAAGTGGTATCAGGAACACCAATGCAGGACACAAGACTCTGCTAAGTGAGAGAGACAGTTTACTTCAGGGGACAAAGTTTAGTGTAGGAACCATGAGAATGGTCCTGTATGGGTAAGAAGCATGGTTGACACGAGGTCAGGTCCAATGACATATAAAGTGTGCATAGGTGATACAGTCCTGAACAAGCACGTGGGCAATATGAAAGCTGAAAGGTGCAGGAGCAAAACACGCCTGGCTGCTCAACAGCATTTCCAACTGTACCAGAACCCGTGGGTTCTCCCTCTTTGTCAAGCAATGAAGACACCTTGGAATCTGAGGTGGACATGGTAGATTTTGCTGCTGCCTTTTGCCTTTGCCGCCTGAAGAAGAGATAAATTTCTTCCAAGCTGGTCCAGGCACAAAAGGCGAGTTACAGTGCATCATATGCTGCTATATAAGGCAGAGATGGAGGAACCTGTCCCAATGCTGAAACACCCCAGGAGAAGCTACAAAAATAAAGGTCTATGTCCTCAGACTCAGAGGGGGAGGGATGTAGTGATTGTAACAAGATCAGCCATGTGGACCTCATAGAATATGAGTTCCCTATTTGTGGCTGTTAATCTGGGCTAATCAGGGATCCCTGGCTGACAGATGTAAACAGGAGTGTCAATGGTTGTGCTCACTCTGAGTGCTGGCTCTGAAGGAGCTGCATTAGTATCGAGGACTTTCCCCATGTAAATAAAGGGTGATTTGGTGATGGGATACTGTCCTCTCTGAAGTTATTTCAATAACCTTGTTCAAAAACGGTTGTAATGATCAGTCTAACTATTACAGACCAGTCAGTGTAACTTCAGAGGTAGACATAATTCCAGAAACAACTTTTCGGAGTAGAATTGATTGACATACGGAAAGATGTTGGTTGAATCAAAACAGTCAAGATGGATTTGTTGCCTCATCCTCGTCAGTTGCCTTATTCTCGCCGAAGTATTCATCTCTCCTTCCTTGAGATGAATTTCTGCTGTGCCTACCAAATTGCACCAGAAACTCCTGCTCTATCATTTTCAGTGCTGGATTCCATTCTAATCAACTCTGGCCAGTTCCTCCCTCATTTCTTTGTAGTTACCTTTACTCAATTATAATGCTGCTACGTCTAATTCAAATTTCTCCCTCTCAAACTGCAGGGTTATTTCTATCATATTATGGTAACTGCCCCTGGGGTTCCTTCACCTTATTCTCTCTAATCAAGTCTGCTTCATTACGCATCACTGAATCCAGAAGGCTCTACCACAAACTGATCCAAAAAAAATTCTCACAGGCATTCCACAAATTCCTTTTCTTAAATTCTGCAACCAACCTGATTTTCCCAGTCAACCCACATATTGAAGTCTCGCATGATTATTGTAATAGTGCCTTTCTTAATTGCCTTTTCTATCTCCTGATTTATTTTCTTCCCCACATCTTGATTACTGCGAGGAAGCCTGTGCATAACTCCCATCAGGGTCTTTTTCTCATTTCGGTTCTTCAACTCCATTCACCTGCATTCTATGTCTTCCCACTCAATATCACTTTTTGCTATTAACTTACTTTCATTTCTTACCAACAATGTAACCTGCCAGACTGCCCATTTGCCTGCCCATTCAATAGAATGAGTATTGTTGGATATTTAGTTCAGCCCTGATCCACTTCCAGCCATATTTCTGTGATACTCACAATATCGTATCTGCAAACTTCAATCTGCATTACAAGCTCATTTACCTTGTTTCACAAACAGTGCGCATTTAACTACAACACTCTCAATCCTCTGTTGACTGTCCTCCACCTCATATCCTGCCTCCTTATCTATTGTGCCTGAAGTTAGATTCCCAAGCCTTTCCATACTTTCTGTGTTATTACTTGTTCTGGAAACCTTAATAGTCTTTGCCTAAGCCTCCACCCTTCAACTTTTTCCATAACTTTCCTTATAACTGAACCCACACACCCACCCTCTTCCCCCATCCCCGCCACCCCCCTCCTGCTACTATTTAGTTTAAGCCTTATCTGCAGCCCTAAGTATGTGATTCACCAGGACTCTGGTCACAGCGTGATTAGGTGAAGTCTGTCCCATCAGAACAGCTCCCTCCTTCCCCCGTACTTGTGCTAAAGTCCCATAATTTTGAACTTGTTTCTCCTGCAACAATCTCTAAGCGATGCTTTTACCTCTTTAATCTTGTTGACGCTGTGCCAAATAACTGATGACTATTTTTAATTCTGATTTTTAATTTAGCTTGTAGATGCTCATATTCCCTCAGAAGAATTGCTTTCTTCTTTATACCCATTTCGTTGGTACCTACATGGACCACAACAACTAGCGCTTTCCCCTTCCATTCCAAGTTCCTTTGCAACCCAGATGAGATATCCTGAAACCAGGAACTAGGCAGGCAACACAGCCCTCAGGCCTCCTGATTCTGGCCAGATAGAACAGTGTCTATTCCCTTGACTATACTATCCCCAATTACAACTACATTTCTATTTTTTACCCCCGTCTTGAATGCTTCACGTACCATGGTGCTATGGTTAGTTTGCTCATTCTCCCTACAGCCCTCACTCATCCATACAGGGAGTAAGACCAAAGCTGTTAGATGAGTTCAAGGGCTGAAGCTCCTTCAGCACTACATCCTGGACCCATTTACCTGCCTCACTGATAGTCACACCCTCCTGTCCATGACCACTGCACTCTCTTCCATGCTTTCACAGCCTTTTTAAAGTGTAGCACCTAGATTGGACCCAACACTCCAGTCATTACCATTACACCCTTGCTTATTTCCTCCATGGACTGGATTTTTGCTTCCTGATGGGTGTGCAGAGCTGGGAGAATTCCTAGTTCACGGCACCCACCTGAGTAAAATGTGCTCTGAATGGCATGATCTTTGATCTGAGGGATAGGAATTGCATGCAAGTAAACGCTGGAGTTGAGCCTACCACACCCCCCGATGCAAGTCGAAGAACGCTGCTGATTGGAAGACCCAACTTATTTCTCCAAGACTTTGTTCCACTGTTTAGTTGAATATTAGAGCTACTAGTGTTCATTCTGCACAATCCATCAAGCCCCCATTCAGACCCCATGCACACCCATGCCAACATTTGCAACTCAATCCACCTCCATGAACCACCCACCATGAACACAGTACTTACTCATGTGACTTGGTCAACGTCGTCTACCTCATATGCTGCCAGAAAGGATATTTCGAGACATGGTATATTGGCAAGACCATGCAGGTGCTATGAGAACAAATGAACGGACACTGCTCAACAATTGCCAGGCAGGAGTGTTCCCTCCCAGTCAGCAAACACTTCAGTGGTCAAGGACATTCCGCTTCCAATCTTTGGCTAAGTGTCCTCCAAGGCAGCCTTCGAAACACGTGTTAAAATAGAATAGCCAAGCAGAAACTGATAGCCAAGTTCTGTATCCATGAGGACAGCCTGAACCGTGATCTTGGGTTCATGTCATGCTACTTGTAACTCCACCATACTGTTCTGTGTATAATCATCCCCACTGTTCTGTTTTGACACTATCACCTTGACAACTTGTTATTACCTCTCTATCATAATTAGTTGTACAGTTTTGGGTTACTTGTTACTTTGGTTAGACCCTTGTCATGTGACTCTTATACCGATCTTGTTATTCTAACCATTTAGTTTGCTTTGAGCACCATCCTAATTTTAGGCTTTTGTAATTATTAATCCGATCATAAGTCATTCCTTCACTTGCAATTTAGCTGTTTACACTTTACTCACACCATTTGACACTTTTGATCACATGCAAAGACTTGTTATTCAGCCTGTCAATCTACTCACACTATTTGCATTTATCTTTTGACACTCTTAACTACCTGGAATATTCTTGCTATTATCTCTCTGCATATAAATTCTGTGTCTGTGCACTTCCCTTCACTTCACCTGACGAAGGAGCAGATCTCCAAAAGCTTGTGATTTCAAATAAACCTGATGGACCGTAACCTGGTGTCATGTGAATTCTGAGTTTGTCCATCCCAGTCCAACACCAGCACATCCACATCATCCTTCTTGATTGGCTATGCTAACTTGCCCACTGTGTCCAGAGATATGCAGACTAGGTGGATTAACCATTGGAAAGGTAGGGAAAGGGTAGGTGTTGGGCCTGGGTGGGATGCTCTTTGGAGGGTTGGTGTGGACTCAGTGAACCTATTGGCCTCCTTCCACACTGTAAGGATTCTATGAGTCTCCCTTTCTCAGTTACAACTGCGCTACACATCCTACTTCAGTTATGAACCCTGCAGAACTGCTCAAACTGAAACTAAGAAGAAATCATTTTTATCCGCAAGTTGTGGGTGTTTCAAAATAAAAATTCCAGAATTGTTTATCTGAAAGCTTTACGTGCTATACTATTTACTTTGTTTGCTTGTAAACTCTCCCAATTATAAACAGATACCTAATAGTCTTCAAACCTATCGCTCATACTGCCTTTTAAAGTATATCAGCATGTTTTGTTTTAATAATTCATTCATTTATTTGGGCATTGCTGGCTGGGTCAGCATTTATTTCCCATTCTTAGTTACACATGAGAAGGTGGTAATGAGCAGGCTTCTTGATCTGCTGCAGTCCTTTTGGTGTAGGCAGACCTACAATGTCTTCAGGGAGGCATTTCAGGATTTTGACCAGCGACCCTGAAGGAAAGACAATATATTTCCAAGTCAGGATGATGAATGGCTTGGAGGTCAAACTACAAGTGATGGTTTCTGGTGCCCTTGCAAACCTAGAATTTAGTGGTCATGTGTTTTGAAGGTGCTGTCCAAGGACCGTTGGTGAATTCCTGCAGTGCATCTTATAAATGACATATTACTGCTATTGAGCATTAATGGTGCAGGGAGAGAGTGTTTGTGGATGTTGTCAGTCAGGTGGACCGCTTTGTCCTGAATGATGTCAAACTTCATGAATGTTGTTGGAGCTGCACTCATCCATGCATGTGAAGAGTGTTTCATCACATGCCTAATTTGTACTTTGTAGATGGTGGACAGGCTTTGGGGAATCAGGAGACGAGGTACTCACTGCAGTATTCCTTGCCTCTGACCTGCTCTTATAGACACAGTATTTATATGACTAATGCAGTTATTTTCCAGTCTGCAAAAATATATTCACATTAATAATTCAGACACACAGAAAATGCCACTGGTGCAAAATTGAAAATCAACATTCAGAAATAAATTATATTGAAGCATATATAAATTACACACCTTACATCACAAATAAATTTTCCAGTCCAACCAATTACTCGGTAAACAAAAACATCAAAAATTAAATCTCTGAGCTCACAATTGCTTCAAAACTGGCTGGCTTCAGCTGTGAGGTGGAACCAACTGATATTATTGGTCCGCCTGGTAGGAACTTAACAACGAACACCCTGCTTGAATTAATATTTCTCTTGATGACTGAATGAGCTGATAACAATAAGAACTGAATTTAGGTTTGTCCCATCTATGCTCAGTAGATCAAGTTTTGGAGAGGAAATTCAATGTGGATGCTTGGTGGTTCAATGTTCATGAATTAGGAATGCATCACATAAAATAGAAAAGTTTTCTTGACAGATTTAATTTTTAAAAAAATTATGGATTAAGTTTACAGACACAAAAATTGATTTTATGAAACATGGTCAATCTGAACCAGAAGGCAATCGATTTTGGTTTTCCAAAGGGAGGTAGAGTGGTTGAAAGCAAAGGTCACCCAGAAAAATCAATAGAGAATTAGTCCCTGTTTCCCAGGATATCCCTCATTTGCATGAATGAATAAAATTGCCAATGTGCACTGTGTTCCCCACTGACTGCTCCTGAATTAGTGAGAAATAAGGGACAGTGGGACTCTTAAGCTTGCAGCAGCATAAAATAAAGGCAGGAAGTTCAAGTCTTCAATGAGTAATGCTTTGTTAAATTGTGCAAATTCGGTGCAGATTTTCTTGCGGGCCATGCCGGAATTACCCTTATGGTGTCTTAAGTACTGGTTTAATGTATACTTTACTGGAGCTATGAACTCTGTTTAGAGGGCAAGGATACTTTTGAATATGCACTTTTTATGTGTTTGACCTCTAGCTTTATTAGTCCACCTCCTGCTGCTCACATGGTATTCTTAAAAGTGCCACGTAACAAATAAATGCAATGCTAAAAGCACCTTTACAATTCAGAACCATAATGGCTAAAATATGTTGAAAAGATGCTACAAGAAACTGTCTTTTAAAGTTCTATACAGATTGTCTGAGATATCTTTGAATAATATTTGAAGTAAGTGCCTCAGCCATGATTGATAGACAACGGTATGAAGTGTATGAAGTAAGGTTGGAGACAATGTTGGTTTTATGATGATATCATTAATCTCAGTTCAAAAGTATTGGTGAGGTTTGTAAGATCATTAGGTCAGTATCAAGAATACCAGTTCCCAAATTCTAATCTTATTATTTTAAGCTAACATTTAAATTTGTTTAATAACTGTTTACTGACACTTGATGTTATTAGATGCTCAGCTTTATAGAACAGTCAAGTGGAAAAACTTAGAAATTGGGAAACGATATGGAAAAGGCTGAGGGATTTTGGGAGGTTACATAAAGTAATAAAGAGTTGTTCACAGCAAAAAAAAACAAGACCATGAATGTTGTCTGTGAAGAACTGCTTGTGTGAGTGATAGAGTATTAAGTGCAAAGAAAATTACTTGCACAAATATTTGGCCACATAAACCTTTCTTGGTTGGTCAAGAAAATTGCCCACTGACAGGGTGGCTCGGGGACGGCGTGGGAAGGCTCGCAGGTTGACAAATATGATAATGGAAGTTCTAGTGAAGGAAATTCAGAAGAAGAAGGATGTCGTTTTGCTGCTTTGACTGGCTGCATGTTCCTTTCCCATTACTTTTGCAGATCAAAGAGAACTACTAGCAACATGTTAATAATCAAGCACTCAATTTCTTGTGATTTGTGTGAGGCAACCAATAAGCAGAGCACTACAGCACTCACTTTCTTTTGTTGGTGAAGTGCCAGTGCTAAATTCATTGAGTAGGATTTTTAGGCAAATCTGGTAGCCATCTGGCACATTGTCAGAACTAATTTCAATATCAAAATGAGGCCCCAGTGCTCATTTCCAACTCAGTTTTGTAAATTTGTTTACAGTAATCAAAGTTGCAAAGCTTGCAAAGTAAAAGCTCCAACAATATTTCAAGACCTTGGAAACCAAGCCAATAGTCCTTAAAGGTACATTTGGAGGCGTCTATAAAAAGCTCCTCAAAAATTTCATCAAAGCTTTCCTTGGAGCTTCAAGGATAGAAATGCTGTCATTGATTTCATGAAACAACTGGACCTACTGCCAACCTGCCCTCATCCACAAGCCTCCCTCACGTTAGGCTTATCTGTGGGTTTCAACGCTGGCTGATATTGCTTCAGTCGTGAGAGTTGAACAGCTTCAGGTCATCTGATTGGTGCCCACAGCTTACTTGAATTATGTTGAATGATGTCGGAAACTGGTGGAATGAATTTAAATTCCATTATGTCCATTCAATATAATTAGTGACGTATATACATTAAATTACCCAGGAAACTGAAGCACAATGGAACACATCTTCTGCCTAACTCAGAACAATAACTATATTTTCTGTTATCTTCCCTAAAATTTAATTGTTCATTTTATTAAATTCATTTGGTGATTCAGTATGATTCTTAAATCATTCTTAACTCTGGTTCTATTTTCAACTCCCCCTTTCTTGTTCCCTAACTTCCTAGGAAGAGAAAACCGTTTTCTGTCCACACTACCATTGACTAAAAGCTCGTAAACAAGCAGAATAAGTATGGCATTTGGCATTTGAAAAAAAAATTCCATTTGATTTAAGGTCTCAGCCAAAAATCCACTTGAGTTGGTGTTAATTGCATTCACATTTTTGTGCCAGCAGGAGCATCGCTCTAATTTAGCTTTGGCAAAGGATTACGATTCTATTTGTGCCCTGTATTGGAGAATATCAATGAGCATTTCTATTTCAATTGGATTATAGTTTATTTAACGGTGCAAAAAATTAATTCTTTAAATATACACAAAAACTTTAAAATTGAATGACTAAGCTGATGTTGGACATCTTCATAAACAAGATTTTCATGAAAGATATCTGAGAAAGAAAATCAACATTTTGTTTCCAGTGTTGGATTATCTAAGTATAAAGGAAGTTTGCAAACATACTGTTCACTGCAGTGCCTCAAAGGAACAGAGGTGCTCATTCATTATTGAGCAATGAGTTCAGTAAATTTAGAATTATCAGAGAAATTTAAATGAAATTGTTTTCCACAGAGTATGCAGGTACCTGTTCAATACACAAAGGAGCCAGTTTTAACTAAGCAGCTGTGGAAAAAAAGGTGTATGTACTGTGAAAGAGTCTATTTAATATTTAATGTTTTATAGGAGATCAGGATTCCCTCAGGCTGACACTATCTTTCAAATGTCAATGCATTCTACATAGAAATTAAAATGTGAATATTTTCCGGAGGAATTTTATATAGCCTCACTTCAGTAATTGCAAATAAAAACTTGAATGTAACTCCCCTGTCCAGACAGGCAGGAATGAATTCAACACATACAAATCAGTCAGAGGTGAGTGTTGTAAAGTGAGTTGTACCTGAAAGGGTAACTGGTGTCACAAGATAAGTTCACCCATCGGGATATAAAGACTATTGCAAGGTAGAACAAACCTGTTTATATTCAATTCTGTTTGTTCTAGTGCTAGGCCAATATGGTTAATAGTTATGTGTACTTACTCTTCAGCTGAGGCTGATGACCACAAGAGGCAACCATGCATTTTGGATGTAATACAAATAACTGTTAAGTTTCATGGAATAAGTGTTTACTGTTTATCGAGATTGAGTGTTAGCTTCTACCAAAGACTTCGTGTGGACACCCATCTCTATTTGGTATTAGTACTTTAGAATAATACCAACAAGAAGTATATTTTTAATGCATTCATTCATTCATTGGTGGCTGGGCCAGAATTAATAGACTATCCCTGTTGTCCTGGAGAAAATGGTGATGAGCTACCACCTTGAACTGATGCAGTCCCTGGGTGTAGGGACAGCAGTGTTTTAAGAAGGGAGTTTCAGGACTTTGACGCAGCCATGGCAAAGGAATGGTGATATAGTCCCAAGTCAGGTTAGTGTGAGACTTGAAGGAGAACTTGTTGGGGGTGGTGTTTCCACGTATCTGCTTCCCTTGTTCTTCTAAATGATAAAGGTCATGTGTTTGGTCAGTTTTATTGGAGAGGTCTTGGTGAATTATGACAACGCATCTTGTAGATGGTACATACTTCCACTGATGCATGCCATAAATGAAGGGAGTGAATATTGAAGCTGGCGGATGTGGTGCCAATTAAGCTGGCTGCTTTGTGCTGGTTGATGTTAAACTACCTGATGTTGATGAAGCTACACCATCAGGGAAGTGGAGAGTATTCCATCACAGTTGTGTCTTATGATTTGTAGATTATGGGCAAACATTAGGGAGACAGGAAATACCTTATACACTGCGGAACTCCTAGCCTCTGACCAACTCTTGTACCCAATGTCTTAAAAGGCTAGTCAATGGTAAACCTAGGATATTGATAGTGAAGGATTCAAAGATGATAATGCCATCAAACATTCAGGGGAAATGATTAGATTCTCTCTTGTTGGACATTGCCTGACACTTGTGCAGCATGAATATTAGCTGCTAATCAGTCCAATACTGAATGTTGTCCAGGTCTTGCTGCACTTGGACATAGGTGGCTTCTGTATCTGAGGAGTTGCAAATGGTGCTGAATATTGTCCAATATCAACAAATATCATCACTTCTGACCTTATGATGGAAGGAATGTTATTGATGAAGCAGCTGAAGCTGAGGATACAACCATGAGGAACTCTTATTGCTGAGGTGATTGACTCCCAACAGTCACAACCACCTTAATTTCTGTCGGGTATGACTCTAATTAATAGAGAATTTTCCCCTGATGTCCATTGACTCCAGTTTTGCTAGATCTTCCTGATGCCACAGTTGATCAAATGAAGCCCAATGTCAAGGGCAGACACTTTCATGTCACATCTGGAGTTCAGTTGTTTGATTCATGTTTGGACAAATACTACAATAAGGATTAGGTCATGCCCAAATTGACCATCATTGTGCTGGCTATTCTTTTGTAAGGGCCATTTGATAGCACTGTCAATGACCCCTTCCAATAATTTCTTGTGATGGAGAGAATATTGATAGGATGGTAGCTGGCTAAGTTGGATTTGGCTGCTTTTTGTGTACAGAACATACCTTGGCAATTTTCCACACTGGTAATTAGATGCTAATATTGTATTCACTGGAAGAGCTTGGCTAGGGGCTAACTAGGTTCTGGAGCACAAGTCTTCAGTATTATTGCTGAAATATTGTCAGGACTTGATTTATCATTTGCAATATCCAGCATTTTCATCTATTTCTTGATATCATATGGAGAGAATTGAATTAGTTAAAAACTGGCATCTGTCATGCTGGGGACCTCAGGAGCAGGCTAAGATAAATAATCCACTTGGCACTTTTGGTTGAAGATTGTTGCAAATCCTTCAGCTCTGTCTTATGCATCCCCTTTTAGGCGTCCCCTTTTATTAAGGATAAAGATGTTTGAGGCAGTTTCTGTTCGTTGTTTGATTGTTCACCAACAGTCTTGACTGAATGTGGCAGGACTGCAGAGCTTACACTTGTTTTGGTGGTTGTGGGATCATTTAGCCCTATTTATTGCATACTGCTTATGCTGTTCCATGCAAGTAGTCTTATGTTGTAGTTTCAGCAGGTTGACATTTTATTTTAGTTATGCTTAGTGTGCCTTTTGACATGCCCTCTCATACTCATTATTGAACCAGTTTGATAATAATTGTAAATTGGGAGATATGTTGGGCCATGAGGTTACAGGTTGTGGTTGAATGCAATTTTGCTGCTGTTGATGTCCTGCAGTGTCTGATGAATGCCTAGTTTTCCACTATTAGATCTGTTTGAAGTCTTCCTGGTTAGCAAGGTGATAGTTTCACACAACATGGTGGAGGGTTTCTGCAATGTCAAAATGGGGCTTTGTCTCCACATTGACTGTTGGTTAGACCTAACAATACTGTCATAGGTGGATACATTGGCAACGGGTAGATTAGTAAGAATGAGGTCAAGTAGATTTTCTCTCCTTACTGGTTCCTTCATTACCTGCTGCACACCCAATCTAGCAGCTATGTCCATTGGAGTGTATCCAGCTTGAAAAATAATGAGTATTGAAGTCCCACACTCAAAGTATTTTCTGTGTCCTTACAATCCTCAATGCTTGTTCCAAGTTGTGCTAAACATGGCAGAAAATTGTTTCATCTTTCTAGGGTGTTTGGGGATGCTTGGCTGTAATCAGGAGGATTTCTCACCCATATTTGACCTGATACCATAAAATGTCAGGGGGTCTTCAGTCAGTTTGGAGGGCTCGAAGGCAAGTTCTTCCTGACTATATACCTGTGGGATACTATCTGTGGGATAGTTCTCCTAATTTTGGCCATATCCCCACCCTACCCCAAATGATGATAAGAGGATACAAAGAAAAACCAGGGTTTGTGATATCAAAAATAAGATGACAAAAACAACTGCCGGAGCTGTCATGCAGATGGAATAGACATCTCTGACAAACTTGCAACAGATTTCAAAGACAGGTTGATTCAATTAGCAAGTAAACAAGAAGTGAAATTAACTACCAAAGTTAGGATAACAAAGAAAATTGAAGGACTAGCACAATGTTTGGTGTTGGTAGAAATACACGAGAGAGCAGGTACTATACATAGTGAGACATCAGAATCAGTTCGTATTGAGTTGTATTTAATGCATTTGAGCATGAGATACGAATGAAAAAGCTGGCAAAGAAAGAGAAATGAAATTTAAAAGAACGGAAATAAAATGCAGATGAAAAAGTAACTATCATTTGAAAGACATAAGATGGAAGTGGTTGGGGGGGTAGTTGGAGAAAAAATAATTTCAGCTTCAGCATTTAAAAAAAAGACCTTAGATGTTAGAAGTAAAATACTAATCATAATCCAAAGTTCAGCAAGAAAATTTTTATGTTCGTACAGGCTCTACCAAAATTGGAGAAAAGGAATGTGAAAACATTCATTTATCACTTCAGAAATAGCAAAATAAATGATTTGTCCAAAAGGAAATATGCGCAGCAAATTAATAGGTTAAGCACTGCAGTGATTAGAATGAAGGTTCTAAGGAAGGGTCACACAATGTGAAACATTAACTCTGATTTCTCTCCACTGATGCTGCCAGGCAGACCTGCTGAGCTTTTTTAGCAATTTCTATTTTTTGTCTCTGATTTACAGCATCCACAGTTCTTCTGGTTTTGAGCAGAGCAAGGTTGGCCAGGTGGCTCTCATTGAGTATGAAATCGCTGATAGGGGCTGTTAACCTGGGCCAATCAGGGAGCCCTGGCTGACAGGAGTCTTAGAGTCTCCTCACTGTAGGGACTGGCACCGAGCTAGATGGTCAGAGTCTATGTACTATGCTCACGTAAACAAAGGATGATTGGTGACAAGATACGAGCCTCTGTGCAGTTATCTCAGTAGTGATGAAAGAAAACCGTATACTCCTGAAGAAAGTTTGCTCACAACAGTTGTCTTTGAATTAGGGTAAGCATTTCTGGCATTGTGCCTTTATTTGGGAAGCTTGACTCATTTGACCCTGCTGTGCTAGATGGGGCCCAGTATGTGGAAAGAATGCATTATTTTTTCCAGGAGAATGACATCGGGGCCGCTTGCGCACCCGCAGAAATTTTTGGTTATTAGGAGTCTAACTCTCCCTAAGGCATCAGATACAAAACCTTCCAACAATTGACAGAGTTAGTTGAGGAATATTACAACAAAAGTCTCATCCAATTCTGAGATGCTATTGCTATTATTCGGCAGTCCGAGAATGAGGGGAATCTGTAACTGGATTTTGGACAAGGTTAAAATGACTGGAAGAGGCATGTGATTTTGAGTTAATCCTGAATGAGATGCTCAGAGACCATTTGGTATGTGGGATTAATGGCGTAACCATGCAAAAGCACCTAATAGCTTAAGCCCAACAGGACTTCAAACAGGCAACTCCAACTGGCTTTGTCATTAAGAAATGTGACAAGTGGAGCATAGGAACTACAGGACATCCCAATGGAAGTGGACATCCTCGCCAGTTCAACTGAGCTTGGGGAACAGAACTTGAGTGTACACAATATCAGAGCCTCATGCAGGACATATCCTGAACAGAGCGACCCTAGGTCAACCCACAGCAAAACCCCAAAACAAAGCCAAGCCTCGGCCAAATGGCTAAAATGTTCTTCAGGATCCATGCAGCAAGCCATTGTAGTTGTTGCCAGTATGCGGACTCGAGACAGCAAAGGAGTCCTACAAAGCCTAACTTGAGTAAGAGAACTCATAGGCCGATATCCAGGAGAGTGCACACCCTGGAAGATCCACCTCCATGTGGTTTGGAACAGTTAAATTGCTTAGCAACATCCAAATTGGAACCAAACAAATTAAATGTCTGGTTAAACGGTCACTCGTTTCCTATGGAAATCGATAGCAGTGGGGCTGTATCAGTGATTATAGAACTAGTCTTTAACAAGATTCGCTCTGGACTTCAACACTTAAGTTTGTGCAAGACCTTAGCAGATTGAGAATGTATACTGGGGAACCATTGCACATCAAGGATATGACTTTGATTCTAGTCTCCTATGGGAAGCAGTTGGTATATTTGGCACTGATTGTAGTAAAAGGCTTATCCCAAGCTTGATGGGGCAGAATTAGTTGAGAAAGATTCATCTTGATTAGCTCAACATTTTTTGATTAGAAGATGGCTACCTGAGTGAAGTCCTAAGTTTTCAAGAAGGTCTAAGAACTATCAAAGGATCCACAGCAACGTTATATGTTGACCAGGAAGCAATTCTGTGATTCTGCAAGGCCCGCCCAGTGCCACTTTCCTTAGGAGCAAAAGTTGAGGCAGAAATCAGGAGGCTGGGAAGTGAAGGAATCATTAAATCAGTCCAGTTTGCGGAATTGGCAGCACCAGAAGTACCGATTGCGAAGCCTGACAGGTCAGTTCACCTTTGTGGGGATTTTAAGCAAACAATAAATCGCTTCTCACAGCTAGATAAATACCTAATCCCTCACCTAGAGGAGTGGTATGAAAATCTGGCGGGGGGAGTGGGGGTTTCTGTCCTTCATGCAGCTGGACATGAGCCATGCATATCTGCAATTGCGACTAGATGAGGAGTCCCAGAAGTATTACACAATTAATACCCATTGTGGTTTGTACCAATATACAAGATTGCCATTTGTGGTATCAACAGCCTGCACTCTTCTCCAGCAGATGATGGAGGACATTTTGCAAGGTCTATCTCAGGCTGTCATTTATCTGGATGACATGCTAATAACCAGGATGACCAATAAAGAACACTTGAAGAACTCGGACATAGTGCTTAAACATTTCTCCCAGGCAGGCTTACATTTTAAAAGAGAAAAACATGTGTGTTCCAGGCACCCCAAGTGACCTACCTGGGCTACAGAGCCAACAAGACTGGATTACACCAGTTGGAAGATAAAGTGAAGGCGATCAAAGGTGTCCTGGTTCCCACATCTGTATCAGAGCTTAGGTCTTTCCTTGGATGGGTGAATTATTATTTCAAATTCATGCATCAGTTAGCCTCCATCTTGGCACCCTTACACCCGCTATTGAACAGGGTCAGCTTGGAAATGGTCACATTGCCAAGAAATAGCCTTTAGGGAGGTGAAAAAGCAGCTATTGTCATCTAAGCCGTTGGCCCACTAGATCCCAAGTGAGATGTGGTGCTGACATGTGATACCTCCCTGTACGGTATTGGGGTAATTTTGGCTCACTGGTGGCCCAACAGAGTGGGATGCACTATAGCATACACTTCCTGGACTTTGGCTGATGTTGAACACAAATATGCTCAGATAGAAAGGAAGCTTTAGTGGTCATCTTTGATGTGATAAAGTTCCACCAATACCTTTACAGACATAAATTTGTAATAGTAATGGACCACAAACTTCTGTTAGGGCTACTTAAGGAAGACAAGATTGTGCCACCCACGGCTTTTGGTCAAATTCACCAGTGGGCCCTTATTTTGAGTGAGTACAATTAAAAATTGGAACACTTCCAGAAGGTCACGTAGCAAATGTGAACACTTTGAGCCACCTCCTACTGGCAGATGCACCACCAGTAGTGCCTCCCCTGGAAGAGGTTGCTATGGTTTTAAACTTTCTGGACACCATTCCAGCCACTGCTGAAAATATCCAGCTGTAGACAGAAAAAGATCCTGTCCTGGCAAAACTAAAACAGTTGGTGATGATGGGGTATACAAAAGGGCCATCACAACCAGAATTGGAATCTTTCTGGACCCGGTGAGACTAGATCACCGTAGAGGACAGCATATTGTTATGTGACCAAGAGTGATTGTCCTGAGTAGGGTCGCTTCCAGATACTGGCTGAACTCCACCAGGGTCATCTAGGGGTTTCCATAAATGAAGATGTTGGCAAGAAGTTATGTCTGATTGCTAGGATTGGATACTGACATAGCTGTGATGGTGGGGCAGTGCCCAGAGTGCCAAAAGGAAAAATTACCTCCAGCAGCTCCCTCAGATTCATGGGAATGACTAGGTAAACTCTGGACTTGTTACATGTCGACTGTGCAGGCCCTTTCATGGGCTCAAAGTTCTTGGTCATTGTGAACACCCATTTAAAGTGGTTGGACGTGCCTGGAGTTCATTTGTCAAACTCAGGAATGACGACTGAAAAGGTGTGAGTTTCGTTTGTGATACACAAATTGCCGAACAAACATGTGGATTACATGAAACCTGTTACCTCACAAACTGGGCGGGGGTAAAACATACCTGGCCCCTCAGAACAGTCAGAAAGGCCGACAGAAATCATTGGTTCACCGCCTCTGTCTAGTATCAAAGAAACTTCAGAGTTTGAGATTGATGCAGCCTCGATATTGTTACCACCTGAAAAAGAGGAGAAATTCTCCCTGAAATGCTCTGGGCACAGGAGATGGACTACACACCACTCTTGTCTGAGTTGGAGTCAGAGGAACCAGACCTGGGGCTAAAGCGTCCTGTAGAAGCTACAAGACAAAGAACAGCCCTGGATTTGGGGGAAGGGATGTAGTGATTGAAATGAGGTTATCCAGGTGGATCTTTTTGAGCCTGTTAACCTGAGCAAATCAGGGAGCCCGGGTTGACAGACATAAACAGGAATCTCAGAGACCCTTCACATAAATCGTGTATAATCATACAACCCTTACAGTGTGGAAACAGGCCATTCAGCCCATCAAGTCCATACCGAACCTCTGAAGAGCATCCCACCTAGACCCACCTCCCTACCCTATCCATGTAACCCTGAATTTTCCCATGAGGCACCAGTCAGGCCACAAGTGGAGTACAATGTGCAATTCTGTTCACCACATTATGGAAGAAAGTGATTGCACTAGGGAAGGTGCAAGGGATATTTACCAGGATGTTGCCTTGGCTGGAAGGTCTGAGCTAAGAGGAAAGGTTGGACATGCTGGCATTGTTTTCTTTGAAGCAGCAAAGGTTGAGAGGAGACCTGACAGAGGTTCTATGGAGATTGAGGGACATTGATAAGTTGGACAGCAAGGGACTGGCACTGAGCTAGTTGGTCAGAGTCCATGTACGTGTTCACATAAATAAAAGGTGACTTGGTGATGGGAAATTGACCTCTGTACGGTTATTTCCGTAATGAAAATTTTTATTTCACTATCAAAGGAGGTTTCTAGAAATTGTGATACTAATAAAAACTACGCTGTGTGCATATAAGTCAGTTCCTGAAGCATTCAGGCAAGCATTTCAGAATTTAAGGAAACATCCTAGAGAAAACCTACATGACATTTGGCAGGGTTAAGCAAAGTAATTTTAACAGTTGGATACAAGCATTAGGAATTGACCATGTATGAACATCTCAGACAGCCCATTCTCTTGGGAGAATTTAAAAACTCACTACCTTTTGCAATCAGAACCCAGGTTGAAAATCAAAGCATTGTAACTGCTAGACAAAAATGGCTGACAAAAATGAGCTCATTCATAACATTATACTTTTATCCATCACCAGCCATAAACTCAGGAAGGATAGGTGATGAGAGAGTGAAAAGGAAGCAAGTTGACAGGTAAAGGAAAAACAGCTGAGAATGTCACAAGACAACTCCTCAGATCAGTTAGGAAAGTACTGAGAGTGGAAGTGAAATCGCTGACCTAAGTATATAGAATTGAAGTGTGATACCTTCATTCAATTGCTGGATGTTATGAGGGAAACCAATGGGACTTTTTGATGTTCATAAGAATGAGTCCAAAAAGGGAACTCAAAAGGAAAATATTATAAATCAACTTGTACTTTTAAATACAATTCGGGATCTGAAGGTAAACGCTGCAGGTGAGATGAATAATCTATGTCAGAGATACAAAAGGTTTTATTAAAAGGGAAAGTAACTACATTTGTTTCAAATAATGTCTCTAAACCCATAAATAGATTAAAGGACACAGAAGCTGCTCAGACTCTTTTGTTGATGTCAGATTTAGTTTTCCCTTTAGAGGGTTCAATGAAAGCTGTAGAGTCAGTAAATAGTAAAAGTGGAGAGTTTATCCTGTTTCCATTATATAAAGCACAGTTGGAGGGTGACTTGTTATCTGCACAAATGGTAGTAGGAAAGGTTAACAAATTACCCATGAACAAGTGGACTACCCCTGGGTAATGATTTGGATGAAGTACAGGTTCTAGCTAAGTCTGAGGGACGTTAAAGAGACAGAAATGTTGCAGCAACAAGTCCCAGTTATTTTTCCAATATGGATAGTGACCAGATCATGTCGATCACCAGAGATCACAGTAATACCGTAGACAAATGTTAGAGTAGCCAAAATAATCTTTAATAGTGAGGATAATTTAATGGGAGTATTTAACTTGTCTTCATTAATTAATGTTCAAAAAGCAGATCCAACGTTAAATAAGTTAGCACAGACATCTCACACTGAAGCAGAGACTGAAGGAGTTCCAATGGATTTCTGATGATGAAGTGGAGACACCCTCATGGAGTTGTGTATGAGAAATTGACAGCTGTTCACCATATAGTGGTATCACTTAGATATCATAAGGAAGTATTGCAACTAGCACATGAAATTTCTATGGCAGGACATATAGGAATACTGAACACACAAGCATTGATAATCAGGTACTTGACCTGGTCCAGACTTTATCAGGCCAAAATGCAGTTGTGTAAAACTCCTTGTCATACATGTCATGCAGTAGGTGACCTTCAGCATTAATTAAATCTGCATTTTTGATACCCATTGAATTCAATTGTATATTATCTGCAAGTGTAGGAAGCTTTGGAGAGATACTATCAGTCTCAAACCATGACAAAAACATATTGCCATAAATACCCAAAGGATCTGGTCAATGCTTAGATTTATTACTATTTGCTACTAGAGATTCCACAAATGAATCTATTTGATTTAGCCCTTTGAATTGATCAATGGGCATTAGAGAAGAGGTCCTTTGAAGTTGATTATGGAAAACTTCTGTTTTAAAATAGAGAACTCTTAAATATTGGATAACATGTGCATAGTTGCAGAGAGACTCATAGAAGCATACATTGTAGCACAAAAGCAGAAAAGAAAGAATGGACAGACAAACATGCTTCAACCACAGCATTTCATGCAGAAGATGACGTATCGGTATTATTGCCTTTGCAGAGTAAGCTTCTAAATGTGAAATTCAGTTGTCCATACAAGCTAGTTAGGAAGGTTAGTAAAGTGACTTCTCTGATAGATTCTCCTGATCACTGAAAGGAAAGTCAATTGTCATATGAAGATGGTGAAATTATAGCATTGCAGGGAAGAGGATAAGATGGAGCAAGTGTGTGACAGCAGTGGATAGTGACAGAAACTCTAAGAATTAGACAGATGTTAAAGCTGACAATTCATGAAGCAAACTTTGTTCATTTCGACTAGCCAATATGGAAATATTGGGACAGTTAGACATTGTGTTTTTATATTCAGAGCAAGGGCAACAGGAAGATTGAATAAGATTTCTTACAAAGTATAAGGAAATCTGTAAAGATAAACCTGGATGTGTGATGTTACCTAAACATGATATGGATGTAGCAGTCATTGCTGATAAAACAATCCAAAGAAACAAGCTCAAATGGAAAGAGAGATTCAAATTGTTCACAATGATTGTTGCACTGATATTCAATTTAATGAGCGAAAAGGATTTGATAGATTTAAATAAATGAGTCAGAAAGTTTAAATGTTGTTGCTTCAAAAATAATGGATATATGTAACTCAGAGCAACAGCTAGTATCATAGAATCCCTACAGTGTGGAAGCAGGCCATTCAGCCCATCAAGCCCACACTGACCCTCCAAAGGGCATTCTAGACTCACCTTCCTACCTTATAACCCCACATTTCCCATGGTCAATCCACCCAACCTACACATCCCTGGACATACGGGCAGCTTAGCATTGCCTATCGATCTAACTTCCATGTCTGTGGAATATGGGAGGAAACTGGAGCACCTGGAGGAAGCCCACAGACATTGGGAGAATGTGGAAACACCACACCAACGGTCGCCCGAGGGTGGAATCGAACGCGGGTCCCTGGCACTGTATGACATGGGTATCTGAAAATAGATTTTGAGTCTAATAAAAGGGTTCAAAAAACAGATGTTCCAGTGAAGTATTTTTGATTAACACAAGTACTAATCAGCTACTTGAAGCAGTTAGGCATCTCCTCCAATCTCAGGAATTGTACGTTAGTGAGCAATTGTGTCAAAACAAGCCACTGCAGTTGAAAGCAGGCAAACAGATCTGAAAGCAGTGTAATTGAAAAATCTTTATAGATCATACCTTGAAGGTGACAATTTTGAAGCGGTGGAGGAAGAATGGATGTAAGTCTCACATTTTGTTGTCAGTGTCAAATAACTTGTGACGAAACAGTTTTTTGAAATTGTGTTGCATCTTTCTTAAAGGTGGAGACATGTAAAGACTCATCTTTTCGATTTTCTTTAATTTAGGACTGTGAACTAAGAAAGAACTGGACTGTTTTAATCCAAGGAGACTCTGTAAAGTGGTGTCTGCAGTTTTAAAAGATATGTTTATTGGAACACAATGTGAATTATATGAAATGTTTTTCCCCCTGGAACAGCGAGGGCAAAAGCAGACACCACAGAGCAAATGGACTCTGAACGAAGAGAGATAATTGCTTGACAATAGTGGCTTGAATGGCTCCTGACTAGTTGACCATGGTTTATGTGCTGCAGGTACAGCAGAGAACCACCCAGTCTGCAAGGAGAGAGCAGCAAAAAAATCTCTCTGTGTCTCTTTGTCTTGCATGGAACTACTAGAAAGTCTCCAGTGGCATCTAACTATCTTTCACTCACATTTATATTCAAATCCCCTGTTGCTGGAGGAATAAAATGTCGTAGCATCATACAGCACAGAAGATGCCCTTCGACCCATTGACTCTGTATGACCAAAATATACTACAACCTACACTAGTCCTACTTTCCCGCACTAGGCCCATAGCCGTGAATTTTATGACATAGGGAGAACTCTGAATCATACCTGATTAACAAAAATCTAGTTTTAACTGTGCCTTCTTAACACTGGCTTGCACCATTGTTATTTGTCAGATAACATATGAGATTGGCTTTCAGACCTAAGATGGCTGAAAATTGGCAGATGGAGTTCAATCTGAATAAATGTGAGGTATTGCGTTTTGGTACAACAAACAAGGGTAGGGCTTATACAATTAATGGTAGGGCCTTGGGTAGATTCGTAGAACAGAGGGACCTAGGAGTGCAGGTACATAATTCTTTAAAGTTTGTGTCACATATTGACAGAATGGTTACAAAGGTGATTGGCATGCTTGCCTTCATTGCTCTGTCCTTTGAGCATAGGAGTTGGGAAGTTATGTTGAGGTTGTACAGGACACTGGAATACTGTGTCCAGTTCTGGTCACCTAGTTTTAGGAAGGATATTATCAAGCTGAAGAGGGTTCAGAAGACTAGGATGTTGCTGGGTATGGAAGGTTTGAATTATAAGGAAAGGCCTTATAAGGAATTATAAGGAAAGATCACAGGCTGGGATTTTTTTCACTGGAGCGTAGGAGGTTGAGCGGTGACCTGACAGAAATTTATAAAATGATGAGTGGTATAGATAGAGTTGATGGTAGTTGTCTTTTCCCAAAGATTGGGAATATCAAGACTAGGGGCATATTTTTAAGGTGAGAGGAGAGAGGTTTAAAAAAGACATAAGAGGAAAATTTTTTACACAGAGGGTAGTTCTCATATGAAATGAACTTCCTGATGAGGTGGTGGATCGGGTACAACTACAATGTTTAAAAGACATTTGAATGGATATATGAATAGGAAAGGCCGGGAGCAGGCAGGTGGGACTAGTTTAGTTTGAGATTATGTTCGGCATGGACTGGTTGGATCGAAGCGTCTGTTTTCGTGCTGTATGACTCTATGACTCTATAATGCTTCTTGACCTGTCTTCATATTCTCCCCTTAGGTTGCTTAGTTGCTTCACCTGCTTTCCTACCCGTTGAATTTTCCAAACAACATCTGCATACAAGGATTCTGCTAAATCAAGCCTGATATTCAAAAAGGGAGCTAGAGAGAAAACAGGGCATTACAGACCAACCCTCCCTGACAAGCGCAATGCTTTCTATGTTTGGTTTGAGCAGAATACCACCGGCGTGGCAACGCCTGTCCCAATGGCCCTGGACACAAATGTTCCTTCTGTCACCGTGTCAGAAGTCAGACCAGTCTTCCTGAGAGTCAACTCAAGGAAAGTAACTGTCGAGGACAGTGTCCCTGGCCAAGCACTCAGATCCTGTGTGGACCTATTGACGGAGGTATTCACTGACATTTTCAAACTTTCCATCCTACAAGCCAAAGTCCTCACCTGCTTCAAGAACATCAACATCATCCCTGTACCCAAGAAAACACATTCAGTGTGCCTTAATGACTATCACCCAATAGCTCTGACTTTGATATTCATGAAGTACTTCGAGAAGCTGGTCATGGCCCACACCAACTCTAGTTTCCCAACCTACCTTGATCCCCTACAATTTGCCAACCAACATAACAGGTCCACAGAGGATGCCATATCCCTAGCCCTGCACTCATCCCTGGAATAACTGGACAACAAAAACATCTTCGTCAGACTCCTGCTCGTTGGCTACAGCTCCGCCTTCAACACCATTAGTCCCTCCAGACTGATCACAAAACTGCTTAACGTTGGCCTCGGCTCCACCCTCTGCAATTGGATCCTCAGCTTTCTGACCCATAGGCTGCAATCAGTGAGGATAGGTAAGCGCACCTTCTCCACAATAACGCTCAACACTGGAGCCCCCATGGATGCATCCACAGCCCCCTACTGTACTCCTGTACACCTACAACTGTGTCGCCAAATTCTGAACGAATGCCATCTACAAGTTCGCTGATGACACCACCATAGTGGGATGGATATCTAACAATGGATGTGTCAAAATACAGAAGGGAGTTAGAGGCCTTAGTGACATGGTGCAATGAAAACAATCTGTCTCTCAACATCGACCAAACTAAAGAACTGACCATCGACCTTAGAAAGAAATGAGGATAACACGGCCCCATCTACATCAATGGAATTGAGGTTGAGAGAATGAAGAGCATCAAATTCCTTGGAGAGATGGTAACTGCCGACCTGTCCTGGACTTCCCACGTAAATGTGACAGTCAAGAAGGCACAACAACGCCTCTTCTTCTGAGGCAGCTCAGGAAATTTGGCATGTCCATAAGGTCCCTCACCAACTTCTACAGATGCACCATTGAAAGCATACTGTCCAGGTGCATAACGGCCTGGTATGGTAACTGCTCTGCTCAGAACTGTAAGAAACTACAGAAGGTGGTATGCACAGCCCAGACCATTACGGAACCCAACCTTCCATCCACGGACTCCGTTTACATGGCTCGCTGTTACGGAAAGGCGGCCAACATCATCAAAGATCCATCCCATCCTGGTAATGACCTCCTACAACCTGTTCTCTCAGGCAGAAGATACAGAAGCCTGGACACACACATGAGCTGGTTCAGGAACAACTTCTTTCCAGCTGTTAGCAGTCTGTTGAATGGACTCTAGCCTCAAATAATGTAACCTGCAATGCAACCTGTATGCCTCTAAGTCTTTTTGATCTGTATATCCTTTGTTTTCTGTGATCTGCCTGTACTGCTCATAAAAAAAATTTTTCACTGTACTGCAGTACGCATGACAATAAATCAATCAATCAATCAATCATAAGCCTAACATTGATAGTGGGGAAAATTCTCAAATCCATTATCAAGGACTTTGTAGCAGAGCATTTAGAAAGCAGTGGCAGGATCAGATAGAGTCAGCATGGATTTATGAAAGGGAAATCATGCTTGACAAATCTGTTGGAATTCTATGAAGATATAGCAAGTAGAGTTGAGAAAGGGAGCCAGTCAATGTAGTATATTTGGACTTTCAGAAAGTGTTTGACAATGCCCCACATAAGAGATTATTGTTCATGATTAAAGTGCATGGGATTGGGGGAAGTGTATTGAGATGGATAGAAAACTTATTGGCAGAGATGAAACAAAGAGTAGGAATTAATGGGTCCTTTTCAAATTGGTAGGCAGTAACTAGTGGGGTGCCATAGGGATTGGTGATGGGATGCCAGCTATTCACAATATATATCAATGATTTGGATGAGGGAACAAAATGTAACACCTCAAATTTGCAGATGATACCAAGTTGGCTGGGAGGGTGAACTGTGATGAGGATGCAGAGATTGTTCAGCATGATCTCGACAGGTTGGGTGAGTCGGTAAATCAATGGCAGATGCAGTATAACTTGGATAAATGTGAGGTTATTCACTTTGGAAGCAAAAAGAAGAAAGCAGATTACTACCTGAATGGCTGTAAATTGGGAGAGGGGAGTGTGCAGCAGGACCTGGGCATCCTTGCCCGCCAGTCGCTGAAGGTAAGCATGCAGGTTCAGCAGGCAGTAAAGAAGGCAAATGATATGTTGGCCTTCATTGCGAGAGATTTCGAGTACAGGAGCAGGGATGTGTTGAAGCAGTTATAAGGGCCTTGGTGAGGCCACACCTAGAATATTGTGTGCAGTTTTGGTCTCCTTTTCAGAGGAAGGATGCTCTTGCTCTCGAGGGAGTGCAGTGAACGTTTACCGGGCTGATTCCGGGTATTGGAGGGACTGACACATGAGGAGAGATTGACGAGGTTAGGATTATTTTCATGGAAGTTCAGTCGAATGAGGGGGGAATCTCATAGAGACTTATAAAATTCTAACAGGACTAGACAGGGTAGAAGCCAGGAGGATGTTCCCAAAGATGGATGTATCCAGAACAAGGGGTTAAAATCTGAAGATTTGGGGTAGACCATTTAGGACGGAGATGAGGAGATATATCTTCAGCCAAAGAATGGTGAGCCTGTAGAATTCATTGCCACAGGAAGTAGTTGATGCCAAAACATTGAATGTATTCAAGAGGTGGCTGGATATAGTACATGGGGTGAATGAGAACAAAGGTTACGGGGAGAAAGCAGGATTAGGCTATTGAGTTGGGGCCATGATCATGATGAATGGTGGAGCAGGCTTGAAGGGCTGAACAGCACTGGCATCAGTTCTGGGACAGGAGGGATCTATACCGCTGGGATGGGCTCCACCTGAACAGGGCCGGGTCCAGTGTTCTGGCGAAAAGGTAAATAGGGTGGTTAATAGGACTTTAAACTAGTAAGTAGGGGGAAAGGGAGAAGTGAGCGTAGAGGAAGAATAACAATTAATGTAAGGCAAAGCAGCAGTTAGCAGGTGACGAGGAAGCTTCAACTCCATTGAAAATTAGGAAAAAAGTTAAAGGGAAGGAGAACTCAAGAGTTGTTAGTAATGGAGGTAATAGGACCCAAAAAGAAGGTGCAAAAACTGGAATAAGGGCACTTTATTTGAATGCTCGGAGCGTTCGAAACAAGGTGGATGAGTTGACGGTGCAAATCATGGCAAATGGGTATGATTTAGTGGCTATTACAGAGATATGGTTACAGGATGGTCATGACTGGGAGTTAAATATCCAGAGATATCAAACTGTTCGGAAGGACAGACAGGAAGGTAAGGGAGGTGGTGTTGCTCTGATTTTTAAGGATGATGTCAGGGCAGTAGTGAGAGATGATATAGGTTCTACTGAACAAAACGTTGAATCCATTTGGGTGGAAATAGGAATAGCAGGGAGAAGAAGTCACTGATAGGTGTGGTCTATAGGCCACCAAATAATGACATCGTGGTGGGGCGGGCAATAAACACAGAAATAGCTAATGCATGTAAAAATGGTACAGCAATTATCATGGGGGATTTTAATCTACATATCAATTGGTCAAACCAGGTCGGTCATGGCAGCCTTGAGGAGGGGTTCATAGAATGCATCCGCGATAATTTCCTTGAACAATATGTAATGGAACCTACAAGGGAGCAAGCTATCCTAGATCTAGTCCTGTGTAATGAGACAGGAATAATTAATGATCTCACAGTTAGGGATCCTCTCGGAAGGAACGATCACAGTATGGTCGAGTTTAAAATACAGATGGAGCATGAGAAGGTTAAATCCAGTACCTATGGCCTGTGCTTAAACAAAGGAGACTATGAAGGAATGAGGAAGGATTTAGCTAAGGTAGAATGGGAGCAAAAACTTTATGGTGGGTCAATTGAGGAACGGTGGAGGACTTTGAAAACAATTTTTCACAGTGCTCAGCAGAAGTATATTCCAATGATAAGGAAGAACTGTAGGAAAAGAAAGAGCCAGCCATGGATGTCTAAGGAAATAAAGGAAAGTATCAGATTGAAAAAAAAACACATACAAAAAAGCAAAGAGTAGTGGGAAACTAGTAGACTGGGAAATCTTTAAAGGCCAACAGAAAGCCACAAAAAAAGTTATAAAGAAAAGTAAGATAGATTATGTGAGTAAACTAGCTCAGAATATAAAAACAGGCAGCAAAGGTTTCTATAAATATGTAAATCATAAAAGAGTGGCGAAGGTAAACATTGGCCCTTTAGAGGATGAGAAGGCCAATTTAATAACTGGGAATGAGGAAATAGCCGAGACATTAAACAGTTATTTCATGTCGGTCTTCACAGTGGAAGACACAAATAACATGCCGAAAACTAATGGCAAGAAGGTTATAGCAGGTGAGGACCTAGAAACGATCATTATCACTAAGGAGGCAGTGCTGGGTAAGCTAATGGGGCTAAAGGTAGACAAGTCTCCTGGCCCTGATGAAATGCATCCCAGGGTACTAAAAGAGGTGATGGAGAAAATAGCAAATGCAGTAGTAATTATTTACCAAAATTCACTGGACTCTGGGGTGTTCCCGCAGATTGGAAAACAGCCAATGTGACGCCACTGTTTAAAAAAGGAAGTAGACAAAAAGCAGGTAACTATAGCCAGTTGCTTAACTTCGGTAGTGGGGAAAATGCTTGAATCTATCATTAAGGAAGAAATAGCAAGATATCTGGATATAAATTGTCCCATTGGGAATACCCAGCATGGGTTCATGAAGGGTAGGTCATGTTTAACTAATTTGGTGAATTCTTTGAGGATGTTACTTGCATGGTGGACAATGGGGAACCTGTGGATGTGGTGTATCTGGATTTCCAGAAGGCATTTGACAAGGTGCCACACCAAAGGCTGCCACATAAGTTGCACGGTATTACAGGTAATGTATTGGCATGGATAGAGGATTGGTTGACCAGTAGAAAGCAAAGAGTACGGGTAAATGGGTGTTTTTCTGGTTGGCGGTCGGTGGCTAGTGGTGTGCCTCAGGGATTAGTGTTGGGACCTCAATTGTTTAAAATTTACATAGATGATTTGGAGTTGGGGACTACGTGTGGTGTGTCAAAATTTGCAGATGACACTAAGGTGAGTGGTAGAGCAAAGTGTGCAGAAGACACTGAAAGTCTGCAGAGGGACATAGACAGTCTAAGTGAATGGGCAAAGGTCTGGCAGATGGAGTACAATGTTGATAAGTGTGAGGTCATCCATTTTGGTATGAATAACAGCAAAATGGACGATGTTTTAAATGGTAAAAAATTGCAGCACGCTGCTGTGCAGAGGGACTTGGTTGTCCTTGTGCATGAATCGCTGAAGGTGGGATTGTAGGTGCAGCAGGTGATTAAAAAGCCAAATGGAATTTTGTCTGCCATTGCTCGAGGGATGGAGTTTAAAAACAGGGAGGCAAAGCTGCAGCTGTATAGGGTCCTGGTGAGGCCACACCTGGAGTACTGTGTGCAGTTTTGGTCTCCTTACTTGAGAAGAGATATACTAGCACTGGAGGGGGTGCAGAGGAGATTCACTCGGTTGATTCCAGAGTTGAGAGGGTTGGATTATGAGGAGAGACTGAGTAGACTGGGATTATACTCATTGGAATTCAGAAGAATAAGGGGAGATTTTATAGAAACATATAAGATTATGAAGGGAATAGATGATGTGGAGGCAGGGAGGTTGTTTCCGCTAGCAGGTGAAACTAGGACTAGAGGGCATCACCTCAAAATAAAGGGAAGCAGATGTAGGACTGAGGTCAGGAGGAACTTCTTCACCCAAAGGGTTGTGAATCTGTGGAATTCCCTGCCCAGTGAAGTGGTTGAAGCTACCTCACTGAATATTTTGAAGGCAAGATAAATTTTTGAACAGTAAAGGAATTAAGGGTTATGGTGAGTGGGCGGGTAAGTGGAGCTGAGTCTCAAAAAGATCAGCCATGATCTTATTAAATGGCAGGGCAGGCTCAAGGGGCCAGATGGCCTACTCCTGCTCCTAGTTCTTATGTTCTTATTATGGCTTCCTCCTGCTCCTATCTTCTATGTTTCTATGTAATCTGCACATTTTACATGAAATTCTATATCTTGCATGGATTTGTACTTGGACCCAACCATTCATAATTTATATTACTGATTTAGATGGGGAAACTAAATGTAATATCACCAAATTACAATGCTGGTTGGGAGGTAATCTATCAGGAGGATGCAGAGATACTTCAGTGTGATTTGGAGAAGTTGAGTGAGTAGGCAAAAGCATGGCAGGTGAAATATCATATGGGGAAAGGCAGCAATGCAACAAGACCTGGGTGTCAGTGTACACTCGTTGCTGAAAGTAAACATATAGCTGCAGCAGGCAGTGAAGAAGGTGCATGACAAGCCTTCATGGTGAGAAGAATCAAGTACAGGAGCAGGGTTCTGTTGCTGTAAATGTCGAGGGCTTTGGTGAGACCATACTTGTAAGATTGTGTGCAGTTTTGGTTTCCTTATCTGAGGAAGTATGAGGGATTGCAACAAAGGTTTATCATATTGATTCTTGAGATGGTCGGATTGATGTATGAAGAAAGAATGATCAGTTATGACTTTATTCACTGGAGTTTAGAAGAGCAAGGGTATCTCATAAAAGCAGATAAAATTCTAACAGGACCAGAAAGGATAAATGCATGGAGAATGTTCCCAATGACTAGGGATTCTAAAACTAAGATCACAGTCAAAGCAAGAACAGCATACTAAGTTGGATGATCAGCCATGATCATTTTGAATGGTGAGGTGGACTATTTCTGCTGCTATTTTCTATGTTCCTTTCACTGAGAAAGTCTAAGCTTTCAGTTTTATGAGTATTGATGTAAGAAGAATTCACAGTTCATGGTTCACAGGACAGAACTGGGGAGTACATAGAACATAGAACATAGAACATTACAGCGCAGTACAGGCCCTTCAGCCCTCGATGTTTTGCCGACCTGTGAAACCAATCTGAAGCCCATCTAACCTAAACTATTCCATTATCATCCATATGTTTATCCAATGACCATTTAAATGCCCTTAAAGTGGGTGAGTCTACTATTTTTGCAGGCAGGGCATTCCACGCCCTTACTACTCTCTGAGTAAAGAACCTACCTCTGACATCTGTCCTATATCTATCACCCCTCAATTTAAAGCTATGTCGCCTCGTGCTCGCCATCACCATCCGAGGAAAAAGGCTCCCACTGTCCACCCTATCTAATCCTCTGATCATCTTGTATGTCTCTATCAAGTCATCTCTTAACCTTCTTCTCTCTAACGAAAACAGCCTCAAAACCCTCAGCCTTTCCTCATAAGACCTTCCCTCCATACCAGGCAACATCCTGGTAAATCTCCTCTGCACTCTTTCCAATGCTTCCACATCCTTCCTATAATGCGGTGACCAGAACTGTACGCAATACTCCAAGTGCGGCCACACCAGAGTTTTGTACAGCTGCAACATGACCTCATGGCTCCGAAACTCAATCCCTCTATCAATAAAACCTAACATACCGTACGCCTTCTTAACAACGCTATCAACCTGGGTGGCAACTTTCAGTGATCTATGCACGTGGACACCGAGATCTTTCTGCTCATCCACGCTACCAAGAATCTTACCATTAGCCCAGTACTCTGTATTCCTGTTACTCCTTCCAAAGTGAATCACCTCACACTTTTCCGCATTAACCTCCATTTGCCACCTCTCAGCCCAGCTCTGCAGCTTATCTATGTCCCTCTGTAACCTATAACATCCTTCTGCACTATCCACAACTCCACCGACTTTGGTGTCATCCGCAAATTTACTAACCCGCCCTTCTACGCCCTCATCCAGGTCATTTATAAAAATGACAAACAGCAGTGGCCCCAAAACAGATCCTTGAGGTACACCACTAGTAACTGAACTCCAGGATGAACATTTCCCATCAACCACCACCCTCTGTCTTCTTACAGCTAGCCAATTTCTGATCCAAACCGCTAAATCACCCTCAATCCCATGCCTCCGTATTTTCTGCAATAGCCTACCATGGGGAACCTTATCAAACGCTTTACTGAAATCCAAATTTGGAATTAAGTTAGTATAATCAAATTTAAGTAAGATTTTAGTTGCTAACTGCAATGAGCAGCTGCTCAGTTGAACCCAAGGATTAAATAAAGAAATGGTAAGTTCTCTGAGTTTGACTCACTGTAAAGCTATGACGCTGAGGAATAGATGAGAACATTTTTTTGTTGTGTGTTTTAAGATTTTTCAAACCATGTTGTATAATTAGATAACTTGGTTTTATTTTCTTTGCATAATAAACTTTTGTTTTGTTGTTAAAGAAAATCAGCAGCCTTGTGTGCCAATGTTTCAGTGAGTAACTACATTGAACAAATATGATCTTTCAGGCCAGATTTCAGTCTGGGATCAGACCTGTTCAGCATTTACTGTTCTTTTCCCCCTCCCAGGTGTTAAATGAGGGATGTACTTCCAGAGAAGGGGTTGAGTTGCCAACCTCCTGTTAAAACCAGAAGTGAGGATACAGAGCAGAATTGAAGGCAAGTTTCTGTTTCTTGCCATATCTATTTTCCCTTTTGGCTAAGCCTGAGGCTTAAAGTTGCCTTTAACCATTTACTGTGTGACTGTAAGAATGTACATTGGTTGCTAAGTCCTGAGCTGCATTTGAACTGGAGATTGCGTTTTTATGGAATGAATGCCCATCAGTTTACATTCTTGGAAATCAGACTTCAAAATGGTTGATTGTAAAAGTATATTTTGCCTTTGTTTGGGTAGTTTTCCTCTGCAGAACAAAGATATTTATAACATTTTCGCTCCACAGCTATATGACCAATGCCAGAAATCACATTGAACACTCAGCAGTTTGAAAGACTATGAAATAATAAGTTCAACAAATAGCAGATAGTAAGAATTCCTGGAACGTGTTCATTTATTTGTTTAATTAGCTACTTTTGGGTAACGATGCTTTCTTTTCATTGCAAGTATTTCTGTCTTCCTTTCTGGAGGACATTGACTTTTTTCCACAGGCATTTGTCACTTTCCAGTGCTTTGCCAAATCACCATTATTCATAGGTAACTCTTAACAGAAAATGGCAGCAGCTGATTTGATCATTACATATAACAAGTGAGCCAGGTCCTTTCTTGTCCAATATGTGCAAACAACATTTTTGCATTGCAGTTAGCAACTAAAATCTTACTTAAATTTGATTATACTAACTTAATTCCAAATTTATTGTTTCTGGACCACCAGGTGAGATCAGTTAAACCAGCAAAAGTCAACAATCAATCAGGGGACATCATTGTGGATGAGTGAAGCAAAATCCTTCAGTGAAAGCTCATCAACCTGAGATTTTGGACTTGGATATTTCCTGACATGGGATTTCCAAGTGGTGGGAGGAGCTACAGTTATTTTAAGTCCATGAGCTCCCCATCAAGAAGCCAACCTGACTGAAAGACTTGATTCACTGTCAGGCTGGGAGCCTTGCAGCAGAGTTTGAAAGGGTGTGAGATTGGTCCAGCATAGTTTTGAGGGTTTGGAGAGTGATCCTGAAGTTCAAAGAGTGGTTAGAAGGACATTTTAGAATTTGAAGAATACACTCCTGTTCTGCTTGACTCTCAAACCGTGCTAGAAAAGCACTTACCTATTCCATGCAGAATATTTATCTACCTTTAGGTGCCAAGTTTCCTGAAACTTAGGAAACTTGGGCGGCCAGCATTAAGCCTGAAACACAGATAGCCTTGTCAAGTAGTATCGTTTAAATAGGCAAATGAATGACATACCTCCTGATGGTTGTTTCTTACATCTCTGTTCAAACCTGAAGTAGGTGAGATCAAGGCATGTTGGATTTAAATTTCAGATACTTTTACATGTTTACTTCTCACCTGAGTCAAACCCACCTGTCTTGAGGACTAAAATCAACCCCATTTATTATGCTATGATCACCAGTGCTGCTGCCTGATCTGCGGAGTGCTTTTGAGTTAATGGAAGAGTTGTCTAGGAATTTAAAGGATAGAAAATGAATGTTTCAGCTAATTAAAGAAATTCCAGCATTGAACATTAATGCAAGTATTATTAATGCCAATATTTAGAATTGACATAAACAAGCAAATTTGAAATAGTGTTATGAGAACATATAGTTAGGAAAGGCTACGGATTATAAGAAGCACACTCTCAACCTGATCTGACTGCAATAAGTAACTCTAGGTTTAGTGGGTGCATTGGTCTTTCATAAATAATTGATAACTACTTGTTACACAGGGAGGATGGCAAAATGCTTTTGGTTAAGAGATTATTTATTTTTCATGCTTAGACAGTGAAAAAGAACTTTTGCAAAGAGCACAACATTATGTTTAATTCATGCGTGTAATGTGGGCATCGCTGGTTATGCCACCAGTTATTATCCATCACTAAATGCCCTTGAGAAGATGATGGTTCTTACAATTGGCAAAGTCCTCACTGTTATCACCATCTTATATACTTGGATATGCTCTGGGATATCTTGAGTAGATTCGCTGCCATCGATCCTTCTTGCTGTTGTTATTCAATTAAGCTATTGTCACCACATGGCAAAGGATACCCATATGATGTAAAAGGCAGAAGTTAGGCTTAATCTTGATGAATTGTAATAGGCTTAATACATTTTTAATTTTATTTCTTTAAGAGATGAGAGCATTGCTGATTTGGCCAGTGTTTATTGCCCTGGAGAAGGTGGTGGTGATGAGTCGCCTTCTTGAGCCACTGCAGACCTTCCTGTCAGGAAGAAAGTTCTAGTGCTTTTACCCAGCAACAATGAGAGAACAGCAACATAGTCTCAAGTCAGGATGATGTATTACTTCATAGTTAGTTACATTATATCCAACATACATGATTGTTTCTAGTAAATAAGAGTAAGTTCATATGATAACTACTAAAACATTCTTATAGATTCTTGGTAACAAACATCGAATCAGAAACAGAACTGATTAAGACACCAGTTTGCTCGTTCCAGGAACAGTCCTTTACATCCTGTTGGGCAGAACTTATCTTAACCCTTCCGGAACTAACAGCCTTACACATCAGTGATTGGTGAAGTCGGTGGATAGGTGTAGATGAGGATCAATGCAGAGAAATGTGAGGTGATGTGTTTTAGTCAGAAGAACATTGAAAGAAAATACAAAATAAAGGGTAAAATTCTGAAGGGGTGCAGGAGCACGGGGACCTAGGTTATATGTGCAGATTGAAGGTGGCAGGACAGGTGGACAGAACAATTAATAAATCATACAGTGTTATTGGCTATATTAATAGGGTCATTGAGTAACAAGAGGAAGGAGGTGATGTTGAATTGTAAAAGACACTTATTAGACCTCAGCTGGAGCACTGTATACAGTTCTGGGTCCCACATTATAGGAAAAGTGAGAATGCATTGGAAGAGTGCAGAAGAGATTTGCAAGAATGGTTTCAAGAATGAGAAACTTCAGTTATGAGGTTAATTTGAAGAAGTTGGGACTATTCTCTTTGGAGAGAAAAACGCTGAGAAGAGACTTGATAGAAGTTTTCAAACTTATGAGCAGGCTGGATAGAGTAGAAAGGAAGAAGCTGTTTCCACTTCTAAAATGAAAGAAAAAAGAATGAGAGGACATAGATTTAAAGCGAAGAACAAAAGAAGCAAGTGTGACATGAGAAAATAATCATACAGTGAGCAGTTAGGTTATAGAATGCACTGCCTGGAATTGTGGTGGAGGCAGGTTCATTTGAGGCATTCAAGAGGATATTGGATGATTATTTGGATAGAAATAGTATGCAAGGAAATGGGAAAAAAGGCAGAGAATTGGCATTAATTGATAGAAAGTTGCAGGCACGATGGGCCGAATGGCCTCATTCCAAGCCACAACAATTCAGTGATTCTTGATTGCCATTTTTGAATGATATTTTCCACAAAGACAGTGTCTTCTTACAATGTAATCTGCTGAAGAATTACAGATAATCAACAAGATCCTAAATACATGACAATCTTAATATGTGCAAATACTTTGTGATGTGAAGCGCTTTACTGATCTGATCATGTGATTGAGAACATTTGGAGAAAGAGTGATTGGGAGCGTCTTCACCATTTGAGTGGAGTATTTTATCTGTCTTCCCACAACAGTTGAGCAGAGGTTATAGCCAAGTCTTGGTTTTGACATGATTTAAATCAAACCAACAAGCTACCTATCTACATTGGCATCTCTCACTGGAATGGGAGATAGCTTAATTCAGCCAATTTTGCCACTTGACCAGAGCAAGGTAAGACCTAGGGAAGTATGTCTCTGAACAGAAACATGGGGGAGCCTTGATGAAAGGTTCAGAGGACATTTGCAATGTGGTTTATTCTTTTGCACTGCTGCCTACTGGGTCCTGTTACCTGCCTCATCCAAGGTCATTCCCTTCTGTCCCTGGCTATGACCTTATCAGAAGATCCTATCCTAAGTGGTGTCACAGCCACCTAGTACAAAGACTGCAGTTAATTCTTTCCCCGACCCTCCCCTTCCCTCCCATCCCCTTTTCTCTCTGATACATTGCATTGTCTGTAGTTCAGCCTCCAGCTCATAAATTCTGAGCGAAGCTGCTTTAACTTCAAACACTTAACTGGAGACATATTTGCCCTGGATCACCTCCCACATGCTGTAGCCTTGACACCTCACTTGAGGTGCTTTCCTATTATTCACTTACTCATGTTTTTACAGACTTAATTAACTTTACAATCAATTTGTGTACTATGATAAATGTTAAAAATAGAAAAGGCCTCCACCACTTAACACAGACTCAACAGCTATGTCTTTTCTCTGCAGTACAGCAAAAAAAAATACCAACCAACTCCAATAAATCTAGCTCTGTATTTTACTGCCTGCCTCAGGGTCCTCACATCAACCACACCTCTTGGTGATGCTGACTGTCTGCCTCAGTATCTTCATATCACCTGCTCCTGTTACTGATGCTGACTGCCTTGGAGTCCTCACCTTGCCTGCTGATCTCTTTGTGATATATTTATTCTCTTTTAAACATCTGAAGCATCAGAAAGTGAAATGACATGAACATTGACTGTGAAACAACCTTCCTGAAAGGCAGTGTGAGAAATGGGAGAAAATGATGAAAAGAATCATACTTTGTTGTGTTGGTTAATCTTAATTTTAAATTTCCCTGATCTAAATAACAATTCCTGAATGGCAGATATAAGTGTACTGAAGCCATAATGACACAGGAAAATTTATCTTTGTTATTCTTTTCTTACCTATTTTCTGCTTCTCTTTCAATTCAGAGTGTTTAGACCTCACAGGGATAGAGTTTAACCCACACCAAAATGTCATTTTTATCAAATACACAAATCTACAAGAGAATAAGCATATTCATAATGCCTGGGTGAAAGCTTTTCCAATGAAAATTGACAGTATATCTGATCAATGAAGAGTTTTTCTGCAGTGGCTTCTTTGACTTTATCGTGTTATGAACCCTGAAAAATTCAAGGGTTTGATGAGTTCTTTATTTGTTTCATTTGATTAATATTATTTTCTTTTCGTTTTGCTACAGTAATTAACTCCTGTAGAAAGTAGAAAGTAATATTAAGTAAACTTGCCCTACAGACAGAATTCAAATTAAAAGGCTACAATTTAATTGAAGTGATTGCGACTGTATTTTTCTCTAGCAGAGATTCAAACTCAACTTCAATTCAAAATCAAACTTTTATCTAATCCCTTGAGACAATTTATATTCCACAACCAATCTGCTTCCCAAACAGTAAAAAAAAATCCTCACCAATCACAATGGTGTCTCTCTCTTAACATTTTTGCCTCAGGGGGTCATTGGATCAATCACTTTACAATATGATTAAGCGGATGACTTTCAACTCAATGCACATATAGAATCATAAGAAAATTATTTTCAAGAATTATTTTTTCTAGCCAATTGTTAATCACAGCAAACTATCCATATAGAAATGTATAATAACTCATGCTATTAACAGGAACAGATGAAATTTATAGATAGTAGGAACTGCAGATGCTGGAGAATCTGAGATAACAAGGTGTAGAGCTGGATGAACACAGCAGGCCAAGCAGCATCAAAGGAGCAGGAAGGCTTACGTTTCGGGCCTAGACCCTTCTTCAGAAATGAGGAGGGAAAGGGGGTTCTGAAATAAATAGGGAGAGAGGGGGAGGCGGATAGAAGATGGATAGAGGAGAAGATAGGGGGAGAGGAGACAGACAGGTCAAAGAGGCGGGGATGGAGCCAGTAAAGGTGAGTGTAGGTGTAGGGAGGAGATAGGTCAGTCCAGGGAGGATGGACAGGTCAAGGGGACGGGATGAGGTTAGTAGGTAGGAGATGGGGGTGGGGCTTGAGGTGGGAGGAGGGGATAGGTGGGAGGAAGGACAGGTTAGGGAGGCGGGGACGAGCTGGACTGGTTTCGGGATGCGGTAGGGGGAGGGGAGGGGAGATTTTGAAGCTTGTGAAGTCCACATTGATACCATTGGGCTGCAGGATTCCCAAGCAGAATATGAGTTGCTATTCCTGCAACCTTTGGGTCGCATCATTGTGGCACTACAGGAGGCCCAGGATGGACATGTCGTCTGAGGAATGGGAGGGGGAGTTGAAATGGTTTGCGACTGGGAGGTGCAGTTGTTTAGTATGAACCGAGCGTAGGTGTTCTGCAAAGTTGTCCCCAAGCCTCCGCTTGGTTTCCCCGAAGTAGAGGAGGCCATAACGGGAACAGCGGATGCAGTATACCACATTAGCAGATGTGCAGGTGAACATCTGCTTGATGTGGAAAGTCTTCTTGGGGCCTGGGATGGGGGTGAGGGGGTAGGTGTAGGGGCAGGTGTAGCACTTCCTGCGGTTTAGCCCAGCTCGTCCCCGCCTTCCTAACCTGTCCTTCCTCCCACCTATCCCCTCCTCTCACCTCAAGCCCCACCCCCATCTCCTACCTACTAACCTCATCCCGCCCCCTTGACCTGTCCGTCCTCCTTGGACTGACCTATCTCCTCCCTACCTCCCCACCTACACTCACCTTTACTGGCTCCATCCCCACCTCTTTGACCTGTATGTCTCCTCTCCCCCTATCTTCTCCTCTATCCATCTTCTATCCGCCTCCTCCTCTCAAGCCAATGACCATGTACAACAAAGAAAAAGCTAATTCTTGGCCCTTGAAATTCAGTGCTGTTACGATCACTGAATCTCTCACTTATCACCATTTTTATGGACCAGACCAGATCCCCTCAAAGTATTTTCAGAAGGTAGCCTCGGCACTAACTTTTTCTTATTTTAAAGGCAAATTTAATGTGCTATGTTCCAGTTGCAATTCGACTGTTCGAACTACTCAATGTTAAGCAAAGTACAATTTATTTATGAAAGAAGAATGAACTTAGAATAACTTAACTCTTGGAAAGCTTGACCAAATAATAACTATAGTAACTATGACAAATTAAATATTCCAGTATAGTAACATCCCATAAACACACCCCTTGGCAAAAAAGCAAATTCAGAAAAATAGATTTGTTTGGCAGGTAATCCAGCAGAGAAAGAAACCCTAGTTTCCAGCTGTAACTGAGAGAGAGAAAAGATAGTTTCTACTTCTTCAAAATTCCAGCAGCTTCTGACCTGTTGAGACTCCAACAGCAACAACGTAAAGCTAAACCTAAAAACTAATGAAAAAAAACTAGAAATCCTGGTCTGTGAGAGCTGGCCACACCCATCCAGGCTGCTTCTCTTGTTATGACTTTAAAATAAAAAACCCAAGGCCTCCCAAGCTGTTTACTTCATGAGTATTCAGTAGCCAACACAATACCCTTACCTTAAAATCTTCAAATAAATAAAAGGGCAAAATAATCTCTTAAAGCCACATCAGGGTGACATGGTGGCACAGTGGTTAGCACTGCTGCCTCACAGGGGCCTGGGTTCAATTCCACCCTTGGGCGACTGTCTGTGTGGAGTTTGCACATTCTCCCTGTATCTACGTGGGTTTCTTCTGGGTGCTCCGTTTCCTCCCACAGTCCAAAGATGTGCAGGCTAGGTGGATTGGCCATGCTAAATTGCCCATAGTGTCCAGGGATGTGTGGATTAGGTGGGTTACAGGAGGATGGGTCTGGGTGGGATGCTCTGAGGGTTGGTGTGGACTTGTTGGGCCGAAGGGCCTGTTTCCACACTGTAGGTATTCTATGATTCTATGATCGTCACACCATCCTGAAGGTTATCAAGGATAGAAGCTGAAGTGGACTAGCCATATAAATATCATGGTTGGGAACCTTGAAGCAAATAACACACCTCTTGATTTCCCAGTGCCTGTCCACCAAATACATAGTGCAAGCCAGGAGTATGATGGAACATTCCACGCTGCTCTGGATGAATGAAACATCAAAAACACTCAAGAAGCTTGGTGCCATCCAGGAAAAAGCATTCAACTTGATTAGCATTACAACCATAAAACATTCACTCCACCAACACTGATGTAACAGCAATGAGTACCATCTACAAAATGTACTGCAGAAATTTACCTGGACTCCTTAGACAGCACCTTCCATCTTCATTTTTTATTTATTCACTTTTTGTGGGATGTGGGCTTCGTTGGCTGGCCAGCATGTATTGCCCAGCCCTAGTTGTCCTTGAGAAAGTGGTTGTCAGCTGCCTTCTTGAAATGCTGCAGTCCACTTGCGGTGGACTGACCCACAATGCCATTCAGGAGGAAATTCCAGGATTTTGACCCAGCGACAGTGAAGAAACAGCGATATATTTCCACGTCAGGATGGTGAATGTCTTGGAGGGGAACTTGGAGGTGGTGTTCCCATATGTCTGCTGCCCTTGTCCTTCTAGATGGAAGTGGTTATGGGTTTGGAAGGTGCTGTCTGACGATCTTGTAGATAGAACACACTGCTGCTACTGAACGCAATGGTGGAGGGAGTGGATGCTTGTGGATGTCGTGCCAATCAAGCGGGATGCTTTGTCCTGGATGGTGTCAAGCTTCTTGAGTGTTGTTGGAGCTGCACTCATCCGGGCAAGTGGGAAGTATTCCACCACACTCCTGACTTATGCCTTGTCGATGGTGGACTGGCTCTGGGGAGTCAGGAGGTGAGTTACTTGCAGCAATGTTTCTAGCTTTTGACCCACACTTGTAGCCACTGAAATTATGTGGTGAACCCAGTTGAGTTTCTGATCAATGATAAACCCCAGGATGTTGGTAGTGGGGGATTCACACCATTTATTGTCAAGGAGCGAGGTTAGATCATCTCTTATTGCTGATGTTCATAATCTGGCATTTGTGTGGCGTGAATGTTACTTGCCACTTGTCAGCCCAAGCCTAGATATTGTCCAGATCTTGTTGCATTTGGACATGGACTGCTTCAGTATCTGAGGAGTTGTGAATGGTGCTGAACATAGTGCAATCATCAGCAAACATCTCCACTTCTGACCTTATGATGGAAGGAAGGTCATTAATGAAGCAACTGAAGATGGTTGGGCCTAGGACACTACCCTGAGGAACTTCTGCAGAGATGTCCCGGAGCTGAGATGACTGACCTCCGACAACCACGATCATCTTCCTATATGTCAGGTATGACTCTAATTTCATGACCATTCCCATCTAGAGCAACAAGGGCAGCAGACACATATGAAAACCACCAAACAATCCTGCTATCTTGCACAATCACTTGTTTATCAGCTTATTATTTGTTACGTTACATTATATGATAATGGATGAATTACTTGGTGAATCACAATAAGTGAGGTGGAAGTGCATGTCACTGCCAGGATCTTCTAGCTTCCAAGGCTCTACTCCATACTTAAGCCCAACTGGAGACTACTTCAGGTGCTGCAGGCTAGGAACTGCTCCTCTCACTGCAGTGCTCACGCTCAGCTCTAACCAGGTGGCAAAGAAGAAAACCAAACTCACTTGCTGCTTCACGAAGAAAGATCTTGAGGCACTGGTGGGTGAGTGACAGAGAGGAGATCAGTGGTCTTCCTGTCTGACCAAAACAGGAGGCTACAACACCAGATGCAAGCAGAGTGGTAAGCGATCACAGCATGGGTCAGTGCTATCTTGATTGTGAAAAAGGGCAGCCTGAAAAATTACAAGAATATCAATGATCTTCTGAGTTCCAAAAGGATAAGTGGCACCATCCTCCCTCTGCTACCTGTCATTCACAGGACCTTTACTCATTCTAACTCTGTCACTGCATAGACATCTCACCAAAGGTGAATAAGCACATCCTTTAGCACCACATGCATAATGTCTGTTCAAGGGGTCTCATCCACTTCATTCACTAAAAACCATTATTCTTTCCTGCTCTTTGCACTTCCTAGTAACTCACTGGGCACACCTCATGGTCATGTGTTATCTGTAACTTTTATCCACTTCCATCATATATTCCATCATATTTAGTTCCTTAACTTTCTCTTATTGAAGGTAAAAAGTGGTCCATAATTGGGCCTACAGATCCAAGATTGTTTGAGCCAGGTAGGGTTTACATAGAGGTGGCAGGCATCATGCTCCTCACCCATGATAAGGAGAGAATATTAGAGACAGAAAACCAGGACCACTCTTACAATGATGGACAGACACCAATGGGCTGCTGAGTAACTATTGAGCTGTGCTGCTCTCTGGTTATCACCAGTGCTAACTCATTGCTGTCTTGAATAATATTTTACCCTTCTTTTCTAACTTCACTCACCTTCTTCTCTTATGCAAGCAAGAATGGCACCCAGGGAATGTCTACAAGGAACATGACGCAGCCTGAACCAGTCAGTGCCAGATCCATCTCTGAGAAGGAGGTAAGTGACCACTGGTCCTTGCTACCAATCCAATATAGCCGACTTTATGTATATACCAATGCAGAATGTTCCAGTCTTTTCATTTGTGGCACTTAGGAACAGATTTATTTTAAGTACAGAAAAAGCCTTAGATCCCCAAGCACGTATAAACATAAACATAAATAAAAATCTCAGTTATGTTTATAACAAACACTGCAAGCCAACTGTGATTTAAGAACACTTTTGCTGTCAAGATTCCTTTTGATCTTATTTTAAATCACCAAACAAGACAAGGAAAAGGAGCAAATCCAGTATTAATACGATAGAATTGGGCCAAACAGTCTTGGAAATAAATGTTAATCAAATCTCGGAATTCAATGAGAACAACGCACAAAATAAACGAAAGCACTTCAGCAAATTAAATAGAGGAGAATATTGGTAGAACCCCAGCAAGAAGCTAGCGTAGGATTGAGTAAACAGCTTTCTCTGAGTCTGTTGCTCTGCTAGTGCAAAACACTCAAATGGCCTTTATGGATGGTGTTCAAAATTGTCCACAAGTAGCAATTTTCTGGAAAAATTTCTGAACCATAGCTGCAAAAATATCCTTCTCTAGTTTCACTTTGTGACCATACAGATCAACTGTCCTTGTCTTGCAACAAAACCCAGATCATTTTACTCTGGTTGGTTGGAGCAGTTAAACACAAGCGCGTTTTAGATGCATCCAAAAGCAACAAGAGCTCAAATGATAAGTTAGATAGTTATTCCTGCTGTACAACAGATGTTTCAGAATACTAAATAGAGCAATATCTTTATGAATAATGTATAATTATACATTATTAATAAAATACTACATTATTACCTTATAGGCAAAATGGTACCTTTATTATAATTAGCAGCATTTAAAACCATGCAGCAATGTGGAAAGGAATTGCCTTGGGCAATGTCAATTCAGAATCAGAAAAACATTATCAACCACAGCATCCCATAATGTACCATATCATCAGTATGTGCCGTATTTGGTATAATTTTTAATACCTTTAAAATATTGCACCAAATTAGAGATTGACCTGAATGGACAACACCATCTGATGAACTAGTTCATTTTTATTATTTATATAATATGACATAAAATGAAACACGTTAAATTAATTCAATTTGCAAACATAAATAGCTGAATTTTGATATGCAGGAACTATGTGCTATGGAGTGGCTGGGAGAATAACAGGGAAATTAACAATGCATTAGGTATAGAAACATAGATAAATAGAAAATATGAGAAGGGATAGGCCATTTCGTTCATTATGCCTGCTGTGGATTTTGGCCTGAAACATTTACTTTCCTGCTCCTCAGATGCTGTCTGACCTGCTGTGCTTTTCCAGCTCCATGTTTATTGATTCTAGCTTCCAGCATCTGCAGTCCTTACTGCTCTGCTGTTCAACATGATCATGGTTGATTCTTCTCCATCTCAACATTATACTACTGCTCTCTTCCCACATCCTTTGACACCTTTAGCTTCAAGAAATCAATTTCTTTCTTTGTTAAATTTATTCAGTCGCATGGCTTCCTCACACTTCTATGATAAAGATTTCTGCAGGTTTATCACTGAGTGAAGAAATTTCTCCTCACCTTAATCTGAAATAGACTACCACATTTCTGGAGCCTGTCCTTATTCTGGAAAAGCTAGCTGGGGAAACATCATTCCTGTATTCAGTCTCTCCAACCCTGTCAGAATTTTGTATGTTTCATTGAGATCTTCTCTCATTTGTCTCAACTGCAGTGAAAACAGGCTTAGTTGATCAAATGTCTCCTCACACAAGAAACTTTACATCCTAAGAATTACTCTGGTGATTTTTCACTGCACTCATTCTATGGCAAGTGCATCTTCTCTCTGATGAGGAAATTGCACACAGTGCTCCAGGTGTGGTCTCACTGACACCCTGTAAAGCTGCAGTAAGACTTCCTTGCTCCTGTACTCAAACCCACATACAATGAGAGACTAACATAACACTTACCTTCCTAACTGCTTGTTGCACCTGCTTGCTTGCTTTCAGTCATCATTGTACAAAGAACATCCAGGTCCCTTTGCGCAACAACATTTCCCAATCTGTCACAATCTAAATCATACTTTGCCATACTGTCTTTCCTTTCAAAATACCTTCACATTATCCACTTTATACTACTACTGTAAGTGCCAGGCATTTACCCAGTCCCTCAACATTTCTAAATCACCTAGAAGCCTCTTTACATCCTCCTCATCACTCACTGACCCACCTACTTTTGTGTCATCTGCAAATTTAGAAAAGTTACTTTTAATCCCTCATCTAAAATCATTGATATTTGTTATGAATAACTGGGGCCGAACCACTGATTCCTGTGGCAGATCAATCATCACCACCTTCCACTTCAAAAAAAGATCCATTTATTCCTACTCTCTGTTTCTTGCGTGCTAGTCAATTCTCAATCCATGATAGTGGAGCCTTTGACTCGACATTTAGCTGCAGTGCATCAGTCTAGCTGCTAGCAACCTCTCCAATTTCAGTTCATTAATCACCCAATTACCAATAAATTATTATGTCTTTTGAAATGTAACTGTGGGGAGATTGGTTTCTCAGAATTCCAGCAACTCACTAGTGGAAACAAATTGGGAATCCAACAGCAGGTCAGGAACCTACGAGTAGGCAGAGTAACATGTCATAGAGTCATATAGCACGGAAACAAACCCTTTGGTCCAACTAGTCTATGCCGAATGTACTCCCAAACTAAACTAATCCCACCTATCTACTCCTGGCCCATATCCCTCCAAACCTTTCCTATTCATGTGCTTATCCAAATGTCTTTTAAACATTGTAGCTGTATACATACATACACAACTTCCTTAGGACGTTAATTCAACGCGTGACCATCCTCTGTGGAAAAAGTTTGCTCCCATGTCTTTTTTAATTTTCTCTCTTCTCACCTTAAAAATGTGCCCTCTAGTCTTGAAATCCCCTATCGTAGGGAAAAGACAAATACCATTAACCCTATCTATCCCCCTCATTATTTTATTAGCTTCAAGTTTTGAAAACTTAAAACTCAGATTTTGCTGTCTGAATCCTTTGTTGACAGTCTTTAGGAAAGCTTACATTTCTGACCAGATCAACAACTTACATTGCTATTATCTTGGATCTTAGATGAAGACCAAGGTAACTTTCAGCACCTGTCCCACCAGCAGAAATACTAGCAGCAGAAGCAGTAAAAGCCTGCCCCTAACAGGTGAGCAAGGATGAACAGAGATATACATCTTAGAGGAGGACATATTCAGCTTTTCTTTTAATGTATCCTTTGTCAGCATGGACTTCTGAAGTCCATCTGTGGCAGTAACTCCCAGAAGTCAATGCTTGAATGACAACAGCACATTGATTGCCATGCATGGACTCTCAGAGCAGCTGTGCAGCTTAGATGGAACATTGGTCACACTCAAAATAACAGGAAGGTTCCTCAACATATCAGAACATCAGGATCTCAGGAGGATCAGGCCTCATAACAGGTGCTGCCAGATATTTGCAAAGTACTCAAACAAGACATGTTGCCAAATGGACCTGGTGTCCATACATTTTCTGAAGAAGGGTCTAGGCCCGAAACGTCAGCCTTCCTGCTCCTCTGATGCTGCTTGGCCTGCTGTGTTCATCCAGCTCTACACTTTGTTATCTCTTGTCCAGACATGGAGATCTGTGTTGAAATCACAACTACTTTCAATTTCTTTGCCTCTGGAACTTTCTAGGATTCTGCAGTAGATATTTACTGAATCCTGCAGTTGGCAAACAGCAAATGCTTAAATCGAGTAACTGCTGCTTTGGTTGCCAAGGAAGCCAATTATGTCAGCTTTGCCACTGATGGGCCCGTCAGAAGGAATCAGTTAAAGCTGTTGCTGGTTTCCCACTGGTGCCGAGTGTCATTGATTTTGCTTCACAGATACAAATACAATCTACTCAAGTGTATTTCCTGGTTCCATATTCATGTGATCTTTAACATGAGGCACTGACTGGGCTACCATCATACAGCGAGATTCAATAAATCATTGTGCAATCACATTTTTGCCTTGAGAGCTAGAAAAGTGGTGTCTGAAATTGATTGTTGAAGGGCTGTAAAAATGCACAGCTACTGACAGAGAGAAACAAATATATTTAGGCCTGAGAATCCTACTGCAAGTAACTGAAAAAGAACAAAGAAACAGACCACATCTGTAACACTAGCTGCAAACATTCCACTGTCAGCTTCATTAAAAGGTGATGTGAAGCAAAACCTGCACAGATTTTCGACAAAATCGTAAAATTATGTCAGATCTGCTAAACAAGCCAGAATAGCAATGTGCAACTACACACTTATCACTATTCAGAAGAGACAATTTCAAAGTATATTCTCCTCTACTTTCTTTTGAATAACAGAAAAAAGAACACTGCAGAAATCGTGAACATCTTAAAGGTACCTTTTAAACCCTAAGTGAATTTAATTTAAGTATGGTATGTGTTCAACATTAGGTCCCAAGGTAAATAAAAATGATCAATATAAAACTTCATTCACTCAGCTTGAAGAATTCTGTGAATTTGTGCAACTGCAAGATAATCTAACTAATATCAGGATAATATTAGGTGTAAGAGATCCTGTAACGTGAGCGTGTTTACTGGGTGAAGAAAATCTTACTTCCAGGAAAACAATAAAAATGTTCAGAAGCCCTGATGCTATAAATCAACAACTAGACTATATTCAAGGCAGAACAGAACAGGCCTTGAATTATGCTGATAGATATTCTAGTCCCAAATGGCAGGAAAAATTGTGGATATGGAACAGGGTGCAAATCTTGTGGAGAATGTAACATTAAGATGAAAAAGGCATGTTGAATGTTGGGAAGAAGTGTTGATGTAAAGATACCAGTATTGGACTGGGATGGACAAAATCAGAAGTCACAGGACAACAGGTTATAGTACAACAGGTTTATTTGGAATCTCACAAGCTTTCGGAGTGCAGCCCCTTCGTCAGGTGCAGTGAGAGAGCAGGGCACACAGACACAGAGTTTAAAGGCAGAGAGGTCAAGGGCAGAGAGATCAAAAGATCATACAACTGATGTGAGTGGAGTGTCAGAGCATATTCTCTGCAGGTGACCAAGAGTGTTAGGTGTTGTGTAAAGTGTTTATAAAGTCAACATCAGTTCTGTGCTGTCCTGTCAATCAGGCAGAGCCAATGGAATATACAGAAGGTGACATCTCAGGTCAGACACTAAACTGTTGGTGTGAGGCTTTGTTCAGAATCTGTCTTAGAGTTTTAACCTGGAATCAGGCTGGTTTTATTCTGAAAGCTGGAATTTATAAAATGCCACACTGACTGACTGTGACTACAAATTGTGTTTTGCTTTAACAAAATAGCATCTATTTGCAGATAAACAAACATCTTGGATGAAAAGATTTATATGTGTGAGAAAAAGAGAGAGAGACCGTGTGTGTGAGAGTCAGGGAACACTTCTGCGGTCAAGAGTGTTCAGCCTCCGATCTTCAGGTAAGGATCCTTCAAGGCAGACTCTAAGATACATAACAGTGCCGAATCACCAAGCAGAAACTGATAGCCAAGTTTTGTACCCATGAAGACGGCCACAACCGTGATCTTGGGTTCATGTCACGCTTACAGGTGACCCCACCACACTGTTCTGTATGTGTAAAATCTTCCTTACTTTCCTGTTTTGACAGCATCACCTTAATAAATTGTTATGATCTTGCTGCCTTAATTAGTTTGTATAGTTTTGAGTTACTTATTACACTCTCTCACATACTCTTACATTCTCACACACACACACACACACACACACACACACACACACACACACACACACACACACACACACACACACACACACATATTTATATGGTGAATCATTTCATCCAAGATAAAAACCAAAAGAATGTGGATGCTGTAAATCAGGAACAAAAACAAAGTTTCTGGAAAAGCTCAGCAGATCTGGCAGCATCTGTGAAGGAAAAAATAGAGTTAACATTTCGGGTCCGGTGAACCTTCCTCAGATTTCATCCAAGATGTTTGTTTATTTGCAGATACATTCTATTTTATTCAAAAAACACACAATTTGTAGTTACAGCCAATCAGTGTGACATCTTATAAATTCCAGCTTTTGAAATAAAACCAGCCTGATTCTGGGTTGAAACTCTGAGACAGATTCTGAATGTAGCATGGGATAGTGACGTCTCTTCACAGCTGTATTTAGATTCTTTGGATCAAAGTATATTCAGTGTCTGACCTGAGATGTCACCTTTTGTATATTCCTATGGCACTGCCTGATTGACATAACAGCGCAGCACCGACATTGACTTTATAAACACTTTACACACCATAAAAGACTCTTGGTCACCTGCAGCGACTTATCATCTGACACTCCACTCACACCAGTTGTATGATCTTTTAATCTCTCTGCCCTTGATACCTCTGTCTTCAAAATCTGTGTCTGTGTGCCCTGCTGTCTCACTGCACCTGACGAAGAGGCTGTGCTCTGAAAGCTTGTGAGATTCCAAATGAACCTGTGGGAAGAAGTATTGTCATTGCATGAAGTCAAATCATTTTGCTCACAAGTGTATGCCTAGAAGAAAGAACAGCAAGCGGGTATAGATGGTCATTGGAGACATATCATTTGAAGATTCTAATAAATCACTCCACACCATACAACCATTCGGTTAAATCTGATCAATCAAATAAGTAATAAATGGTTTGTGACAATTGTAACGAATACTGCAAAAGGAGAACATCAATTTAACATAAAATATCAAATAGCCACTTGTACATCATGTAACATTACAATCTTCACACACCTATGCGATGTGGCTCAAAATGGCAATCCAAAAGTGAAACCCTTAGAAATAAGGTTGATGTTTGGTATGTGATGCCATACTCCTGCCAAGGGGACATAGTTACACTATAAGCTCAGAGTAAAGCTGTGGAATTATAGATCGTAGATAGTAAGGAAAAGCTATTCATCTCAGCCAGAGCAAGTCTAATGCCTGGACTGATAATGCTCAATTTGGTAAAAGTGAACTCCAATATCTCAGAGCACATTTAACAATAGATCCTAGTGGCTAGTCTGAAAGATAAGCTATAAGATCTGGAAAAGAAGAAAGCAATCAAGAATGTGATAAATCTTATAGAATACGTGATCAGCATGGTAGCAATGAAACAACTTGGAAAACTGAGAATATGCTTTGACTCAAAGAATCTAAATACAGCTGTGAAGAGATGTCACTACCCCATGCCAATGATTAAAAGAATTTTGCCACAGTTTTTAAAAACAAATATCTTCACCATCTTGAATGAGGAATGCTGGTTATTGTCAAGTAAATCTGAATGAAAATTTAATGAACGCCCCAGCTTTCTAATTACATTCAGGACATCTTTCTAAAGGTACAGATGGTTACATATGCTATAGTGAATGATCTACTAGTTTATGGATGCAGAGACACAACAGAGGAAGTCATTGTTGATCATAATTAAAATGTAGTGCTACTGCTCAAACTGAGCTCACCAGATGAATGAGAAACTGAAAAAGAAAACAATGCAATTAAAGATTTCCAAAGTGAAGTACAATGGCCATGTACTGACAGCAAATGTATTCACCCAGACCGCAAAACAATGAAAGCAATAGCAGCAATGTGATCACCAAAAGATACAATCTATTTGGCAAAATTCTTGTCCAGTATGTCATTGGAGTGTGAATTATTATGCCAACTCACACCTAACCATGTGCAATGCGGTGTAGAACCTGAAAAAATATTCACGAAAATCAAGCAACTAGTGAGACAATGGCACCCTGAAATAATATGATGTAAATGAAGAAGGCATCCTGCAGTGTGATGCTAGTGAGATAGCACTTGAAACATTCCTAATGCAGCAAGGACAAACAGCTACACTTGTATCCAGGGCATTAACACAAATGGGATGTGTTATGCTCAGACCCAGAAATAGTGCCTGGCCATCGTGTTTGCATCCATTTTCATGCATACCTATTAAGAACTGACAATTTAACAAATGAGCCTGACCACAAGCCCCTTTCCAAGATGGTGGCAGAATATGACGCTTCAGCCAGAACTCCTCCACTCTATCAATTTCTTTACCCTTTTTTCTCTTTTTCTCTCTGTTGTGTTTTATTTTCTCTGTCCTTTCTTCTCGGCAATGTCCTGAACTTCTGACCTCAGTGCAGACTCAGACTCCTGGCCCCAGCGCGGATTCAGATTCTTGGCCTCAGTGTGAACCCAGCGACCGCTCTCAGCCTGGTGTGGCATCCTCTTAGCCCGTCTTGGTAGTCTCTTGGCCTGGTGTCGTGATCCCCTGGCCTGTTATGGTGATCTCCCAGCCCGGCATGGTGGTCTCTTGGCAGCCTGGCATGGTAGTCTGTCAGGGCACGGAGCAGTCTCTTGGCCCAGCTTGGTGGTCTTTTGGCGGCCTCAGCATGGACATCCAGCCTCAAGGAGATTCCAGAGCAATCTCCCATCCTTGAGAGCCTTGATGTGAAACCCAACAAGGTCTGGAGTCAAGACTTGATGGGGACTGGAGACTAGGTACCATGTGGACTGGGTTGGAAAGACTGTTGTTCTGACCTTTTTATTTCTCTAGTTTCCAATTTATTCCTATGATCTGTATTACTGGACTTTTTATGTTTTTATTTTTCGAACTTTTTTCCTAAGATGTTCCACTGAAGAATCTGTACCAAGGTACCTTGTACCTAAGATGGCACCATAAGTGGCGACTTGTAAACTTTTCACTGTACTCATCTGGTGGTGGTGGAGGGTTGCTTTTTAGACTAGAGGCCTGTGACTAGCTGTGTGCTGCAAGTATCAGTGCTGGGTCCGCAGCTTTTCATCATTTATATAAATGATTTGGATGCGAACATAGGAGTTATGGTTAGTAAGTATGCAGATAAAACCAAAATTGGAGGTGTAATGGTCAGCTAAGAAGATTATCTCAGAGACACAATGGGACCTTGATCAAATGGGTCAATGGGCCAAGGAGTGGCAGATGGAGTTTAATTTAGATAGATGTGAGCTGCATTTTGGAAAGGCAAAAAGATAGTGAAGAAGGCATTTGGTATGCTTGCCTTTGTTGGTCAGTGCATTGAGTATAGGAGTTGAGAGATCATATTGTGGCTGTACAGGACATTGGTTAGTCCACTGTTGGAATACTGCGTGCAATTCTGGTCTTCCTGCTAAAGGAAGGATGTTGTGAAACTTGAAAGGGTTCGGAAGAGAGTTACAAGGATGTTGTCAGGGTTGGAGGGTTTGAGATATAGGGAGAGGCTGAATGTGGCTGGGGCTCTCCCTGGAGTATCAGAGGCTGAGGGGTGACCTTATAGAGGTTTATAAAATCATGAAGTGCATGGATAGGGTGGATAGACAAGGTCTTTTCCCCAAAGCAGGGGAATCCAAAACTAGAGGGCATAGGTTTAAGGTGAGAGGGGAAAGATTTAAAAGGGACCTAAGGGGCACCTTTTTCACACAGAAGGTGGCGTGTTTATGGAATGAGCTTCCAGAGAAAGTGGTGGAGGCTGGTACAATCACAACATTTAAAAGGCACCTGGATGGGTATATGAATAGGAATATGGGATTAGAGGGATACGGGCCAAATGTTGGCAAATGGAACTAGATTAATTTAGGATATCTGATCAGCATGGATGAGTCAGAATGAAGGATCTGTTTCGATGCTGTACAGCTCTTGGACTCTATGAGTACTTGTAACAATAGAGCTAATTCAACTTCAAAGTGACAAAATCAAGGTGAGATGATAGAAAGTGTAATTTTATTTTCATAAGACTGCCTAATCATTGCCAGAGTTGAGTATTAGATAGTCAATCAGTGTACAAACCTACAATATTCCCAACAAGAGTCAGTCCCAGTATTGATTTGGGACATGCATAATACAGCTGTTACTCAAATCCCTATGTAGTGGAAAATGAACAACTGTATATACCATTGCAACCACAGACATGTGCACGCAACTGAAGAAGCTGCTCCTCAACTGAAGGTGGCCGATCAAGAGGATCAGATTTCGCCAACTGCACCATCCAACAATAGCTGTAAGACCAAGAAGTTCATAGTAACCTAACAATGACAATTGAACAACAGGAAGGATGGAAATAACACTTCCTGGGAAAGAAAGATCACCCAGATGAACAGCCAATGTCAATGTACATACATACCATTAACAAAATGGCATGATTTAAAGACTAAGTATGAACAGCAGAAACAAAAACTGATGAGAATAATGAACCGCTAATGCATGAGAACAGTAAGGTGTATAATGGGTAACTTGGGCAACGCAAAATGCACATATTAATGTATTTTTTAATGGATAAAAAGAAACTGTTTTGGATTGAAATGCATATCTGTACCAATGTTCCTCCTGGCTCCTTCATACTCCTTCACATAGCACCATATCCAATACATATTGAATTTCCATGCATACCACATTCACTAGTTCACCTCTATCTTCCCTGATAGTTGAATTTTCAAAAAAAATAATAGATTGGTCAAGCATGATTGCCCATTCATAAAATCATACTGACTTTGCCCTAATCAATTTATGATATTCTAAATGCATTTTTCCCCTTGTTACCTTTGGTGTTCCTCAAAACACTATGATTAAATGTCTCTAGTTTTCTCATGTACATGCTTCCTCTTGATTGTATAATCTGAAAACAGTTACATTAATTAACCTAACCTTACTCCACTGCCATATCTCTCAGCTCCTCCAAATCATGAAATCATCAGACCTCTTGTCTGCTACTAAATTGTAGAGGAATGGAAGTTTACTTCAACTAAATATTGGAAAGACTGAAGCTTTTCTCAATGATTCCCACTACAAACTCAACTCACTCAATGCTGATTTTATTCTTTTCCCTGATAACTATATGAAGCTGAACCCAACTTTTCACAACTCTGGTGTCATATGTGATCCTGCAATCAGCTTTTGCTGACATATTCATGCTGTGGCTGTGCCTGTATACATGCATCTTTGCAACGTCACTCAACATTGTCTGAACTCACTTGACCTACTGCTGAAAATTTCATCTTCAGGATTTGAGTGGTGTCTTGCATGATCTCTCACTCGTGACATGATCTGTCCCCAGGGAATCAACATTAAGTTTGTGTAGCAGTACTTGAGGCAGCAATATGTGATAATTTCCCTCACTCATATTTAATTTTATTTATTCACCATCGTGAAATATCCAGACTAACCAACTGAATTTATAAAACTGTTTCCCTCAAGCCTTTCAGGTCATCACAAAGATTCAATTTTTTTTGTGGATTTGCTATTGGGGTACAGCTTCAACTTCTCTCAGTCAGGGCAACAACATTCACAGTGTCCTTTTCCAATGTCACACAATATTGACCTTGTCTTTATAATTTGACTGCAAACAGCAGTCATAGCAATGACAAATTCCATAGATTATTAGCAGACAACATACTTTATTTAGTGTACATAACAATGTTCATCTTTGCAGTTGCTATTTTTGTTATGAAGACTTATGCCTGATCTGGTCTCATTATCTTTGTCTATTTGAATTTGATGTAAACATAGTCAATATGTTCTTTAACTCACCTCATGCAAGAATGCAAACAAATTCTTTTCAATTATCTAAAGAAAGAAAATGCTCACAAGTATGCAATAGAAGTTTGGTTAATTTATTTATTTATAACAAGAGAATCTCCTAAGACATTGCTCATGGATATTCAGGGGTCTGTGACAGTTGTGGTGTTCAACTGCTGAGAAAGAACTGGATTTGCTCTAGATAAAATATAAAGTGGTTTGTACTCCCTAATGATGCTAATGTATTTACAAGGCAATTTCCTGGGTCAACACTAGAGTTGACTTTGACATTGAGCCCATGCAATATGATTTTGAATGCAAACTTTGAAATAAAGTGCAGCAGCAATTTGAGAGAGCAGAAGATAAGCATGAAATCATATTTTGCTCGTTAAGCTAATTGCACGTCTCTTGTACTATTTTATGTCAATTTTCTAAAGCATTCACCAGAACACCATTTGGTATAAAGCAATCTGAGAATGTAGATGTGTTTTTTTGGTCCTTCATTGCTGCTGATTAGACCACAGTTTAAGGAATATTATCAGTTGAAAATGGGTGTAGGTGCTCATGTCATGTACAGCTATCCATTGACACAAATTTCTTCCCAGAACATTTTTAAGGAAGCCAGGTTTTCTTCTTTATTCATCCTTGGAATGAACATTACTGGCAAGGCCAACATTGGCCTATCCCTAATTGCCCTTGAGAAGTTGGTGGGTCACCAAATCCATGTGGTACATGTGTTCTAAAAGTGCCATTGGGGACAGTTTCATAATTTTGGCCATCAACAGTGAAGGAACAGTGATAAAGCTCCCAGTCAGGTTGGTAAATGACTTGGAGAAAAAACCTACAGGTAGAGGTCATAGGTTTGGAAGATATGGATGTGGTTACTATGGATTATGCTGGAGTTCACTGAGCCCAAATGCTGCAATTGCCATACATTACCTACCTTGCTATTCTTCCTGTATTCTAATTAACTATTTTTTTAATGAATGCACCCATATCCGCCCCTTGCTCTGCTAATTTTAAACTTAGTAATACAATACACCATACATTTAACAATAAAGCAAAACAGTACATCACCAGCTTCTTAATTCCCTTACTCTAGCATATCTTAATTAATTATGGAAAAGTGACTTCAGAGCTATTTACATTTTTAACATATTTCTAATTTTCATCTAATTGTGTTTCACGAGTGAAAGAAAAATGGGAACAGTGGAAAGAGAGAAATGTAGGTGTAAGTGTTAAATAGGAAGGAATTGGATCTCCAATATCAATAAGCACCACCCTAAATGTTGGTGGCACAAGGTTACTGCAGTCATATTATGGACATTTTTGCAGAATCTTTGTCTCAGCATGTGAAATTTATGAAGCCATTGACATTTTACAGACTTTGACATAATGGGATCACAAGCACTACAAATGCAGCAGTAATATTGTATGTCTGCTTAAAATTAAGAATCATGTGGCAACCTGTTTTCTAGTTTTCATATGAACTAGAAAGTTTAAGTTACCAGATCGAACATCTTGTGTTGCCTGATTATTTACTTTTAAAAAATTTTATCACTAGTTTGGAATGTTATATATTTCTTAAGAGACTAGACCCGAAGGAAATTCTTTTTTATGCATTAAATCATTTCAGCATTACCCTACAGGAAATAAATTCCAGAAACTGTAGTCACCCTCTAATCTATCTAAAGTTATCCATTAACTAATAAAGGATATTTAGACATTGTGAAAGACTTTCAAACCTATTAGTTCTCATTTGCTGCTCACTAGTAATGAACTGTAAACTGCTACTGATGAATACTATTAAGGGAAAGGAACTGATAAAATGAGGTATTATCTTCCTGAAGCAGCACTATTTATCATAGTTTTTGATAACTGTACAAGTCAGTATTAATAAATGAAAGACTGCAGCTTTACTCAATGAAGCATGGAGTCAATTTATTATGCCTAATTAGGTTTATTAGATTAACTTGCCATCTTCCATAAATGTTTTTGTTTTCTTTTGTTGGCTGGTAGTAATTTCTTCCTGCCACAACTTCCATTGCTTTTACGTTTACAGCCTTCAAGGTACTTGAATTCTGAACACATGAATTATTTAATTGCATTTCCAGTACTGAAAACCATTACATTATATTCAAGTAAAGAAGATTATTTAACTATTAAATAACACATTGATTTAATTTATTATTTTTCATCACAGTTACCTCTGAAACAGATGACATGCAATCTCCACATGAAACAATTTAGCTTTCTATTGTTAGATGAAGCATTGTCAATGAAAAATATCACAGGAATTATTTTCAGAAGGTGTATTCTAAATAGTAGTGTTGTAACAAATTAATTACTATGTACAAAGTTCAACACTATGTTGCAATACATTTTGGAAATGAAAGTTGCAAAACTCATTGGTCTAGCACATTTGACAGTGAAGATTTAGCTAATAATGAAAAATGATATTTTGCTTTTGAGCCCCTTATATGTGGAGCTACTTCCAACATAATGTCTCCAGTACTTCATTCTTACGCACAAAGCAAATGAAATTGATCTTCTATTGTGTTGTGTTAATTTTGACATGCACAAATATTGAGTGGATTTTGTGGGGAACATTTACTAGTTCAATCTGATGACGTTGCCAGAAGATGCAATCAATTTTTGTCATCGTGTCTCATTTGTATTTGAGTGGTGAACAATAATAATGGTGGTGATAAGCAGTTCCTCAGTTGGCTGGTTAAAAATCCAATCAGCTCCTGCTTTTTGAAGCCAGCCTACACCATTTTAAAGGGAAAGTGGAGTTTTGCTGGAGATATGAGTAAACTACAATCCTGGAGCAACAGCAGTTAGTGATGGCAGCATATTAATCACCTCACTAACCCATCCATTTTGAACAGTATTTTGAAGGTGCTGTTGAACTAGAAAAGTGAGTATCTAAGATTGATGATAGACTAAACAGGCCTCCATCTTGAACTCTCCTGAAAGACCAAGGGACAGGCCCCTAGGGATGTATTTGCTCCAGATTTCTGATCGACTTTGATGCATCCCCAGCAGAAAACTGACCATGGTGAAGCCCTTGATTGTGGACAGACTTTGCCCATCAGTGACGGTTTGGTGTTGCCTGACTCACAACAACTGTAGTCACTGTTAGCTTCCTACATGACCAATTAGTTGAGCACACAAACAGTGTGTTTGCTGTGCAGGCAACCGATATGAGATATATGAGTTAGATTCACATCTTGGTGTACCATTCATCAAGATGTTCCCAACCCCTTCCAACTCATCCCTACTGACAAGCAGCCTGTCTTTGTGTCAACTGGGAAAAGCGGCTTGCAATCTGTTCCTGTTGGGGTAAACCATAGCTGACACCACATGAAGTACCTCACACATATTCTGATGAAGAGTCATACAGACTCGAAATATTAGCTTGCTCTCTCTCCACCAATGCTGCATGACCTGCTGTGATTTCCAGTATTTTTTGTTTTCAGTACCTCATACCTGTTG
>NC_063337.1:60189634-60190126 GCF_021869965.1 Rhincodon typus | reverse complement strand
AGCTTTTCCAGCAACTTTGTTTTTGTTCCTGATTTACAGCATCCACACATCTTTTGGTTTTTATCAGTTATACCCCAGGTTGCTTGGGAGATGAGGGAGAAAATTACAGAGGCCCAATCCAAATTTCTAAGTCATCTCTGGCCACAGGAGAGATGCCAGAAGAATGGAAGACAGCTTTGGTTCCACTTCACCTGGTGGTAGAAGTAGGCCAAGGGAACTATAGTCCAGTGAGTCTAACATCAGTGGTAGAAGCACTAATTGAGAAATAGTCAAGGGGAAAATTAATCTCCATTTAGAAAGGCAAGATTTGATCAGTGATAGTGTGCAATGGATTTCATCATCATAGAATCTCTACAAGGTGAAAACAGGTCCTTCGGCCCAACAAGTCCACACCGACCCTCAGAATATCCCACTCAGACCCATCCACCTATAACCCCACATTAGTATTACCAATCCACCTAGCCTGCACATCTTTGGACTGTGGGAGGAAAC
>NC_063337.1:60136022-60189534 GCF_021869965.1 Rhincodon typus | reverse complement strand
TCTCATGAAATGGAACCTCTCTTTCCCACACCAGTACTTTAGACACATGTTTACTTTCCCAATGTTATTATCTCTTCACCAATTTGCATGTGGCTCAGGTAACAATCTAGAAATTATAACTTTTAATGTCCTTTTTTTAAAAATATTGTTCTTAATTTGTGATATTCCCCAAAAAGAACCTCTTGCCTGCTCTAGCCTATCTTCTGGTTTTTATTTTTTAGCTAGTTACAGGAGCTTGGTGGTGGATAAGGAAAAGTTGTTAAAGTTTCCAGAGCAAGTAATGGAGAGTATGGAAAGGTTTTAGAGTAGATTTGTCGCTCGGCTTGTGGATGTTGTGGTTGGTTGGCTGGCTGAGCTGGTTCGTTGTTGTTCCGCTGACATTTCATTACCCTGCTGGATAACATCATCAGTGCAGCCTGAAACAAAGCGCGAAGAAAGCCATCAACAAACACATAGAGCTCAACTCCATATACACTCCACTGCAAAAGAAAACTGGAAGTGAGGTAATCCAGCTCAACAGACTCCAGAGTTCAAATAACAGGCGGGAAAACACAACAGCGCTTCATTGGAGGCTGTACTGATGATGTTACCCAGCAGGGTAATGAAAAGTCTGCGGAAAAACAAAGAACCAGCTCAGCGAGCCAACTAACCACAGTATGGAAAGGTTCAGAAATCTAACTTCAGACACAGTATAAGGGGGCAACTATGACAAGAGGACTAAAGGTGCTGTACTTAAATGCATGTGGTATACAAAACAAGGTAAATGAACCTGTAGTGCAGATTGAAATTGGCAGGTATGATATTCTGGGTATCATAAACAGGTGACTGTAAGGAGATCAGGGCCGGGAACTAAATATTCAAGGATACACTTCCTATTGAGAGGACAGGCAAATGAGCAGACTGGGTAGGGTTGCTTTGCTAGTAAGAAATAAAATTAAATTGACATGATAGTTCAGTGGTTAGCACTGTTGCCTCACAGCACCATGGACCTGGGTTCAATTCGAGCCTTGTGCGGAGTTTACACATTCTGCCCATGTCTACGTGGGTTTCCTCCAGGTGCTTTGGTTTCATCCCACAGTCCATAGATGTGCAGGTTAGGTGAATTGGCCATGCTAAATTGCCCAAAGTGTCCAGGAATATGCAGATTGGGTGGGTTAGACGTGGGAAATGCAGGGTTATAGGGATAGGGTAGGGGTTGGGTATAGGGGTGGGACGCCCTTCAGACAGATGGTGTGGACTTGATAGGCCAAATGGCCTGCTTCCATACTGTAGGGATTCTACAATGGCAAGATGTAAGAAGATAGTAAGCTGGCCACAGAGTAAGACACTCCAGCCGGAGCTCGCTGTCTCCTTTTACTTTTTCTTTTTCCCTCTTTCTGCAGTTTTTCTTGCCCCCGCCCCACCCAACTTTTAACTTCTTAAACTACCCTACCTGGAGGGAATAGAGAATGGAGTTTGAGACCAGCCTGGCGTGGGAGACAAGTCGCAGCCAGAACAGGAGCAGAGCGTGCGCTGACCGAGTCCTGGAAGTGAGTTGCAGCCAGAGTGGAAGCAGAGCGTGCGCAGGCTGAGTCCTGGAAGCGAGTCACAGCCGGAGCTTGGAGTGGCAGCAGAGCAAGCACGGGCCAAGCCCCGGAAGTGAGTTGCGGCCGGAGCAGCAAGCATGGGCTGACCTGGGAGCTGAGTTGTGGCCAGATCCGTAGCGGGAGTAGACCGAGCCCAGCCTGGCTGGGGGGACAGAGACCAGCAGATGGAGGCATCAGGGCCTCGTGTTCTGAAACCAAGTGGGCGCAGACTCAGTGAAAAAGGACTATAACTTGAATACTTTAAAGATACTTTTATTCTCATTCTGACTTTTTAAACTCTGTATTCCCATGCTAGTCATTTTTCTTTGCTATTTCAATTCCGTAACAACACTTAAATTATCTATACCTAGGTACCCTTTAAATAAGATGTCACTGAGAGGCAACATTACAAACTTTTCATTGCACTCGTTCAAGTGCATGTGACAATAAAGGCTATTCTAATTCTATTCTAAGTAATATTGGGTCAGAAGGTGTAGCATGTGTGTGGGTAGATTGAGGAACCGCAAAAGATGAAAGGCCCTGTTGGGAATTATGTACAGGCCTCCTAGCAATAGTTAGGATGTGAGGTGGAAAATAAAAGGCATGTAAGGCACTAATACAATATTCATGGACTAGTAAAATCAGATTGATAGCCTATCTCAAGAAAACAAATTCATGACATGTCTACGGGATGGATTTTTTGGCGCAGCTTGTGGTAGAGCCTGCTAGGGAACAGGCAATTTTGAATTTGATGATTTGTATTGAGGCAGACTTGATTAACGAGCTTAATGTAAAAGAAATCCACTGAAGGCTGCTACATTAGGTAAGAGCCCATTGTATTTAGGGCATGGTACTGGCATGGATAGAAGATTGGTTAACTGTCTGAAGACAAAGAGTGGGGATAAAGTGGTCTTTTTCAGGATGGCAACTGGTGACTAGTTGAGTTCTATAGGAGCCAGTGTTGGGACCACAGTCATTTATGTTATACATTAATGTTATGGACAAAGGAACTGAAGGTATTGTTGCTAAGTTTGCAGATGACACAAACTAGATGGTGGGACAGGTAGTGTTGAGGAGGTGGGGAGCCTGAGAAAGACTTAGACAGGCTAGGAGAGCAGGCAAAGGAGTAACAGATGGAATACAATGTTGGAAATTATGAAGTTATGCACTTTGGTAGGAAGAATAGAGGCATAGACTATTTTCTAAATGGAACAAGTCTTTGGAAATCTGAAGAACAAAGGGACTGAGGAGCCCAGAGTCAGGATTCACTTAAAGTTCACATGCATGTTCACTTGGCTGTTAGGAAGGTGAATGCAATGTTAGCATTCATTTTGAGAGGACTGGAAAAAAGAGCAGTGAAATACTGCTGAGGCAATTTAAGGCTCTCTTCAGTTCACTCTTGGAATATTGCAAACAGTTTGGGACTTGTATCTAAGAAAGAATGTGCTGGCCTTTTGCAGGGTCCAGAGGAGGTTAACAATGATGATCCTGGGAATGAAGGTCTTGTTGTATGAGGAATGGTTGAAGACTGTACCTGATGGACTTTAGAAGGATGAGAGGGGATCTCATTGAAACTTCACAGAATACTGAGAGGCCTGGATAGAGTGATTGTGGAGAAAATATTTCCACTAATAGGAGAGACTAGGATCCAAAGGCCCAGTCTCAGAATGAAAGCATGACCCTTTAGAAATGAGATCTGGAGGAATGTCTTCAGTCAGAGAGCAGTGAATCTGTGGAATTCATTGCTCCACAAAGCTTTGGAGGCCAATTCATTGAGTGTATTTAAGACAGAGATCATGTCTTGATTAATAAGATTCTTGATTTGTAAGAGGATCATGGGTTATGGGGAGAAGGCATGAGAATGGGGTTGAAAAACATGTCAGCTATGATCAAATGGCAGATCAGACTTGATTGTCAGACATGGCGTAATTCTGCTCCATATCTTACCTTATGGTCTTATGACATGCATATGGGAAATAATGATAGCTTTGGCTCTGGCTGAAGTGTACTAACAGGTATGGCAAGGCAATGGAAGGCATGGATGCCACAAGCGTTTAGTTTTGCACTAAGTGAGCAATCACTATGAGAAAGTAAGCAGCCTGGATGCAGCCTGATTGAATCATGTAGCTGGGTGCCTGTCTGAGTGTTCAAAGTCTCCCCCCTACAGTTTTTCAATGGTAGTTGTGATACACTCTACAAAACAAGTCTGTGCTTCTTATATGACATGAAAATACATCAGAAAGTGCTATGACAGTTGTGAGAGCCTGGTACAAGTTGGATGTCAATGTATGTACATGAAGTGTGCATGCAGCTGGTGCCTGTGGATTGTGCCTTGGTTTGCAGGTAACTCATATGCAACATGGAAATCACTCAGAGCAAGCAGCATGCTCAACCCAATAGGTGCCTGTTCTGCTTTCCATGTTTCGACATCTCGCTTATATAGTGTTTAGTAAAATGGAAAGCTGAACATTGGTGACCCAAGTTGGGATGTTTAACAAATTGTTTTAATGGTGATAATTATGTTAGTTGACAAACTCCTGCTGCCTAGCAAGAAACTTGCCAGGCCACTTGTGAAAAGTAGGAAACGGGGTGTGATGCTTTCAGCAGCAGAAACATATAGAGGTCTGAGTAACATAGGTATTGGCAAGATTTATGGCAGAATTGGATGAAAAATTCAGCAATATCTATCTTAATGTCAGGAGCAGCTCATTGTACTTTTTATGTGACTTCGAACCGTTGAGAGAGATTCTTGCCAGGCAGCAGCAAGTTGCTAATTAAGAGGGATTAATCCTTTTATTAACTTTATTAACTGCACATTTTTACTCATTATTATGCAGCTTACTACTAAACCCATCAAGCAAGTTCAATGCTGATTTCTTCAACTTGGAATTCAGTGAGTATCTGGTAACTTCAATTCACCACTGATTGAAGAGTCTACATGTTCCTCACCAGCACTCAGGGAACAATCAATAGGCACAAGCCACACACACCCTATGTCCACTATCAATGGCGTCTGGGATTTGCTAATCCTTCACACTCCTCATGACACCTTTCCAATCGATTTGCACAATGCTTGCTGTGTCTATGCCTATTGTCACATTGGTGTTTCAACCAGATCTTAAAGACTTTCAGCGCTGCTATGTTGAGGTGCTTTTTTTGTGCACACACACATGTAAAGACTGCTTTTCAGCAGGAATATGTCTGGAGGGGTTGGGGGGTGGTGCGTGGAATGTCTTAATGTATATGGCATACTGAACTTCAATCTAACATCTACAACACGTGCCAGCTGCTTGCACGGTAGACATACTACACATTTATTGAAGAAAATGGAAACGTCAGAAAGTAGATGGCTCATCCTCAATCCAGTCAAGGAGGGATCACTGTCAGTCTGGGTGTTCCAGTACCATTAGTCATGAGCAAAATATTCAAAGAGTCCAAGGGGTTGGTCACGTTTAGTTATCCACTTAGCAGGTCACAGCCAGTGATGGGCAATTGATATGTCATGCTACAGTCCAGTAGTGAGCAACAGTCAGTCCTGTAGGATCCATTATAAGCAGTCAGAGGAACTGTGTATCACCAGTCAAGGAGCTGTGAACACAACAGTTTGATTAGTCATGTATGGGGGCTGCTTTATAGAAGGTAGTCAGAAGTCCGAAAGCAAATACAATCCTGGAGATCCATTTGTTAATCATTAAGGAGAGTGTAATGAGATGGGAAAACAGCTGATGATGGAGGTACTTATTTTTTTCTTTTTTTTATTCATTCATAGGTTGAGAGCGTCGCCCATTCCGAATTGCCCAGAGGACAGTTAAAAGCCAATCACATTGTTGTGGGTCTGGAGTCACATATAGGCCAGACCAGGTAGGGAAGGCAGTTTCCTTTCCTAAAGGACATTAGTGAACTAAATGGTTTTTCCCGACAATCGGCAATGGATTCACGGTCATCATTAGATTCTTAATTCCAGATATTTTTTATTGAATTCAAATTCCACCATCAGCCATGACAGGATTCAAACCCGGGTCCCCAAAATGTTGCCTGGGTCTCTGGATTAACAGTCCAGCGATATTACCACTAGACCATTGCCTCTCCTACCTTATTATAAGGGGTATATGCGGTACAGTATCAGAGGGCAAGGTAGGCTAAGGGAGGAAGTTATTGGTAGCAACCAGCACTGTAACTTTTACAAGGGAAACCAGAGTGGGCATAATTACGGTGTAATGTCAGGGTTCACTGCAAAGAGGACAGTTGGAGGAAATGTTCATTGCGTTGGGTCACCACATTGATGAGGGGAGTTGGGGGAAAATGTTTAAATGAGCTGTCAGTGTAGATCAATGTAAAAAAAGGGATGTGGAGGCTGGAATGGGACCTACTGACATAGTGAAGCCAGCTCTGAAGTGTCCATACGAGCTGCAGGCATTTGCTGTTCTCTTGATGGAAAATGCAACTGGGAAATGTTTGGGACAACGTCCAGAGTTGTTGAAGTTAGTGCCAGTTTGACGGGTGAAAGTGCCAAAAGTACACATCTGCTGGGTGCTAGGACACTGAAAGCAAATATATGAACCGTGCATTTACAAACTGCAGCTTCATTTAATTTCCAATTATTTTTTTGTCAATTTGATACTCATATAGAGTGAATGTGCTTAGGGTTCAAATGCTGGTCAAAGGCAATTTGTTACGTGACATTGGTGCTTGCAAAACGAACATTGGCATCTCAACGATGCAGAAGTTAATGACAACAACTTTAAAATGATATGAGTGCTGAACAAAGAGGATTCATAATTTGTGAAATTTCCAATGGCACGGTATGACATGGAGAATGATTTATGAAATGCAGTGAAATGTTAAATGATAGATGTTGATCTGGGATGGGGAGGGGCTTAAGAATAAGATTGTGATTATATAAAACACTTAAGAATAGATTTATATGTGCCAGACCTATGAAAAAAATGTTGAGTCTGCTCTCTGAACCTGATATGTTTTCATTGCAGCAGAAAGTCAATTGAACCCATTATCTCTGTGCCAGTATTTAAACAGAAATTAATCGCACCACCTTGTTCACTCCCATTAGATTTAGATTTAAATTTTTATTGTCACATGTACTCAAGCACAGGAATACAGGGGTACAGTGAAAAGTGTACACGGTCATCTTTCTGTGGTGCCATCTTAGTGTACAAAACACAGAGTTAAAAACAGAGGCAGTAATAAAAGAAACAGCCAGAAGAAAAGGAAATGTCCAGATCACTCCCCCACCTCTACTATGAGTCCTTGCTGCCAGAAAAACAAAACCACAAACTCCATACCTCAGTCTGTGAACACTCAGGTGCCCTGAGTCCCCACACACTGCTGCAACGAGAACGCCACTGCCTCCTGGACTCATGCCGCCGCTGCTGGAACCATGTCATCATTCTTCTGCGTCATCTTTCCTCCACCGGTCTTGTTGCCACCTTGGCCTTTATCTGCTTCTTTACTTACCCCATTTAAAAACTGTAATCGTCTCCACTTTGCCAAAAAAGTAAACTGTGAAAGTAAATGCCTGCTAAACTTTCTTTTAATTTTCTCAGTGACAATTATTGTCTAAATTCCATAGAAGCCTCTTTGCATCCTCCTCACAGGTCACATTTCTGCCATCTGCAAACTCGTAAATATTAAAATTGCCCTTCACATCCAAAACATTGACATTTCCCTCCTACTGACATCAGACTAACAAGCCTGTAGTTCTGTTTCTCCCCATTTCCATTCTTAAACAGTAGAGTTACATTTGTAAATTGCCAATCTTCTGCACCATGGGAAAATTAATAATATTTTGAAAGATGTTCACTAATTCATCCTTTATCTGAGTAGCTCTTCCAACACTCTTAGATGAAAGTAATCAGGTCGATAGGATTTGTCAACTTTAGTTTTGTTAATTCTCCATTATACTTGTCTACTCATACTACTTTCATTTAGTTCAACATTCTCACTACATCTTTGGATTTTATTTGTTTCGGGGAAACTTCTTATATAATCTTTTGTAAAGACAAACTTATTTAGCTTCTCTGCCATTTCTATATTTCCTATAATACACTATCCTGTCTCTGTTCATATTGGACCCATGTTTGTTGTTGCTAATCTTTTTGTTTATACACACCGGTAGAAGCTTTACAATCTATCTTTATGTTTCTTACTATTTCACATTCAAACTTAATCTTCTGTTTGTCAACTGATAGATCCTCATTTGCTAAATTCTAAAATTTTCCCAATCCCTGGGCATAGCACTTTCTGTTTTTGGAAACTGTATAAGCTTCCTGTTTTGAAAAACAACATTAATTCTTTTGATACCGGCCATTGTCTATCTACTGTTAAACTTTATAAGGTATTTTCCAATGAATCACAGTCAACCTCATGTTTATACCTTCATAATTGTCCTTGTTAAGATTTACAACTCTAGTTTCAGATTGAACATTTTCAAACTTAATACAAAATTCTATCAATCCATGATCATTATTATCTAAAGGATCTTTGATGACAAGATTATTCATGAGCCTTTTCTCATTGCATTATACCAGATCTAAATAACCTGTGCCCAGATTAGTTCCTCAGCATATTGCTCCAAAATTCTATCTCAAAAACATTCTAGGAATTAAGAACAAAGAAGGACTAACAACAATACAGTACAGGAACAGCACTTTGGCCTTCCAAGCTTGTGCCCATACATTTTGCCCTTTCATACTAAAACTGTCTTTGCTTACAAGGTCCATATCCCTCTATTCTGTTCCTATTCATGTATTTGTCCATGTGTTTCTTGAATGCTGCTATTGTGTCTGCTTCCACCTCCACTGGCAGCGCATTCCAGGCAGTCACCACCGTTTGTGTGAAAAACTTGCTTCACACATCTCTTTTAAACTACCCCCCTCACACTTTGAACCTGTGTCCCCTAGTAATTAACCCTCCACCCTGGGAAAAAGCCTCATACTTTCCACCCTATCTATGCTGTTCACAATCTTATAAACTTCTATTAGGTCACCCCTCAACCTCCTGTGATCCAGTGAAGACAAATCCAGTCTATCCAAAGATAGTCAGAACTGCAGATGCCAGAGTTAGAGATAACACAGTGTGGAGCTGGAGGAACACAGCAGACCAGGCAGCTTCAGAAGAGTAGGAAAGTTGACGTTTCAGGTTGGGACCCTTGGGCCAACTTTCCTGCTCCTCTGATGCTGCCTGGCCTGCTGTGTTCCTCCAGCTCCACACTGTGTTATCCCAGTCCATCCAACCTTTCTTCATAGTTAAAATTCCCCATGCCAGGCAACATTCTGGTAAACCTTTTCTTTACCCTCTCCAAAACATTCACATCCTCCTGGTAATGTGGTGACCAGAACTGTATGCAATATTCCACGTGTGTCTTAACTAAAGTTCTATAAAGCTACACTTGTCTATCTTTATACTCAATGCCCCTTCCAATGAAGGCAAGCATGCTATTGGCCTTTTTTACTATCTTATCTACCTGTGCTGCCACCTTTAGTAATCTGTAGACCCACACACACAGATCTCTCTGCATATCAATACTCCTAAGGGTTCTGCCATTCAATGTATAATTTCCACCTGTACTTGACCTTCCAAAATGCATCACCTCACATTTGTCTGGATTAAACTCCACCTGCCATTTTTTGCTCATGCCTCCAACTGATCTATATCCTGCTGTATCCTCTGACAATCCTCCACCAATCTTTGTATAATCCACAAACTTACTAATTAGACCAACTGTGTTTTCCTCCAAATCATTTATGTAGATCACAAACAGCAGAGGTCCCAGCACTGATTTCAGTAGAACACCATTAGTCACAACCCTCCATTCTGAAAAGCATCCTTCCACCATTAATCTCGGTCTCCTATGACTAAGCCTCCACAACATTGGTGCTCATCAGATTAACTCTGTCTATATTACCAGTACTGTTTCACACCCAATAAATCATTCAACCAATATTTCCTGTCTTTTGCTGTTTGCTTCCTTCTCCATCTTGCTCTTCCAATCTGAGGTCCTTTCTTACTCGATCCCATCCCTTCTTATGAGCAATCCTGGAAATTATTTCTATTAAGAAGGTTGTGATGGAGAAATTAATGTAAGTTAAAGATGATGGGGGCCAGAATCTGATATCCCAGAATTTCAAAATAAGCAGCTACGGAAATAATTGGTGTATTGTGATCATCTTCCAAAGTTCTATAGATTGTGGAAAGATTCCTGCCGGTGGGAAGGTAACCATTATTACCTCAATATTTAAGGAGGGGAGAAGAATGAAAATGGGTATCTTTGGACCTGTTAACAGTACATCAATTAGGGGAAATGCTAGAACCTGGTATAAAGGATGTGATAAATGAACACTAGATAATAATGAATTATTTGGGTACTGTAAGCATGGATTTGTGAATATGAAATTGTGTTTGATGAATCTGTTGAGATTTCCTTTAGGAATTGTGAACAGAATTGATAAAAGGGAGGCAGTGGATGTAATATACTCAGATTTTCAAAAAGCTTTTGATAAAGGACCCGAAGGAAGTTTGATTTGCAAAATTAAAGCACATAGGTAGGAAGTGATGTACTGGCATGGATTGCTAAAAGGCAGAAAACATACAGTAGGCATAAAACAGTCTTCTCACAAGCTATGACTAGTGAGGTACTCCATGAGATAATAAGGTGTAGAGCTGGATTAACACAGCAGGCCAAGCAGCATCAGAGGAGCAGGAAGCCTTACGTTTCGGGCCTAGACCCTTCTTCAGAAATGGGGGAGGGGAAGGGGGTTCTGAAATAAATAGGGAGAGAGGGGGAGGTGGATAGAAGATGGATAGAGGAGAAGATAGGTGGAGAGGAGACAGACGGGGATGGAGCCAGTAAAGGTGAGTGTAGGTGGGGAGTTAGGAAGGAGATAGGTCAGTCCAGGGAGGACGGACAGGTCAAGGGGGCAGAATGAGGTTAGTAGGTAGGAGATGGGGGTGGGGCTTGAGGTGGGAGGAGGGGATAGGTGGGAGGAAGGACAGGTTAGGGAGGCAGGGACGAGCTGGGCTGGTTTTGGGATGCGATAGGGGGAGGGGAGATTTTGAAGCTTGTGAAGTCCACATTGATACCATTGGGCTGCAGGGTTCCCAAGCGGAATATGAGTTGTTGTTCCTGCAACCTTCGGGTGGCATCGTTGTGGCACTGCAGGAGGCCCAGGATGGACATGTAGTCTGAGGAATGGGAGGGGGAGTTGAAATGGTTCGCGACTGGGAGGTGCTTTGTTTAGTGCGAACCGAGCGTAGGTGTTCTGCAAAGCGGTCCCCAAGCCTCCGCTTGGTTTCCCCAATGTAGAGGAGGCCACAACGGGAACAGCGGATACAGTATGCCACATTAGCAGATATGCAGGTGAACATCTGCTTGATGTGGAAAGTCTTCTTGGGGCCTGGGATGGGGGTGAGGGGGGAGGTGTAGGGGCAGGTGTAGCACTTCCTGCGGTTGCAGGGAAAAGTGCCGGGTGTGGTGGGGCTGGAGGGGAGTGTGGAGCAGACAAGGGAGTCATGGAGAAAGTGGTCCCTCCGGAAAGCAGATAAGTGTGGGGAGGGAAAAATGTCTTTGGTGGTGGGGTCAGATTGCAGATGGCGGAAGTGTCGGAGGATGATGCGTTGGATCCGGAGGTTGGTGGGGTGGTACGTGAGGATGATGGGGATTCTGTTTTGCTTGTTATTGCGGGGACGGGGTGTGAGGGATGAGTTGCGGGAAATGTGGGTACTCCATGAGTCAGTATTTGGGCCAAGTAGTTCACAACTTGTATCAATGTTTCCAATGTGAGAGCAAATGTAGCATTTCCGATTTAATTTTGTTTTTGTAGATCACATAGAGCTAGGTGGAAATGTGTGGTGAAGAAGATGTAAAGTGGCTTCAAGACAATTGGCTCATATTAATGAATGGGTAGAATATTACAGGTGGAAAATAATGTGGAAAAATGTGAGGATGCATTGGAAAGATAGGAGGTAGGTTACTCAACCATAAATCCCAGCCTTTACAGTATTTTTATAGCTACAGTATTTATATGGCTAGTCTAGTTCAGTTTCTGATCAATAGTAACATTCATGATGTTGATAGTAATGAATTCCTCAGTGGTAACGCTATTGATCATCAAGGGAAGCTGGTGAGATTCTCGCTCTCTTGTTGAAATGGTCATTTCTTGGCAATTGTATGGCATGAACATTACTGTGTTGGAATAACTCATCGGTTTTGAGCATGGGAATGCAAATTAAGTACTTCATGTCTTCCTTTGCAAGATTAGAGACATGAGCTGCAGATGTCATAACAATAAAATTGAATTGTGAAAATCTAACTTTCATTTTTACTGTGTGTACTGTAATTTTATCTTCAGCCCCATTACACTAATTTTCCATCTTTTTTTAGTCCTCTGACTTTGTTTTCTCTTCCTGCTCAATAACATTAACTGTTTCCATGGCTATTGTATGCACATTTGAGGTTTCCAGGCTCCTGAACCAGCTTTGGATCAATCACAACCTCAATCTGGTTCATGGCTATGAACTGGAGCTTTATCACAATCTGGAGAATCATTGTTTTCTCAATACAATCAGCATGCAATCTGGACATAACCACTGTCATAAAGCACCGAATGGGATCTTTTCATGTCCAAGATTTTATTGTTCTTTTGGATTCGTTAAAATATTTGAGTTTATATCTAAGTAATATATTTGCAGGAGGGTTTCTTTGATTTGATTGATTAATTAGGGTATTAACTGCCCATTTAAGGATCATAACTGGGTCTTGGGTGGGTGACCCATCTGATGCCTTGTCTGTTGCTTATAAAATTGCAGCACATGTGGCTGAAGGTCATGGGTATACTGCTGGTGGCGCACTGCCCTAATTTACGATCGTGGAGGTCAACTTTGGTGGCTTCTGGATATTCCAGCAGCCGTCCGTGAAGGTCTTGTCCCAACGTGGAGGCTCGTCCTTGCTTCAGGCGGCTTCCAGGTCTTCCAACAGCCCAGCATGGAGCTCTAGTCCCAATGTGGAGATCTCATCTCAGTTTTGCGAGTTGGTCTCGGCCTGGTTTCCAACATACCCTGAACCCAGGAGTCATTAATTGAACTGTGATGAACTTTTACTTTCTTTTCTTCTTATTTATTACTTCTATCATTAATTTGGGCACCATGGTATGCTGACTTATATAACTTTTAACTTTTTTTTGTAAAAATTGCTATTCTATTCTACACATGTAGGTCTCCAGCAGTACTGTTGTTGTTGTATTCAGTCCTTTATAGTTGACCACCTTTTAGATATTTATTCTCTTTTATTTCTCCTTGACATCAATATCTTCCTTTATTTTATTTGGTGATCTTCTCTCCTGCTGTTATTACATTTAGGCATCTTACATTTCTTGCAGATTCACACCCCCTCTCCATCCTACAAGTTTAAGGCTGTTCCACCTCTCGATTTTCCCTTTCCACCAGAAAATAGATCTTATCTGAAGTCAGGTGGAGCCCATCCCATTGGTACAACTTCTTCCTGATACAGATGCGGCATGTCCCATGAAATATATCAATCCTTTCCAAGCTATCTTGTTATTATATTTTTATCTGTTTGATCCAATGCCAAATTGTGTGATTCCTTTAATCCAAAGGAAGTTACGGTCGCATATAAGTATCAGAACAACAGGTATTTACTTATAAAGTCACTGTTATATCCCTTAATCCCAAACTGGTAATAATTACCTATTTTTAGCTTCTATCTTACTTTTCTTGCAAATCCAGCACAAAAGGGTAAATCATAAAAAGAGGAGGAGGGTAACAATGATGACGACGAGGTAAATTTGGAGAGAGGGAAGATCAGCTATGTGAATAATAAGGTTGACATGGAGGAGTACAATGGCAAATGTGAAAGTCAGCCTATGCAAAAGCCTTAGGATGTAAACTGTGACACAGTCTTCTAGGTCACAACTTTCTCCATCTCACCCTCTGTGTGACTTGGTTTTAATTCCCTTCAACTCAGAGGAATTGATTAATTTTAGTAAAAATGAAGATGATTCACAGAGCTTGGTATTTCAATCTCACCTTGGCAGTCACAGATGAGTAAAACATATTCATTTTTGTCATACACCTATAACACATTACATTTAGTCAGCTTATTTTTCTCAGTTATACACCACTACTTCTCTTCTCTAAAATTATGTGTGTTTTAATATGCTATAATAATCCAAACTTATTTTTAAACAATATTTTAGAAGCATTTAGTCCACTAACCATATGAAGGAATGTGAAACCCACCTCAGTCAAGGACAATTAGTCCACAGCAAGGACATCTCATGAAGAAAAAAGATAAAACCCTAACTAATTTTCTTTCCACAATGCTAGGGAAGTTAATATTTGAAGCAATTTAATATCAATTTCTAAGCCAATTTAACAATGAATTGAGCAAATGTGCATCATCTTGAGATGACAGGAGAGCAGACATTTCAAGAGAGGAAAATTTAATCATCATTTGCATAAAACGAAATATATTCCAAACCAATTATGCATTGTAGAAAGTAGAAATGTTCTTTGTTAGTTCATCATCTTGTAAGAAAGAAATCATTTTACTGAATGAGACTTGATAGTTTGTCTAGCTGTCATTTATGATTTTTGTTTATTTGGAAGAGTCCAAATCTAATGGACCATAATGTATTGCATAGAAGACCATCAAGTTGTGGAATTTAATTCTGGTCTTAAAGGATAGCACTTTGCCTTCATTTAACTACAAAATACAATGCTAGGTAGATTGAACTTCCTTACAAATTATCATAATGCTTCAATTTAAGCGTTCATAAATTATCTGAATATTCCATGCTGGAAAATATTACATCATTTTTAAAAGATAACTCAAAATATACTACATTATATCATATATATAACATTATAATTGTTCATATTGTAATATAGAAAGAGCATCTAAGGTATTTTGTATATGAAGTCTGAACCTTGAACATTTTCATTTGTCTCTAAGATATCTAAAATGCTTTTTATGCCAATTCGGATCGTAACAAATGTTGCAATTTAGCAGTAGACTTCATTGTCTTCCTGTCTCACTTAGAGAAACATGACTTTTAATCTGGTGAGTCTGAGGCAATATTAACCTAAAGAGGCAAGAGACTTATGCTAAAGTATTGCTTGATAAAAATTATACCCTCATTTGTACACGTTTGTACTGTTAAGGTTGTGCCTGTTGTCATTAGTGGACAAGTCAAATTCCAGAATGAAACCAGCTTGATAGATTATATTTTGATTTTTTTAAATTAATGTGACAGTCTTTCATTACAACATAAACACACAAGGTTGCAGATTTGGTTTGAACAATAAAACATACATTGATTTACACAAAAGAAATAAAATAAAGAAACAAATTAAGCTCCCTATATATTTCCAAGTCTGAAAGATTTCATATGATGGCAACACAAAATCCCATTTACTGTCCCCAACAGAATTATAATAGTTTCACGCAAGGTTATTTTTATTAATTAAAATCAAAAGGAAAGTATGCTATGTCTTGGGGAAGCTAAGCTGAAACCATCCAATATTCACAGCTTCAACTTACTTTGAAGCAAACTCATTAGAAATTAATTAGAATGTAAAATAAACATTTATTATTATTTTATTTAGGAATGTTACCTCAACACAGAATTAGAATAGAATCATATTGAAGAGATGAGTGTCCCAAAGGATGGGCTGGAAGTGAAAAGATCTTCCACTTGGGGTGCCGGTACACACATGGGGGCCAGTCAGTTAACCATGCAGACTTAAGGGAAATGGGCAATTATAAGCTGTAGGGGGAGGAGAGAGAGCAAGATTTCACTGACCCTGTCATTACTACTGGGGTCAAGTGACTATTTAAACTGCACCTGGATAGGCTTACCTGGATGCCCTGCATGTCATCAGCATCTGCCTGTCTGAGAGAAAGATTTTTACCTCGGACTGTTCCAGCCCCTGCCCAACACACATACTTGGATGCCTGGAGCTGCAAGTCATCAATCTGCGTGCTCCCTCAGTCATCTTTAATCTTTCTTCCATCAACTCATACCTTTAACCTTCCCTATCACCCTGGCCCTGCAGTGATCCTCAAGTCAACTAACACCCTGTCTGTTAACCTAGGGCTGCCACCCTATCACCATTGAACTGCCAACCATTATCCTCAACTCATCCTTTATTATCCTTGACCTCTCTTTGGAAACAGCAGATTCTCCCAGTGCACTATTTACCTATTTGCAATAATCCTTAATCCCTTTATCATACTTTGGCAGAGATGACATCCTTTCTGTCATCCATTTTCTTCTCTTGACTTCTACAACCTTCTTTAGGACAGTATTTCCCGACCTTCCTATACAGTTGATGCCCAAACTCAGCCTGCTCTTACCTGGCTGAACAATTTCCCCGTAAAGGAAAAGGAGCTCCTATTCATGTCAAAACTATCAGGAAGATTAACTTGTTTGCTGCATGCTACCTTTAATCAGCAGTTAATCTGTAGATACTTGTTTTTCTGCCAGTTTAATCACAAAGTTAAAACTTAATCTGGTATACAAGTGTTTTGATAAACATGCATGAGGTGTGAATATATTATAATATATTAAAGGATCCTGGTATTTGCCATTGGGAACCACAGCCCATCTTTAGTCTACCAGCAATCCAATTCGCAACTTTCATCTGCCTGTGCGGAATCAGTTCTTTCACCTCCTTCACAGTTAAATGTCTCCATCCAGCTTTGTTTTATCACTGGCTGGATTACTTTTTCAAAAAAAATTGAAACAGCTGAATTCATTATTCTACCATCACAATGGTGTTCAAAAGATCAACACAGTGAAAAAAGATGAACTAGTGAATGAATTAATTTTTTTCAGATTTGGAAATGCTCTCTTCATTATTGGAAAGATTAACTTGAATTTTTTTAATTTACTCTTTTGTATAGATTGCTCTTTTTGATAAACTTCAATATTCTTGACAGTATGAAGATAAGCATAGTATTATATGCCCACGGTCCCTCTTGACTTTAAGTTCTTACCAAGACCTAATGTTTTATCTGTTTCCAAATGCATTGAGAATTCTGTACAAAGATTTTGAGTTAGAATTTTAATTATTATTAATCAAATTATTTCCTAGAAAATTACATTTTTGAAAACACATTTCTAATTTAATATTTTAATTAGTTCATTAATTTTACTTCACCTAGTATTTACAAATTCTAACTGGATAACACCATTCATTTTTAGTTTGTTGACCATAATGGCCCTAAAACTCACAGAATATGATCAAAATAAATACACCAGGTTCGCAACCAACATTGCTTCATCCACAACCCCTGACATACTCCACCTGGAAGTTAATCCCCCTCAACGTCTGCCTGAGCTCTGTTTAGTCCCTGAATGATACAGGCCAATTCCAAATTGTTCAGTGTTGGGGATGGGAGTGGGGATGGTGGAGGACAGACTGCCTGCAGAATGCAAAACACTTTCATCATGGTTTTAGTTTAGTGAGTTATAGCCTCCTGGCTCTTTTGGCTAGTATTTTCCTTGTAAAGCACAGAACATTTTGCCAACAAAATGCAAAGTGGAAACTTGGAGAAAGGTCAGAGACTGGATCAGTTTCCTTTGGTGTTTCTATGCCAGCCTGTCTATTTTATGTAAGCTTCTCTATGACAAAGAAAATAATGTGTCTACTTCATGTAATTTATGTAGATTTCAGAAGAGCCTATGATAAGGTCCCATATGAGAAACTGATAAAGAAGGCAAAAAGCACATCGGTTTCAAGGTAACCTGGCAAGTTAGATCCAATGTTGGCTTAGTGGTAGGAGACAGAAGGTGGTGGTAGAAGGCCATTTGTGTGACAAGAAGGATGTATGAGGAGAGATTGACTAGGTTAGGATTGTTTTCTCTGGAGTTCAGATGAATGAGGGGGGAGTCTCATAGAAACTTATAAAACTCTAAAAGGGCTAGATAGGGTAGATGCAGGGAGGATATTCCCAATGGTGGGTATGTCCAGAACCAGAGGTCACATTCTGAGGATTCAGGGTAGACCATTTAGGATGAAGATGAGGAGACATTTCTTCACCCAAAGAGTAGTGACCCTGTGGAATTCATTACCACAGGAAGTAGTTGATGCCAAAACATTCAATGTATTCAAGAGGTGGTTAGATGTATCACTTGGGACAAACAGGATCATAGGTTATGGCGAGAAAGCAGGATTAGGCTAGTGAGTTGGATGATCAGCCATGATCGTGATGAATGGTGGAGAAGGCTTGAAGGGCTAAATGGCCTCCTCCTGCTCCTATCATCTATGTTTCAATGTTTCTATGTCCAGTGCATACCACAGGGATCAGTACTGGGTTCCTTCTTGTTTGTGATATATATATATAAAACAATATAGGAGAGAATGGGGTGAGGCAGATCAGTATGATAAAGTAAATTTGCAGATGACATGAAGATTGGCTAGGTGGTTGACACTGAGAAGAAGGTCTTAGGTTACAAGAGGACAAACATAAATTGGTACGCAGATGCACAGAACAGTGGCAGATGGAATTTAACACTGAGAAGTGTGAGGTGATGCACTTTGGAAGAAGTAAGAAGATAAGGGAGTGCTCAAGGATTGGCATTTCACTAGGAAGCTCAGAGGAACAGAGGAATCTTTGAGTGCTTGTCCACAGATTCCTGAAACTGGCAGGACAGGTTAATAAGGTAGTTAAGAAGGCATACAGGACACTTGGCTTCAATAGTCATAACATAGGTTATGAGAGCAGAATGGTTATTTTGCAGTTGTAAACAATTTTGGTTGGTTTACTGTGTGTAGTTCTAATTATGATACTAAAGGAATGATGTGATTTAATTGTAAGAGGAGATTGATTGGGATATTCCCTGGGATGGAATATTTTAGCTTTGAAGAGATGCCGGATAAGCTCAGGTCATTTTATTTAGGACGGAGAAGGCTGAGACTGGACCTGATATGAGGTAGATAAAATTAAGGGGATGGAGAGGGTGGATAAAAAGCAGCTGTTGCACTTAGTTGAAGGGTCAATAACAAGGTGAGATCATTTTAAAGTGAAAAACAAAAGGTTTAGAGGGGACATTTGAGAAAACAGTTTTCACCAAGATGGTGGTGGGAATTTGAATGCACTGTCTGAAAGGTTGGTTGAGGCAGCAAACTTCACAACCTTTAAAAAGTATGTTATAACATTCAAGGCTATGGGCCAAGTGTTAGAATGTGAGACTAGTGTAGATTTAGATTAGTTTTGTTGGTATTGACTTGATCGAACTTAGGGCCTCCTTTGTACTGTATTTTTTTCATTCACTCCTAACAAAGTAGTAAGATATCTGATTGAAAAATTTATTAGCATCTTGAAGATGTGCTTTGGGAATGTCAATATAACTAGAGATACTTTTATGTATGCATTGTCCGGGGCTTCTGGAATAGTGGTGTGTTGCACTCTGCACATTGGCGTATGACACTAGGTTTGGACTTGCACAGAGAAAAGCTTTGGGGAGCAAGCATTGTCTACAGATGATTCTGAGGAGGAAGAGAAACATGAAGAGGACAATGCAGAACCTGCCGATCATATTGTTATTTGTGATGTTCTGGTTGCCCTTATAATAAAAGATTCATTTAGGGTCCTCTAGCGGATCAATATCAGAACCATACCCAGAACCATAGCCTGTGCTCTAATATCAGAAACACTAAATAACCTTGCGAACAACCAATTGCTTGGATGCCAACACACCTGCTGCCTTTAAATAGGAAGATGAATACCTTAGCCTTGACTTACAACACTCACCAAAGAGTTCACCAGCTATTGTAATAGTGAAGCAGTGGCAGTGAAATGTTATTGGCCCTTCAGATAGTATGACAAACGGTGATAAGGAAGTGGGGATTCAAGTCAAAATGCATCCACTTTTCACTTGTTAGCCCTCTCACTATGCCAGCAGCAGTATTCAACAAGCTTTGTAGCTTCATAAGGTTTTACACACGATGGAATGAGAAATATTAACTCTCCAAAGATTCTTGTCAATTCATACCTTGCCATTCATCATCATAAAAGTGAAAACAAAACTTGTTTCCCAAAATGAAATTTATTGCAAAATAACAAAATTTATGTGTTTCTCTGAAATTACAAAAACTTCCAACATAAATATTTTCTTAGGGAGAGGCATTGACTTGCAAAATGAGGGTGAGAGTTCACGACGAATAAATAGAATTGGATGTGAGGAAGTGCAGTGCAGAAAGTGAACAGTGGGTGCATTTTTGAGATAAGTAGATGTGAGGAATGATGCAATGCAGCTGGCTTAACAATGCAGACTGATTGAGTGAGGTGAACACACATCAGAGGATGAATGTGGATGTGCAACTGACCTCATATTTAGTGTCTTCTGCTTTGAATTGAAGCGTACAGTCCAGCACTCCAACCATTGATGTCCTGAGAGACTTTCAGCAATGTCTGCTTTGTAGTAGCAGCTGGTTTTCTCTTCCTATTGCTGGGAAAGAGAATATCTCCCAGGATCCTCACAGCTTTCAGCACCACATCAAGGAGATGTCATAGAAGAGGAATGAAGCTTTTGAGCATCCTGGATTCATTGTCACAACATGGTTTCTTATTTCCAACTCAGCCACAACTCTTCCTCCAACTCCTGAAAACATTTTGTGCTTTTTAAAATTCACTTATAGTCATAAAGTAATGGAGTTATACAGCACAGAAACAGAGCTTTTGGTCTAACTGCCGACCAGATATGCTAATTTAAATCTAGTCCCATTTGATAGGATTTGGCCCATATCATTCTAAACACTTCCTATTCATATACCCATCCAGATGCCTTTTAAATGTTGTTATTGTACCAGCCTCCACCACTTCCTCTGGCAGTTCATTCCATACATGCACCACCCTCTGTGTGAAAAAGTTGCCCACTAGGTCCCTTTTAAATCTTTCTCCTCTCACCTTAAACCCATGCCCTCTAGTTTTGTACACCCCCAACCTGGGGAAAAGGCCTTGGCTATTCATGCACCTCATGATTTTATAAACCTCCATAAGATCATCCCCCAGTCTCCAATATTCCAGGGAAAATAGCCCCAGCCTATTCAACCTCTCCCTATAGCTCAAAACTCCAACCCTGGTAACATCCTTGCAAATTGTTTCGGAACCCTTTCAAGTTTCACAATATCCTTCCTATAGCAGGGAGACCAGAATTGCACGCAGTATTCCAAAAATTGCCTAACCAAAATCGAAAGAACTGCGGATGCTGTAAATCAGGAACAAAAACAAAGTTGCTCGAAAAGCTCAGCAGGTCTGGCAGCATCTGTGAAGGAAAAAGCAAAGTTAACGTTTTGGATCCGGTGAGGAAAGGTCACCGGACCCGAAACGTTAACTCTGTTTTTTCCTTCACAGAAGCTGCCAGGCCTGCTGAGCTTTTCCAGCAACTTTGTTTTTGTTCATGACCTAAACGATGTCCTGTACAGCCGCAACATGACCTCCCAACTTCTGCACTCAATGCACTGACTAATACAGGCAAGCACACCAAACATCTTCACTACCCTATCTACCTGTGACTCCATTTTCAAGGAATTATGAACTTGCACTCCAAGGTCTCTTTGTTCAGCAAAACTCCCTAGGACCTTACCATTAAGTGTGTAAGTCCTGCCTTGATTTGCCTTTCCAAAATGCAGCACCTCACATTTATCTAATTAAACTCCATCTGCCACTGCATTGCCCATTGTCTCATCTGATCAATATTCCATTGTACTCTGAGGTAACCTTCTTCGCTGCCCACTACACCTCTAATTTTGATGTCATCTGCAAACTTATTAACCATACCTCCTGTATTCACATCCAAATCAATTATATAAATGATGGAAAACAGTGGATCCAGCACCAATCCTTGTGGCACACTGCTGGTCACAGGTCTCCAGTGTGAAAGCAACCCTCCACCACCACCCTGTGTCTTCTCCATTCAAGCCAGTTCTGTATCCAAATGGCTAGTTATCCCTGTATTCCATGTGATCTAACATTGTTAACCAATCTACCACGAGGAACCTTGTCAAATGCCTTACTGAAGTCCATATAGATTTCGTTCACTTCTCTGCCCTCATCAATCCTCTTCATTACTTCTTCAAAAAATTTAAATCAAGTTAGTGAGACACGATTTGTGGGAGATGGGGATAGGCCAGCATTTATTGCCCATCCTTCATAATGCTTCAGAAGTTGGCAGTGAGCTGCTTTCTTGAACCACTGTAGTCCGTATGCTGTAGGCAGACCCACAATGTCCTCAGGAAGGAAATTCCAGGATTTGACCCAGTGACAGTGATATTTCTAAGTCAGGTTGGTGAGTGGCTTGGAGGGGAACTTCCAGGTGGTGCTGTTTCCTTATATCTGCTGACCTTGTCCTTCTAGATGGAAATGGTTATAAGCACGGTAGGTGCTGTTTGAGGATCTTTGGCGAAAATCTGCAGTACATCTTGTAGATAGTACACACTGCTACTAATAAGCATCAATGGTGGAGGGAGTGGATTCTTGTAAATGTAGTGCCAATCAAGCAGGCTGCTTTGTTCATGAATATGTTAGGCTGTTTGTGAGACTGTTCTCCCAATTTTGCACTAGCTCCCAGATGTTAGCACTTTACAAGGTCAACAGGGCTGTTTTTGCGACTGTCATTTCTGTAAATGATAATGACATTCTGCCTTTAAACTCATCAGGATCTCCATAATCACAAGATCTGTAGGTTATTGACCCCACAATTACAATCACTTTTACACTTCCACTTCCCTGTTCTCTGTAAGAGCTGCTGAAATTGTAATTTAACAAAATAAAATCCCTTCTCCTGAAGCAGTCCATGAGTAAATACACCTGGAAAATATCCATACTTGGGCTAACATGTAGCAACTAACATTCATGCTACATAAATTCCAGGCAATGACCATTTACAACAAGATAGAATCAAATCATCATCCATTGATATTCCATGGTATCACCATCACTGAATCCCCACTATCAACATCCTGGGAATTTTCATTGACCAGAAATAGAACTGGACTAGCTATATAAGTACCGTGGCTGCAAGAAAGTTCAGAGGCTATGAATCTTGAAGCAAGTAACTCATCTCCTGACTTCCCAAAGCCTCTCCACAATCCACAGGGTATAAGTCAGAAGTGTAATGGAATACTCCCCACTTGTTTACATGAGTGTATCTCTAATCACACTCAAAAAGCTTAAGACCAACCAGAACAAAGCAGCCTACTTAATGGAGACCACATGCACAAACATCCACTCACTTCCCCATCAACACTCAGTAGTAGCAGTGTGCATCATCTACAAGAAACACTGCAGAAATTCACCAAAGATCCTTAGACAGTACTTTCCAAACTAATCATCACTACCATCTAGAAGGATAAGGCCAGCAGGTACTTGGGACCACTACTACCAGCAAGCTTCCCTCCAAGCCATGTACCATCCAAACTTGGAAATATGTTGCCCTTCCTTCAGTATCACTGGATCAAAATCCTGGAACTCCCTCCCTGATGGCATTGTTGATTTGTCTACACAAAATGGACTGCATCGGTTCAAGAAGGCAGCTCATAACTGCAGTGATTGTAACGAGGTCAGCCAGGTGGACTTCTTAGGGTATGAGTTCCCTGACTGGGGATGTTAATCAGGTCCAATCAGGGACCCCTGACTGACAGATATAAATAGGAGTGTCATAGCTTCTGTTCACTCTGAGAGCTGCTCTGAGGAAGCCACACCTGTGTCAAGTACTATGCTTGTGTAAATAAAGGGTGACTTGGTGACAGGATATTGGCCTCTGTAGAGTTATTTCAACTACTGCCTTCTCAAGGACAACTGGAGATGGCTAATAAATTCTGTCCAGCCAGCTTTTACAGACATCCCACGAATTAAAAAACAAATTAGTTCATTTGACTGATAGCTTCTAACATGAATTGAACTATTTTGCATCCATGCTACTGGCAACATAAAATTAATATAATGCTTCTTTAAATTGCCCATTTTTATAGTAACTTTCTCTTTTCCTCCAGCCCTGTCAGTGATGCTCCCAATCGATCATCAACCCTCATCCCTGCCAAATGTTGATTCATTAAAATGCAGGTACCAGCATGATTCAAATTGAATCTTTATCCTTCATTAATAGCTTACACACTCAGTTTGTACCTAACTTTTCAACTTGCTTTTCAAACTTTTCAAACATTCTAATCACATAGGCATCTTATAAAAGCACGTAGCTCTTATATATGTTCTTACTCATTAGAGTGAGGAAGTCATCATTGAGAATTAAGTTCTTTTTTTATTTTTCCTCTCTAATTCCCTGTTGGCTCCAGAGAAATGTGTCTCAAATATTTGGCTTTCGCTTGCATCAGTTTAACCTTCTAAACCTTCATGCGGTTCTAATTCAAGGGAGACCTAGATCATACATAAGGTGGAATTCTGTTACATGCATATTATGGCATCCTCAGGGAAAGTGACTCCATCTAAATTTAAAGAATGTCACATGAGTGGAATTTTAAACTGGAACAGTGCATAGGTTTAGGCACACGTAAGAAATTAAAGTTGATGGAATGTCAATGTGTTCAGAAGTCAGCTCCAATTTAACTTGGGTACGTTCAATTCAGTGCCTCTCCAGAGACACAGGTTAGTGGTTTGAATATTTAAGTAATTGATTTGCAGCAATATTTAAACAAACATTTATTTTTAACTACAAACGCAAGGGTTTCCTGGAGTCTCTGAAAATTGGAATTTATACCAAGCTGAGAATGGCAATTTATGGGGTTCAACGTCAGTCAAATGCAGCAATATACACTCATTACTCACAGCTGCTCTCTTACCAACTACTGAGCAATGGCTTACCTAGAGTATTTCTGGGGAGTTATTAAGACTTAATCAGAATGCTTCAGATTGAATTCGGAGGGAAGATGGTGATCCCATTGCATTCCCAGCTTTTCAGGTAGGTGACTAGAATGCTCGTGATTCTATTATGACTGTCTATCTTGGCATTTTCTCATGGACAAAGATTTTAGTAAGGTTATTCTCCTTAGTTACAGGTCAGCTGATGGATGATATGGCCTATCTGTAACTAGTAGATTTGCCTATTGCAGTAAAAGTGTAGTCACTGCTGATGTCAACTGGATCTATCTTTCACCTTTTCTCTTTCCTAATAGTTCTTTGTTCAGGCTCATGGTGTCTGAAGCACTCTGATGTAGCAACTTCAGGGATCGTGATTTATGGCCTGCACTTCCCACTGGCTATTGCTGATATGGCAAATAGAGAGGGACATCTACATGGAGTACTTGAATCCAAACCTACATCTTATAAAACCACATATTTTGCTGGGTCACAATAGATGAGTTCCAGTTAGGAGTTTGCAGTTTCTTCTCTGCAATAGTTTGACACATTACATTATGCTCATTGGCTGCAACGAGCCAACTGCATGGTGGTGAGATGAGCATTTGTGTAGGGAGCCTTTTTTAGGTCAAACTCTAGTTATGAAACAAGCATTGCTGTCTTTCAAAACAAAAGCTGCATGGTCACTTGGGATGATGATGTCTTTAGGTCATCATCAAAATGATCGTTATACTCAGGTACCTGGCTGCAAGATTGGAACTGAGGCTCCCAGTGTCACGATTAGGGAGAAATACTCAATTGCATTAGGACTACGGTGAGAGGCAATTGTGAATGTATATACAGTGATTTGAGGGAGTGCATGGATAGAAAATGAGAGACTTTTAGAAGTCAAGAAATGGTGAACATTTAACAAGGCAGAATGAGGGAGTTGGGTGATGTGCACAGAAGAATATAAGTGAATGCACTAGTCTACTTATCTTTCTTGCCCTGATTCGGTAATTAAAGTGATTCCTGCCTTGAATCCACAAGCATAGTCTAATTCAATGTCTGCAACAAATTGTTGCAGTCATGCCAAAAGTTCTTCTGCATTTCCTAGCATGCTCTCACTTCAAAGTCAAGTCTAAATCATTATCAAAGAAAGAGTTGCAATGTTCAATTCCTTAGGACACACACACTTTCATTAAAAGACACTCCAAAATGCAAATAGCGAGTGCAAATAGCTGTAGATATTTTTGAATCAACCTGTGCAGAGGTGTTATGTGGAACAAGTGGGAATATTATGAGTAAACAATGGCACTATTAAGTGTTGCTCAATATGAAATTTTTTTCATTATTAAGTAATTCTTGAAAAACAACTTAAAGGCATTTGTAAATTCTTCCTATTTGTTGTAATTCAAATGTCTTCTATGGCTGCCATTAAGTGAAAAGTGAGAGTACCGAAAGGATCAAAGCAGGCATGTAATTAAAATAATAGTTGAGTAATGCAATAAGGTCACATCTGGGTTGTTGATAAAAGATGTTCTTCTCAGTGAACACCAACAATCTTTATTAATTATATAAACTATGTATGGGAAATTGTAAAGCAAGAGATCTTTGAAACAATACACCCCCATTCCCAATTCCGTATGACCTGGCATCATCATGATGTCACTCTTTATGTACGTGTTCCCTATCTATTATTAGAATAAAGATACAGTAAATGCTTTATTCCACGTCTTCCCCCTAAGTTTTAATCCCGTTTTACTATGTATGCAATTTATACATCTTTCTATACCTTTCACTCCCAAAGTCTCCCAGCTTTAGGGGGAAAATCATGAGAGTGATTTCATCGTTCTCCCCGACCAGCAACAGAGTTTCTTTTGAGACTGTGGAGCATCTGTGTATTCTCAACATCTTCTCTAAGGGTTTTCATCCTTTGCCGGTGTCATTAGCTTTTTCTTGAGGATCAGGATGTGCGCTGTGTCTTGCTATTCACTTCTATTCCAGTGAAATTAAGGCACTCCTGTTTCTGCAGACATATGTACAAGATGTGATCTCAGTTGTTGTGGCTTTGCAATCACAGTTGCCCGTCACAGCTAGTTCCGGAGCCGTAGCTTTGTTCGATTTTCCATGTGGGAAAGTTATCAGCCTTGTGGGGCTTGGGTCTTGGTTTGTGCTACAGTGCCCTTCTTTCTGTTGTGTTTACTAATGGTCCTATGCTACAAAGCTTAGGGTTAGGGCTTGGAACAGAAAGGGAAGTTTTGTTCACAATCTTGAAAATGATGGCACTGAAGCATGCTAACTCTTTGCGAGTTCTCTACCGCAGATCTTATTCTTACATATCTTACAATTGTTCTGCTCTTTTAAAACTCAATTCTCTCTTTGTGCACCTTCTCTGCAGTTGTAACATTGTATTCTTCTATTTGTTCTGTAACCCCAATGCACTTTGTATGGTATGCCTGTACTGCACACAAAGCAAAACTTTTCATTGTACCTAGGTACATGTGATAATAATAAATCAAATCAAAATATATCAATAACCAAAAGTTGGCAAAGCCATTCTGTAATGGCGTTCAGTGATAGTTCAATTGACCCAAAGGAATATCTTCTTTTTTATGTTTCTTCAGATGTTTTTATGGTACATAGTTATCTCTTTACTTTGCCATTGGCTTGACAGTACCTTGGGTAAATTGGTAGCGTGGACAAATAAAGATGAGGTTGCAAAAGATTGGAAACACTCATTGGCAAACTGTAGCCCATTTTCAGAGATGACTAAATCCAGAATTCCATGTCTAGAAAATATAATCTTCAAGGAGATTATACTCGCTTCTGAGGTAGTCGAGTGAGCTTCTGAACATTAATCCGTCAAGCATAATAGTTGAATAGGATGTGAAAGACTTTCCCCTTAAATTCAAAGAGGTCATGGCCAAGTCATTCCCATAATTTGGCTGGGAAGGAGAAGGGCAGAAGAGGTTCTTCTCTGCTCCAGTCAGTGAGTGGCACAATTGGCAAAGTTGGAGACAATGTCCGCAACGGTACTGATACAAGAATACTCGACCACCAAATGGGTTGCGGTACCCTGACGTGAAACTTGAAAATTCCCATGAACCCCAGGTGGATGTTCAGAAGGGAATTAATGGCTCCCCAACCATCAGTTATACTGATGTGAAAGTGTTATTCAAAGCAATGTTGAAGGACAGTGTTACTGAAGACAGTCTGGCGAGGCATCAAGGCAGAGCGTGCCAGTACGCACACAGGACCAAGGAAGCTGCAAAGGAAGGAAAACTACAACAAGACTGTAAAACCATAATATGTAAGAACAGAAGTAGACCATTCACTCCATCAAATTTCTTCTGCCATTCCATGAAATCATGGTTTATCTGAAAATCCTTGACTTCACTTTCCTGCCCTTTCCCCATAACCCTTGATTCCCTTACTGATTAAAAATCTGTCTCAGCCTTGAATATACTTAATGACCCAACCTTGCCAGCTTTCCATGGTAAAGATTTCCACAGAGTTGCTACCCTCAGAGACGAAATTCCTCTTTTCTTAAATAGGTGACGCCTTATTCTGAGATTATGCCCTAGACTCTCAAACAAGGGAAAACAACCTTTCTGTCTCGTCTCCTAAGAATCATTGTGAGATATCCGTTAATTGCTCAGCAGTTCTGGTGAGTGTTCATTCCCCTCCCCTAAAATACAAAGCTCCAATGGAAATAAGCTCATTAAAATCATCCAGCCTCATACTATTAACTATGTGGAAATTTCATACTGCTTCTACTCCCTGCTGCTAGGTTTGCTAACTGACTTCAACTCAGGATTCTTATGCTTCTTCTATATTATAGTATAATATTGTCAAATCAGTAAGTACAATCTAAAGGACAACATGATCCATCAATCTGATTATGTTCCCAGCACTACCAATTGAAGAGTTCAGTTCTGTCTACCACATTTATTTGTTGGCCTGTGCCCAAAATGTTCATATTGATTTCTGCACTCACTTTTAACAGATCAATAAAACTGCAAACACAGGCAATGCACAGCATCTCAAGTAACTGCTTGCTATCTATAAATAAATAATTACATCAAACAGCAGGCAGAGAGGCGCGAGGTAAAGTCCAAATTGGATTCAACTACTGAGGCATTTACATCCAGTAACTATATTGCTTTGATTGTAAATGTGAGAATAAATTGTTGCAACAGTAAGACAAATATCACTTTTAGGATTTAAAATATTTACGACTTGACACTCCAGAATGTTTGCTGTCTTGTACCTCAAAGGAATGTTATGTGAGATTGAAACACGTTTAAAACCTGTTAGCCTATGATAACTTGTGAAGTAAAATTCTGATTTTCAGAATTGAAGACTTAATGACAATACAGTAAAGAATTCAAACTTGTTCCAATGTTAATTATTCCATTTTTGTTGGCACCTGCAGGCTAGATGGTGGGATGAAGGTAAGTATTCGAGTGAAACCTTCGTTTAGAGTGCAAATAACAGATGACAAAAAGGCAATGGTAAGATTTCCTGATACGTACTCAAAATCCACTCTCAAGGCCTTTTCTTTTCAATGCTCTTCAGTGATACCAGATGAATAGCCAACAGTGATGCATTCATATGCCATTAGCAGACCTGCACAATTGAAAGAATATATGAAATGCATGTGCAGAGACTGACAAAAATGGAACTGACTATATTTAACAGATTGTTTTGTTAGTGAATGATAAGTTTCTTTTGACTAAGATTTCAATTTCATCTTTTCCTTAGAATCAGCACATTTCAAGCAATGACTTCTCCTCAAAACCCACTATTCAGTTCCATTATTTTTCAACATTGCAACATTATTATTTTTTTCCTTGTTTAGGCCCTTCCACCTAGACTTCTTCCTCCTGTCTTTGTAGATGCTCCTACCACAATATCTTCTGTCATGAAATGTCTGGTGCCAGCCTCACATTTTCACTGTAGCTTATCTATAATCATGTTGCAATGTCTGTCAGCCAATCACACCTAGATTAACTGCTATTTTCTGCCACCCTCCACTTCACCTTTTAGACGAAGATCTCTGTAATGATTCAGCATTGATAAAGTGGACAAAGTACTGATATTTTCTTTTCTAGATGCCATTTTTAAAGAATTCTTTTCACTCTTACAATTTCAAGCAGTTCTTCATTTGCTTTATGGCCTGTATGTGGAATTTTAAGCACAAGTCTTAGTATCCACATTTCAAAGGCCTCTTTTTCCTTTCACAGATTTTACCTATTGTCCAGGTTTATGAGATAAATACAGAAGTGGATAAAATACTGTGTTCTGAGTGGTTTCTTTTCCTGTTACAAGCTTGACTTTTCATGTTAATACAGGAACATGGAAACATAGAAAAAAGAAGTAGGCTACTCAGCCTTTTGAACCTGCTTTGCCATTCAAAATGATCATGGTTGATTACCGAACTCAAGACCCTGTTCCACATAACCTTTGATACGTTTAGTCCTCAGAATTTTATCTCCGTCTTTCTTGGAAGACTGCAGTGTTTTGGCCTGAAGAGATTCTTATGGCAAAGAATCCTATAGGCTTATCACTTTCTGAGTGAAAAAAATTCTAGTTATCTCTGTTCTTTTAGGCCTACACCTATCCTTAGACTGTAACACCTGGTTCTGGAATCCTTACTCAGCAAAAGCCTTCATATGTATCTACACTGTCTAATCTTGGAGGAATTCTTCTAAATTCTAGTGAATATAGTTTTAACCATTCCAGTGTCTTCCTGTAAGTCAGTCCTGCCATCCCAGGAATCAGCCTGGTATGCTTCTTTACTCTTCCTCAATAGCCAGAATTTGCTTCTTCAGATAAGACAATACCCCAGGTATCATCTTACCAATGTCCTATATTCAAATCCTTTTGCTCTGAAGGTTAACGTACTATTTGTTGCCTTCACCAACTGCTGCACCTGAATGCTTTCAGCAACTGGTGCAGAAGGATATCCAGGTCTTGTTGCATTACCTCTTTCCCAATTTATCAGCATTCAGATAATATTCTGCCTGCCTGTTTTTGCTACCAAAGTGAATGACTTCACATTTATCCTCACTATACTGCATCTGCCACATATTTGCCTACTTATTTAACTTATCCAAATCACACTGGAACTTCATTGCATTCTCCTGACAGCATGCCCTCCCAATCAGTTTTGTGTCATTTGCCTGCTTGGAGATATGACATGTAGTATTCTCATTCAAATCATTAATATATATATATAGTGAACAGCTGGTGTCCAAGCACTGATCCCCATGGTATCCCACCAGCCACTGCCTGCCACTTGGAAAACAAACTGCTCATTCCTACTCTTTGTTTTATGTCTGCCAACCATTTCTCAATCCATTCGGTACATGACCTCTAATCCCATGCATCTTAATTTGCAAGCTAATATCTTAAGTGGGCCCTTTTTGAGAGCCTTCTGAAAATCCAAGTAAACCACATCCACTGTTATTTGCAGCCTCAAAAAATTCCAGCAGATTTGTTAAGGTCAACTTCCCCTTCATAAATCCATGAAGACTCTGTCTGATCCTGTCATTACTTTCCAAACACTTTGCTATTTCAACTTTTGTAATGGGGTCTACACTTTTTTCTACAACAATACTAAGCTAACCACTCTATAATTTTCTTTATCCCTCTGCCTCCCTCTTAAAGAGTAGGGTTACACTAGTTACACTGTAATCCATAGGAACTCTTCCAGAATCTATAGAAATTTGAAAGGTTCATCTGTTATTTCTAGGGTCACTTCCTTAAGAAAGTTGTCAGGTCCTGGGGATTTATCTGTCTTTAATCCCATTAGTTTTCCCCATACCATTGCTCTGCTAATACTCATTTCTTTCTGTTCCTCCTCCTCATTAGACCCTGTGTTCACCCATATTCTTGGAATATTATTTATGTCTCCCTTTGTGGCGATGGTACGAAAGTATTTAATTAGACTGCCATCTCTTTGCTCCCTGTTATAAATACCTCAGCTTCTAACTGTAGGGGACTGCTATTCATCTTTGCTAATAGTTTTCTCTTCTCAGACCTATAGAACTTTTAGCTATCAGTTCTTTTATCTTCACAACATTTTTTCTGGGTAACTCTCTATCCCTCTTCTGACTGACTTTGACATTGCATCTACCATCTTCTGTTTTCATCTGTCCTAAATAAAGAGAAATAAATACTTTGTTCTAGTGTATCACCATCCACTTTAATCTTCACTCTAATTTCTGTGAATGTACTTCTTCTAACTACCATTGTTCCTAGCTGTTTGGTGTTCAAACTCAATCCATACTGTACAGTTTTAGATTCAGCTTGCTCTATGATAGTTTGTAAGGTGTCTTCTGATTCTGCCCCACTGTCATCCGTGTATCACATATTTGTGTAATTACCTCCAATTTTTATATCTGGAAGTAGATTCAATTCTCTATATAGTTCTATATTGATCAATTTTTCTGAAAGTACTCAGTCTTGTCACATTTGAAACATACCTAATTGTTTCTCTCAAAACCCTGAACAAAAACAAAGTTGCTGGAAAAGCTCAGCAGGTCTGGCAGCATCTGTGGAGGAGAAAACAGAGTTAACGTTTCGGGTCCAGTGAACCTTCCTCAGAACTGATGGTGGCTGGGAAAACGTCAGTTTATATGCAGAAAATAAGGAGGTGGATGGGGTAGGGAGTAAACAATAAGATAGAGCCCAAAGAGAGAGAAATACAGTTGGACAGACAAAGGAGTTGCTAACGATCAGGCTGGGAGTGTGAACAGTTGTTAATGGGGACTGTTATTGACTAACAGCAGGGGGTGTGTTGTGGCAGGCTATGTGGTAACAAGGCCTGGTGTATGGGGTCGGGGGCTGGGACATGGGAGAGTTTAGGCCCTAAAATTATTGAACCCAATATTGAGTCCGGAGGGCTGTAGGGTCCCCAAGCGGAAAATGAGGTGTTGTTCCTCCAGCTTGTGTTGGGCTTCATTGGAACACTGTAGCAAGCCGGAGACAGAGATGTTGGCCAGAGAGCAGGGTGGTGCATTGAAGTGGCAGGCAACAGGTAGTTCAGGGTCTTTTTTGCGAGCAGAACGTAGATGTTCTGCGAAGCGGTCACCAAGTCTACGCTTCGTTTCGCCATTGTAGAGGAGACCACATTGTGAGCAGCGAATGCAGTAGACTAGATTCTTGGAAGTGTTGCTTCACCTGGAAGGTATGTTTGGGCCCTTGGATAGTGGGGAGGGAGGAGGTAAATGGGCAGGTGTTGCACCTTCGCCGGTTACAAGGGAAGGTGCCACAGGGCTGTGGGGAGGTGTTGGGGGTGAAGGAAGTGTGGACCAGAGTGTCCCGGAGGGAATGCTCCCTGTGGAAGGCGGACACAGGAGGGGAGGGGAATATGTGTCTGGTGGTGGCATCTTGCTGGAGGTGGCGGAAATGGCGTCTGATGACCTCTCAAAACCCTGGTGCTCTGTATTGGATGTGGATTAACCTCACATTTTTATTGTCAATGGCATATTTCACCAGCATATCTATCAGCTTTTGGCGATAAATGTGTTTGAACACATTTACATAGTGTCAGAAGCATACGTTAATGTTTTTGTTTATTTATAGATATTTGTTGAAGATTGTCCTAGGTTAAATATTTCCCTCTTGTTCCTACAAAAAGCTTAAATCTAGATTGTGTTTCACCAATGATAAAAACTGAAAATGTTATAGAAACTCAACAGGTATGGCAATGTCTGTCAGGTGAGAAACAGAGTTGACATTTCAAGTCCATTTTACTCTACTACAGAACAGTTTTGAAGATTTTCAGATTTCAGGCATTTATTTTTGTGTTTGCACCAATTTCTGCTTCAAGTGTGTTGTTATTTCTTTATATTACCATTTTCTCTTTAAGTTTATAGTTCTAAGCTGATTGTGTTCCATTTACTTAGGTTTCTTAAATATCAATAATGCATGTCTCAAGTTACTTAGAATATCTTATTTACTATATCTTTACATCAGACGTATTTTATCATTGCTTCTACTTTTGCATCTTGAAAGGCTTTCAGATGTTCTATTGTTATTTCATTCATGCAGCTGGAGCTTGAAGCTCTGCCAGTACTTGTCAAAATCAAAACAGTTTTTACCTCTATCATAATATTTGGCCCAACATTTTCCTCTCTAACTTGAGGGAACCCCCAATTTAGATAATCATGCAAATAAATGCAAGATACTGCAGAGGCTTTAAGTCAGAAATGAAAATAAAATGCTGGAGAAACTCAGCAGGTCTGGCAGCATCTGTGGAGAGAGAAATCTAGCTAATGTTTCGTGTTCAATATGATTCCTCTTCAGAACAATGCAATTCATTTTTATATTCTGACCATCCTTTTGCTGCTGCATCCCTTTCAATCATTATTCTGCCATTTTTTTCTTTTACGCACCCACTTTATCTTTCGTTCTTACTCTTTTCCAGTTTGTCAAAGATTTCATATTCTGGTGTGTAACTCTCACTTGGATGTATCAGGCTGAATTTTTCAATGAACTTTCTCTCATCTTAGCTCTAGTCTTGCAAAATAGAACTTCAGCCTGTCTTTTCCAAGGCAAATAGTGTGGTGTTTTTGGAACCAGGATAAGATACCTCTCCTGTGGTTTCAAGATTCCTTGACACAATTATAAATGATCATTATACTTTGGTGCTGTAGCCCAGGTAGATCAGGTATCCTGGTCATCAGCAGGATGTGAATGACCTGGATTCCTGATGAGTGAGCTACCATTTAAGAAAAAAAACATTGGCCTGTTAGAGTTGGCTAAAGAGGCTTCATAGCTAGTTACTGGGAAGGTGGAGTAGGCTATCTGGCACCCTGCATTGGAGATATTTTGCATCCTCCAGCAGTATTCATGAGGTCAGCACTGTATCTACCCCTTTTGGCTTCACAGATTTTGATTGGGCCAGTGTTGTATGCTGTGGCAATTAGTGTAGAGGATACCTATTGGAATTGCGTCTTGCACAAATTCAGGCCATTTATCCTCAAGAATTGTGGTTAATACTTCCTCTGACTGTTTGTAATATCCAGTTTTAACTCTCTGTTATTACACGTAACGCTGTGGCTACCTTTATTTCCAGACTGCCTTTCTAGCATGAAGCTGTTGATGAGCTAATACTTTCACCAATTGAACTTTGGGAAGACCAATGTTCGCAACAAAAGTCTGTATTTTTGTTCCAAGTTCTAGCCCCCACCCCTGTTTTTAAATGGTACTCTAATTGGCCTGTACGCTGTCCAAACATTGACATTCAACTTTTCTGTACCAAACACGTGAGAAGCTTAGATTAATTTTATTACGAGACAAAGTTTCATGCTAGCCCTTTCCAACTTGGCTAACTTATTTTTAGCAATTCTCACATTCTCTGGATCTTACATGTTTTAGTTCTCTCATCATACCTATCCCTTCTGTTATTTAATTATCTCCTGTATCCACCTAACTGCTTTACAGTTTTTTATTCTTGTATCAATGATTCCAATTCCTTTCTCTTACATTGTTCCTGCTTAAAAATTGCTCACTTGTAATATCTTCCAGATCCAATAATAGTGCTTAAAACATCAGTATTTTTCTATGAGATCTTTTACATTGACCTGAGTGGGCTGATGAGTGCCTCAGTTTAATATCTCATCCAAAAGACAGAATATCAATCGATACAGCATTGAAGTATACAGGTCTTTACAGTTGGATTTGAACTTACAGTTTTCAGAATACTAACTGCTGAGCCAAACCTGACGTTGCATGAGCAGTTCTTTTCTTCATCAGAGCTTCAAAACCCAAGCAATTATACAACTTGGTCCAGAGGCCAAATTTCATTAAGCCAAATTGTATTCAGCTCAACTTTATTTCTTAACAAATTTACTTTGACATTTGTTCATGCGATAAGTAATTCAATATTGAAACGTTCTGATTAATTGTTAAGAATATCAGGGAATCAACATAAACTGCAACATTTGCACAGAGAGAATAGTTTGGACACTTTTGAAATGTTTAGTATTGCTGCAGAATGTCTAACATCTTCATTTTAAAACAAATTTTCAGCTGCCTTTTCTCATGCTTAAATGAAGATCCTATAGCAATATTTCTAAAAGAGTAGTAATGTATTCTAGTGTCCTAGCTGAAAACACTGCTTGGTAAATACTGTACTTCTTGCAGTGGATTTCTGATTGAGAATGGGAGCAATATTAAATCTACAGAACAAGACTTATTTCAAAAAAGAAATTTTTTGACATAATTTGATTTAACGTGATGAAGCACTCTAAAAATACAAAGCATGTATTTCTTTGTAATGTTGTATTTCTTGCGAGACGTATGAACAACCATACAATTGTTCTCAGTATTAGCAAATGCCCAATCTTAATAGTTATGCATCCTTTGCATCTCATCAACAAATGACATTTATTGAATAGTACTTTCAGTCTGAAAACTATTGATTTTGCAGTCAAACCATTTACTGAATAGGAATAATCATTACTTTAAACTAAAAGTATATGTGTAACAAATCAATAAATGTTCCTTGGAGATTTAGGTTAAGTTCCATTCCATAACAGTATGGGTTTGCACTATTGGAAAACACTTATTTCTACCAAGCCTGTGCTTCCAGGGCATTTCTAATTATTCATAAAACTATCTCTTTAAGTTGCATTTTCAATTTTTTTTATCCCAAGGAAGACAACAAATGTTTCCGTAAAATGTATAATTTCTTTAGAGCCAGTGCATGAGCAAATGAGACCTCTGTGTATTTTGACCATGTTTATCATTTAATCAATTCTACACAGAGTATTTGCCTGACAATGCATTTCACTGCCACCTGTGGGACTTTGTCTAAAAGACAGTAGTAACTCATTGGCTGCAAAGTGAGGACAGGTTAAAAATTAAATAAGAATTGCAGAAAAGACAGATGAAGTAGAAGCTTTTCATCATGCACTCATCAAAATGATGATACACGAAACATACTTGAACAAATGTACATTATTATATATTCCATAGAAATAATGATATTATAGGCATTTTATACATCCTCTTCTCGTGCTGTATAAAATGGTGTCCTTTTGTCCAAATGTGTTTCTTGTGTTGTAGTTCTGTTGAGTGCAAGACAAAAGGCTTCAATTTCTTGTCTCCTTTCAACAATGTTAATTTCTGTAATACCAAGCAATTTATTGTTGAAATCATAGAAAAAGAGACATGCTGTTCAAACTGCAATTCCTGCAATTCTGTCCCGTTGGTTGCAAATTGAAAAGATTCAAGAGCATATCTCTTCATTCAGCAATACATAAATTCTGTACACAAAGCAGTTAATCACAGATATTTTTAATAAAGCTGTTCAGACATGCCTGGGACAGATGGGACTTGATCTAGACCTTCTGGTCCTGAGGTGGAGACAGTACCACTGCAGCACTTGAGCCCCAGCAACTACTTATATAAATAGGTATTTCTGTTTATTTCTCTTTGTCTCCCAGAACTGCCATTCACAACCTACTAAAAACCATCTGATGACAGTTTAATGCTGTTTCAGTATATGAAGTTTAAGCATATGAGTTTAATGCTGTTTAAGTATATGAACATCATCTTTCATATTTATATAAAATTCATTTCCAAATGTTCAATAAGCATTTTTATTGATAACTAGTTGACAGAACTTTCTTTCATTTGAGAATTGCTGACAATGTCAGTTTCACTAAGTTAATAAGTAAAAACTATTACATTCCAATCTGCTAAATCATTAGTAAGGAACAAGCGTACAGTATATATCTGAATGGCAGATATCTGGTCAGTGAGGCCCCAGCTTGGAAGTGTGAAGTCAGAAATCTATCTTCAATTCTAAATTTGCTTTCATTACACCCACTTCCTTTTCTTAGCTCATCCTCTGTATTTTTATTTTTCATACTTAAACTTTACATTTATTTTGTTTCTACTGAATTTGTTCTTCCCTTTTCTCCTTTTATTTGTTTTATTCTAAGTTGAAATTCTTTGGGGAATTTTCCCCCTCAAGTGGAGGTGGGTATAGTTGCAAATGGAGAGTAAAATCTTTAAAATTGAAGTTGGTTGGGATCTTGACAACATTCCTTTTTCTTCTAGGTTTCACCAAAGTTGGATTGAAGGTGAGTGTGAACACCTGTTAATTTGGTGGATAATGAACTAAAATGGTCAAGGACCTCATTAAATACTGTCTTAATGCTCAGTCTGCTTATAAAAGCCAAGGGACCTGTTTCTCATGCTGTCAGAAATGCCTGGATCTCCTAGGTGAATGCTTAGTGAATGGAACATCTTCAGTAAAACTAACAGTTTAAGAAGGCTTTCATCAATAAAACTGAAGAGTTACAATCATGATCAGGTAATAGACAACCACTCATAGCAGTCTTTCTTAGATAGTGTTTTCAGTGCTTGACAAGTGATTGTCAACTTTGTCTTTACTCTTTCATTGAATGTGAATATCATTGGCCTATCCCCAGTTGCTCCTAAGAACGTTGTGGTGAGCTGCCTTCGTGAACTACTGCAGTAGCAACCAAATACTGCTGGCAAGGGAGTTCCAAAACCTTTATCCCCTGATAGTGAAGAATATTTGGTAATCAATTTAATTCAGAATGGAATGTATCTTGAAATGGAACTTGCAGGTTGTGATGCTCCCATATGTTTACTCTCATCCTTCTAGCTAAAGGTCACAGGTTTTGATGGTGCTGTTGGCTGCAGGAGCCTTGCTAAGTTGCTGCAGTGTATCTTTAATGTTACATACTGCTGTCTAATTGTGTTCCAGTGCTGGAGAGTGATTTTTTTAAGTGCCTTCTCCTTTTGCTTGTTCATGACTGAATATGACAGCTTTGATCTGATTCATCAGTTGTGGGATTAGTTAGTGCTGTCTAACAGATGCTGTTTCTGCTCCTTGACATGCAAGCATTATGTTATAGCTTCACTAGGTACAATTTTTTAGCTATGCCTGCTGCTGCTCCTGGAAGCCCCTCTCGCACTCTTGATTGTGCCATGGTGTTGATTCCTTGCCTTGTATTTTTTTGGAAGCATTAATACATTTCACTTTTCTAGCAATTCACTCACCTTCAGCTGCACTTTGCTGCTACCTGCCTTCACCAGCGTATCGGAACAGATTGTTCAGGTCCACCATAGACCCCTGAAGAGGAACAAGAAGAACAGCAACATCACTGCCTGTAGCACAGGAGCAACTCTAGCAACAGTGCCAGTTCCCTTCTAATTAACTACATGCACTGTTACTGTTGTTGATATTGAGATGCAACAGGAGGGAGGTGAGATTCCCAATGCAGAACCACAGTTAGAAGTTTAGTTCTCTCTACTTGTGTGAACACCAATATCTTAAGAAACTCAGGTTTTTATGGCATGTCACAGTGAACATCACCAATCCCGGACCAAGATTTCCTTCCCAATGAAACAGGTGGGTAGGTGTTTCCAGTGTTCAACAAAGAGCCTGTCATTGGAGGGACACCAATGTCCTCCCCACTCTCCCCTAATCTCCATGGCATCTCCAATTTTGCTAAGTTCAGCGTCCTCCTGAGAAAGCAGAAAATAATACATATTTGTAACCATTTGTGTGGAGAGGACGGAATGAGAATGTTTGTGTAGAGTGACTGTGAGATGTAATGTATGACAGAATTAGGATGAGGGTGGGTAAAGGTGAAAATGTTTGCTGCTTGATGAAGTTGCCTGGGTGAAGTTGCAAGTTGTATTGGCCTGAAATATGTTGTTCAGGAGAATGCTGGGTCAGATGGTATGATGTGGCTTAGTACCTGACAGTATTACACTATACAACTTTCTCACCTCCTGAGATTCTGGACCATTTTGGTGCACTATCTTCAGGTTGAAAGGACCATAGTTTTATAATTGACTTCTGTAGTGAACGGAACCAGAGCCAGGTAGATTTCATTGACTAACATTAACACCTCTAATCAAGGATCGCATAGTCAATGGATCCACCTGGTCCTGGTTTCAATCACTACATCCTCCCCTCTGAGTCCATTGCCTGGCACTTGTGTGACATGAATGGTATTTGTTACTTGTCAGTCCAAGACTTGACATTGTCCAGGTCTTGTTGCATTTGGACAAGGACTGCTTTAGTAAGGAAATTGTGAATGCACAATGTTTAGCACCACTTCTGACACTATGATGGAGGAGAGGTCATGGATGAAACAGCTGAAAATGGTTAAGTCTAGGACACTATGCTGAGGAACTCCTTCAGAGACATCCTGGAGCTACAATGATAAAATTCCAACAATTAGAATCATCTGATAGGACTCCAACCAGTGGTGAATTTTCCCAGCCTCCCAATGATTCCAGTTTTGCCAGACTTCTTTTGAAGACACACTCTGACAAATGCAGTGACTGTCATCTCCCCTCTGGAATTCAGCTCTTCTGCCCATGTTTGAACTAAAATAGTGTCAGGGGTTGAAAAGCCAAACTGAGCATCAGTGAGCAGGTTATTGCTAAACATTTTCTGCATGATAATACTGTTATTGGCACCTTCCATCACATTCCTGCTATTCAAGGGTAGATTGATGGGTCATTTGTTGGCCAGGTTGGATTTATCCTGCTTTCTAGGTGCTGGACATAGCATTTTTCAGAATGTCAGGTCTGTACAAGTTCTGTAGCTGTAATGGAACAGCCTGGCCTGGGGAACAACAAGTTCTGTATCTTCTGTACAATTACTGCAATGTTGTCAGGATCCACAGTCTCTTCAATATCCAGCATCTGAAACTGCTTTATTATATCAGGTAGAGTAAATCAAATCGGCTGAAAACTGACATCTTTGATATTGGAGACCTTTGGAGAATGCAGAGATACTGAAGATTGTTACCTTTTGCATTGATGTTGTGAGCTCCCTTTTCATCGAGGATGAGGATTTTTGTGGAGTCTCCTTCAGAGTCTCCTTGAGTTGTTAAATTTGTCACCTATATACAACTGGATATAGCAGAGCTGCAGAGCTTCAATTTGATTCTTTATGTCTCAAGTTAAGGAGTTAATCATTTACGGCTGAGATAAGGAGAAATTACCTAACTCAAATTTGTGCACCTCTGAAGTTCTCCAAGGCATAAGATTAAATATATTGGATGAACAAACATCTACAAGATAGAGGTTGACAGATTATTTTAAAGAACCTGGGTTTATAGAGATTGGGTGTGTGAATGAAGTTGACTTTGAAATTCATTCATGATCTTATTGACTGAATGGAGCAGATTCAAAAGACATATGGTCAATTCTTGCTCCTAATTCTTATTTTATGTTTCTATCACAGCCCAAAAGAGACATCAGTGGGTATGTTATTACTAAAAAAGTTTTACTTGATCGTCTCAACAACACCTTCCATCATTGTGCTTATGATTAGGAGTTGACCAATGGAAAGGTCAATTGACTGATTGATTTGACATTTTCGCAAACAGGACATATGTGAGTAATTTTCCATGTTGGCTGATTGGTGTGGGAGCAGGTGGGGTCAGTATTTTATCTGTATTGGAACAGCCTGTTGAGGAGCATGGTTAGATCTATAACACATATTTACTGTGCTACAGCAAGGTTATCAAATCCCACTGACAATTCTGCAAACAGTTAGCTCAAACATTTCTTTACATCACTTAAGAATGAACTGAATTGGCTGAAGATTGGTTTTCCATGATAGACAAAGCCTCAGAAAGATACAGAACCAGGTCAGCTACTCAGTATTTCCAGCTCAAGGTAAATGCAAGCATTTCAGCCTTGACTTTTGCATTCATGAACTTTTCTGTGCCCATTGACAATGGTTATTAGTATGGAGCCTCCATCTTCCATTTTTTCATGCAAATTATTTGCCATCATTCGCAATTTAGATGTAATTATGCTGTAGGGCTTAGATTTGTTCTGAGTTGTTAGTTGAGAAATTTGGCTCTAAAAATAGCATGCTGCATGCTTTGATTAATATGTATGCCGTCTGGTCTTGTGGGGTCAAAAGGTAGGTTTCCTTGATTTTTATACACGTGGTGCTTCTCATCATCTATTTCTACATTCCTCTTTGAACTAGGGCTGGTTATAGGATGTACCAGGCCATGAAATTATAGTATACAATGCTGCTGATTTTATGTATGTTCTATTTTAAGCAACCTTTTTTATTATTCACTCATGAGATGTGTACATCACTGAGGCCAATGTTTATTGCCCATCCCTCCCCTGTTGCCTTTAAAAAGATATTGGTTAACTGCCTTCTTGAACTTCTACAGCCCAGGTGCTACAAGTAAACCTACAATGCTATTATGGGGAGACAGTACACACTGTTGCTACTGATATCAATGGTAAAAGGAGTGAATATGGTGCCAATCGAGTAGGCTGGTTTATCCTGGATTTTGTCAAATATCATGACTGTTGTTGGAGCTGCACCCGTCCAAGCAGAGGGGGGTATCCCTTCACACTCCTGATTTGTGACTTGCAGGTGACGGACAGGCTTTGGGGAGTCAGCCGGTGCTACTTGATAGCACTGCTGATGACACCTTCGATCACTTCCTTTGCAAAGACGCAGCTCTGGCTTAGATCATTATCTGAATCCTTGGAATAACCCTTTTCGCATTAATCCTTAATTTGAATTAGTTCTCTCATAATTACATCTTGAAAACTGCCCTGATCAATATTGTGAATATATCCTCAATTTCCTTTAGCAAAATAATTTTCAGTAACCTGCTGAGAGCATCGTGTTGGCATTATGTTTCTTTAACACCTAGAAAATGCTCAGTTCAAACATGAGTACTATGATCCAAAATAAGAAGAATCATTCATGATGATGTTATCAAACAGGCACCTAACATGTACAGATCATGTTTCTTCCCCTGCTATTCTGATGAAGGCAGTGACCTGTTTAAATTAAACAGGTTAATGCTTCCATGAAAAAGGTGTAGAGCAATTTGATATAGGTAAGTCAAGCATTTGCAAAACGATATTGTTGACAGGAATTTCTAAGCCTTTCCTGCCATGTCAACTTGAATGTTAGACACAACACATCTGTTCAACCCACCCACATGCAGAACAGAATGCAACATGACTTGGAATGAGGATTTGTTTTTACTGCTGACACATATTTTTACAGTTGTGATACATTTGGATCTCTAAAAGGCATGTGATGAGGTACAGCACATTAGGCTACTTAATAAAATAGTTTTTGGCATAGATAGAGAATTGGCTAACAAATAGAAGACTCCAAGTTAGGATAAAGTGGAATTTTCAGGATGGCAACCTGTAACTAGTCGAGTGTCATAGAGATCAGCATAGAATCACAATTTTTTTTGATATAATTATGACTCGGATGTCATAATTTGTGCAAAGGAAGATGGTTGTGTTATTGGAGGTTAGTCATCTCTGCTCCAGGAATGCTGTAGCAAGTCATTCACCTCCTGACTCCCCAAAGCCTGTCCACCATTTACAAGGCAAAAGTCAGGAGGTTGATGGAGTTCTTAACACTTGCTTGGATGAGTACAGTTCCAACAGGACTTAAGAAGTTTGACACCATTCAAGACAAAACAGTCTGCTTGATTTGCACCACATCCAAACATATTTCGTCTCTCATGGGTCCCAAAGTAAGTCATGATAAAGGAGCCTGAGGACGTCTCCAGCAGTCTGAGGATGTATTCTCAATCAACTACTGCATACCTGGCACCAGCACAGGCACATCTCAATGGGTTCAGTTTCTCAGTCAGATAAGATATCATATATCACATATGAACAGGAAGAGGTGTTGGAGAAACAGTGGGTAGTCTCCATCAGAGGATATAGGATAATCCAAGCTCTGCTTGGCTGCACATAGATGCTGAGTCTTGGACTTCAATGAAAAATGTGCTTATAGAGCTGCAGTGTGAAATGCATATGTTTCTGTCACTTCCACTTGCACGGAAAGTGGAGGAGTCCATGTTGAGTATGATACCCTCATGTTTCAGATACTTGTGCTCATTAAGTGGCTAGCCATATACATGTAGAATCAGGCACAGCAGACCACTGAATACATGATATATCACATTTAACTTGGCACTAGGGCTGCCAGTTTACACAACATTAAACAACATCCATTTCACTGATGTGCAGTGAAGTGGTCTGTAGTTCTTTGTGAACAGGGAAATGCAGACAGTCGATGAGAAGGAAAATAGAGAAAGAGCACATGGAAGTGAGACTCTTCTTAAGGCCTTCACACCTCTTATTCTTGGTCTTCCCGCTTCTCTCAGTCAGAAGCCCACATTATGTTTCCTGCCTGATGAATAAATCTTCCTTTAATGGGGTCCATTAAGGTTTCCAGAGGATGTACACCATGAATGTCATTTGTCAGATCAAGGGAGCCTGTAGCCTCTGTCCAGCTCTGCTGCAGTAGCAGCACCATTTTGAAATGATAGGAAGAGGAGGTGTAGAGGAATAGAGGGGGCAGGGACAGAAACATTGTTATTCTGGTTTCCTTGTATATGGTCAAATAATCTGAATGCAGTGTTGATAAATTTACCAGGACACTTGCCTCTTGGCCACAAATGCTGAAGTCAAAGCCAACATTGTAATCCATATTTTTAAATCGATCTGACCAATATTCCTTACTAAAGTCAACTGATTACCATTGTGTATTCCCTTCCTGCCTGATATCTATGACCTGTGTGCCTACAGTACTTCTTCAGAGATGTAGCATGGCTGGTAAAAAGTTGCTGATTTTTAATCGGCGAGACTCTGGAAATCCCCTTGAGAACAACAGCACTTCCCTAGAAAGCCAGACTTCTGATGGTACCACTTTATTGTGGGCAACCACAATGTTAGCTGGCTGGCAGAATATAAGAAGGGACACATTGCAGTGGCAGAAAACTGAATGCTCTCAACCTTAGAACATGCTAGCAAGTTTTGATTCCACTGAGCCTCAGCCATTACCACAGCGCTGGGCCTCGGAAATCCTAGCAATCAGCAAGCCCTGTTTGTTTACTGGTGTCCACAGCCATGATAAGATAGCAGCATCACCTGTACATTGCCCATACATCACCTCGTCAATATCCCCATCTGAGTTCTCTGCAGTAGAGCTTGTGTGCTTCCTCACCCTCCAATGAGCTAACAACTGCACTGCCCTTGTACCTTGTCCTGGAGGAAGGCCTGAAATGCTTGCTGCCTTTTTGGAAATCTGATTGTTTGAAAGCATAATAAAAATAATGGCAAGAAGTGCCTGTAAAAGACATGTAATGAATATTTAGTTTGTAGTATATCTTGAAAAAAATTTAACAATTTCTTACCTTTTTCGGGGAGTACATGAGAATGGAATGAGGGAGCAATGTTTACACACTCATCCTTGAATAGCCAACTATCTTTCAGGATATGCATACAGAATTTTCTTTAAATTTGTTTTTACTTTTTAGGATGTCCAAAGATATTTTAGTAAGAATTATAAACTTCTCAAGTGAAATTATCATTGTAAAATAGGGAACCTTGGCAGCCAACTTGTACACAGCATGGTCCCACAAGGACAATGAGGTAAATGACAGAATAATAGGATTGGTTTAAGGTTAAATGTTAGATATTCAATAATCATTTCCAGGTACAAAAGAGCCAGGGCAAGGAGTAGGCAGTGAACCCACACAAGGTTGTTAATTTGAGTATTATAATGAGGCAAGAAGCCTCTGGTTTAATCTAATTTGCAAATTAACAGTTGTTAGTTGAGCTTCCCAGTCCTCAGAAATCCACAACAGTGATTTGAGGACAACTTCTGCTTGTGAACAAGAGCATTTGCACTTCTCCCACCCTCTTCCAGCTCCACAAACTGCCCTTACTTATAAATGCAAGCTGACTTCAGGTTTGATAGGGGTTGAGGGTGGTATCAGACATCCACCCCATGATTACACTCTATGTAGTGTAAGGAATCAAGGTAAATCAGTCAGTGACGTAACTGATGATGTAATCACGGCATAGGTAGAGTCTAAGAGAAAAGCAACACGCTACCTGGAGGGTCAAGGTTTGAATCTAGACTATAATAATCTATTTAGTGTAAATAAAGAGTAGGAATCACTTTACTTTGCCTACGTCCAGATTACTGGTCAAGCAGAGTAAACAAAGTTACAAACTAAACCAGCACAAAGGCAACAAGGCAAACCAAGCAAGATATAAAGGGCAGTCCAGATCATGTTAGCAGAATTTCCTTACATGGTCAACCCTATCCAAAACCACCTACCTCTGTTCAAATAGGGATCAGACAAAGCTCCCCACCATACCCACCAGGAAAACTTACTGCCTTCCTGCTACACCCCACATCTGCTACCTGCTCTGCAATCTTCCCTATCTGACTGGAAGCTAAGTGTGTTAAAATTCCACATGATGCAGAGAAACACAAACTTATCATCTAAAACCATACCAATTTTTTTAGAGATGTTGAGGAATATGTCATGCCGAAGACATTAGGAGGTCCTCATGCTCTTCTTTGAACATGCCTGTGGAATTTTCAGCAGAAAGCTGAGAAAGTCTCAGTTTAATATCTAATTCTGAATTATACCTGTACTTGACTTACATCTGGGGTAATATCACAGGGTGTGGAGTTGCATTATTAGTTAATAGCCAGTGTCTTTGTAATACCTATTGAGAAAGATCAAGAACATGATTTAAGGGTAAATCCACATTGGACATGTGGGAGTATTTCAAACAGCAATTGATAAGAGATCAGAAGCGGCACATTCATTCTAGAATGAAGGATAGGTATAGCAAGTTATGTGAACCTTGGATTACCAGGGATGTTATGACCATGATCAAAAAGAAAAAGGAAGCATACGTAAGGTCTAGGAGGATGAGAACTGACAAAACCCTTGAAGTATATAAGGAAAGTAGGAAAGAATTTAAACAAGGAATTAGAAGGGCTAGAAGGGGTCATGAAAAGTAATTAGCAAACAGAATTAAAGAGAATCACAAGGTTTTTTATGCATGCATAAAAAGTAAAAGGGTAGCCAAGGAAGGGGTTGGCCTACTCAAGGACAAAACAGGGAATCTATGTGTGGAGCCAGAAAAGGTAGGTGAGGTCCTAAATGAATATCTAGTGTCAGTATTCACCAAACAGAAGGAATTGGTGAAGGATAATCTCAGGGAAGGATGTATCACATTTTTAAGCCAAGTTGCTATTAAAAAGGAAAAGGTGTTGTGTCTTAAAAAGTATTAAGATAGTTAAGTCCCCAGGTCCTGATGGGATCTATCCCAGAATATTGAGGGAGGCAAGAGAACAAATTGCTGGAGCATTGACAGACATCTTTGTATCCTCTTCGGCCACAGGTGAGGTCCCAGAGGACTGGAGAATAGCCAACGTTGTCCCATTGTTATAAGAAGGGTAGCAGGTATAATCCAGGAACTTACAGGCCTGTGAGCATCACATTGGTGGCAGGGAAATTATTAGAAAAGATTCTCAGGAACAAAATCTATATGCATTTAGAAGCAAATAGACTTAAGAGAGATAGACAGCATGGTTTTGTGTGGGAGAAGTCGTGCCTCACTAACTTGATCAAGTTTTTTGAAGAGGTGACGAAGGTTGATGAGGGAAAAGCAATTGAACGTTGTCTACATAGACTTCAGTGAAGCCTTTGACAAGCAGGCTGGTACAAAAGGTGAAGCCAATGGTATTAGGGGTGAGCTAGCAAGATGGATGCATAACTGGCTTAATCATAGGAAACAGAGTTTAGTCATGTGAGGATGCTTTTCGGAATGAAGTGTTATGACTAGTGGTGTTCCACAGAGATCATTGCTGGGACCTCTGCTGTTCATGGTCTACGTAGATGATTTGGAGGAAAACGTAGCTGGTCTAATTAGTAAGTTTGGAGATGATACAAAGATTGGTGGAGCTGCGGATAGTGAGGAAGATTGTCAGAGGATACAGCAGGATATAGATCAGTTGGAGGCATGGGCAGAAAGATGGTAGACAGAGTTTAATCTGGACAAATGCGAGGTGATGCATTTTGGAAGGTCAATTGCAGGTGGAAATTATACAGTCTCACACACACACACACACACACACACATACACACACACACACAGACACACGCACATACACACACAAACAGACCCTTTCTCATGCACACAGTATCTCTCAAATACAATCTCACACTCATATACTCTTTCTCAATCACACACACACATGCACACACTCACACATACAAACACACACTCACACACACACACACTCTCTTCCTCACACACGCAGACACACATGTACGTACACATACACACACACACACACACACACATATACATATAAATCTATGGGGCGAATTTGCATTTACAGATTTGTATTTGCAAATATATTCAATTTTGTTCAAAAAGCACACAATTTGTAGACACAGTCAGTCAATGGGGAATTTTATAAATTCTTGCTTTGGAAATAAAACCAGTATGACTCCAAGTTAAAACAGAGATAGATTCAAAACAAGGCCTCACACCTCAAATGCATTATCTGACCTGAGATGTCACCTTTGTATACACTGATAAAACCTTTAGTTTTCTCAGGCAGCGATTTGAAAGAAATTCTGGGACTTGCGTTTTAATCAATCAAAACCTGCATCTCCTTTCTAACTGATTAAAGATTTCACAGGATGGAGTCAGCCAGCCATTTTAAGTTTATTCAATACCTTTGCATCAGTTGTATGATCCTTTGATCTTTTACTTGTAAATGCTGTGTCTTGATACCTCCTGTCTCATGACTCCTGATGACGGAATAATGCTCTGAAAGCTAGTGTTTTCAAATAAATCTGTCGGACTATAACCTGGTGTCATGTGATTTTTGACCTTGCAAGTTTATAGAGCTTTAGTTAGGCCATGCTTGGAATATTGTGTACAGTTCTGGTCACCGCAATACCAGAAGGATGTGGATGCTTTGGATAGGGTACAGTAAAGGTTTACCAGGATGCTGACTGGTATGGGGATTTGAGCTATGAAGAAAGGTTAGATCGACTGGGTTTGTTTTCACTGGAATCAAGAGGTTGAAAGTCAACCTGGTAGAAGTTTATAAGATGATGAATGGCATGGACAGACTGGAAAGTATGAGGCTTTTACCCAGGATGGAGGGATCAATTACGAGGGGACACAGTTTCAAAGTGCGGCAGGGGAAAGATGTGCAAGGCAATTTTTTCACATAAAGGGTGGTGAGTGCCTGGAACGCACTGCCAGAGGAGGTGGTGGAAGCAGACACAATAGCAGCATACAAGAAGCACCTGGACAAATACATGAATAGGAAGGGAATAGAGGGAAATGGATCCTGTAAGTGAAGACAATTTTAGTATGGAAGGGCAAAATGTGTCAGCACAGGTTTGGTGGGCTGAATGGCCTGTTTCTGTGCTGTTTTATTCCTTGTTCTTTGTTCTAATTCGGACTTTAATAGTGGCTCTCCTGCTCACACACTGTAATTTTGGTGGAAGAAGTCAGAAACTCAAAAGAGTTGGTGTAAATGGCTGTTCACCATTCAACTGACTGTTGAGGTTGGTTGGCTCGCCGAGCTGTTTTGTTGTTCCGCAGACGTTTCGTTATCATGCTGGGTAACATCATCAGTGCAGCCTCCGATGAAGCGCCGGTGTGTTTTCCCACCTGGTTTTTAAACTCTGGAGTCTGTTGAGCTGGATTGCCTCACTTCCGGTTTTCCTTCGTAGTGGAGTGTATATGGGGTCGAATTCTATGTGTTTATTAATGGCTTTCTTCATGGAGTGCCAGGCTTCTAGGAATTCCTGTGCCTGTCTCTGCTTAGCTTGTCCCAGGATTTTGGCGTTGTCCCAGTCGAATTGATGGTTCCCCTTATCCATGTGGATTGAGATGAGTGAGTATTGGTCGTGTCTTTTGTGTTCAACACCAGTTGGTGTTCATGTTTCCCTGTTGTTAGTTTCCTTCCTGTTTGTCCGATGTAGTGTCTCTCACAGTCTCTGCAGGGGATCTTATAGATGACATTGGTCCTGTCCATGGCGGGGAGTGGGTCTTTAGTTCAGGTGAGCAGTTGTCGTAGTGTTGATCAATCTATTCATACCTATCTCCTCCTCTATCCATCTTCTATCCGCCTCCCCCTCTCTCCCTATTTATTTCAGAACCCCCTTCCCCTCCCGCATTTCTGAAGAAGGGTCTAGGCCCGAAACGTCAGCCTTCCTGCTCCTCTGATGCTGCTTGGACTGCTGTGTTCATCCAGCTCTACACCTTGTTATCTCAGATTCTCCAGCATCTGCAGTTCCTACTATCTCTGCTTATTATCATTCCCGGTTGCCCTTGAAATGAAAGCAATTATGAGAAAACAACATGTTGTGGATCTAGAATTACATGTAGATCAGACCAGGTAAGTCAGCAGACTTGTTTCTCTCAAGGGCATTAGTAAACAGGGTGGGTTTTTACGACAATTAACAGTCTTCTTATCATTGTTACTAAGATAAGCTTTATAACCCTGATTTATTAATTGAATTTAATTCCAACAGCTGCCGGGCAGGAACTTCAACCCATGCCTAAATCTCTACTTAATCTCTCTTGAGCATGCATAATGAAAGAATGGTGTTATCAATTCAAGTCAGGATGATGTATAGCTTGGAGAGAACCTTGCAGGTGTTGGTGCTCTCATGCACCTGCTACCTTGGTCTTTCAAAGCGATAGAGGTTACAGGTTTGAAAGGTGATGTAAAACAAACGGTGGTGAATTGCTTCAGTGCATTTGTATAAATTGCATACAGCTGCCACTGCATGTCTGTGGTGAATGGGGCTCCAAACAAGTGGCCTATTTTGTCCTGGGCAGTGTTCAGCCTTTGATGACTAGCACAGTGGCCAGTTGCACAAACAGCAGTCAACACATTGCAAAATTGAAATATTTTGAGACAGTTTAAAATAAAAATTGCTACATCAGTGAGAATTATTATAATAGTCAATTTATAGCTGAACAGGAATTTTGATTACCTAAGCTATTGAGGAGGACTTGACATTTTCTTTTTATTTAAAAAACAAGCAATCACGTTATGCTGTGAAGGAGTAACACTTTGAACAGCATTGTTAAAAACAGACTTGCTGGGAATATACAGAAAAACTAACAGCATCCGAAAAGAGAAAAGATGTTAAAATATGAACTTTATAGAAGGAATAGGGCAGGGAAATAGGTCTGACTGCACTGTTTTACATAGAACCTCCATGGCCTCAATGAAACTAATCACCCACAGTACCATAATGGTTCTTTTGACCCTCTCTTTTCTCAGAATTAGGAAGTAAAAGTTAATCAGTTGACTATACAACTGGAACCAGCATTCTTAAACTGTAGCACTATCAGACAGCAGAAATCTGGGTGCGAATAGCATTAAGCAAAGTAAGACACCACTGCTCTTACTGACGACATTTGTATTGGTGGCTCAGTGGTTAGCACTGCTGTCTCATAGTGCCAGGTTCGTTTCCAGCCTTGGGCAACTGTCTGTGTGGAGTTTTCACATTCTCCCTGTGTCTGCATGGGTTTTCTCTGGGTGATCCAATTTCCTCCCACAGTGCAAAGATGTGCAGATTAGGTAGATGGCAATGCTAAATTGCCCATTGTGTCCAGGGATGTGTAGGCTAGCTGGATTAGCCATGGGAAAACGCAGGGTTGCAGGAATAGGATAGGGGGCTGGGTGGGATATTTTTCGGAGGGGCAGTGTGGACTTGATGGGCCGAATAGCCTGCTTCCACACTCTAGGGATTCCATATAGCGCTTCTTCAGCATGTTAAAACATCCCAAGGCATTTCACAGGACAGTTACTGATGTGGTTTCTGGCTAAAACACAATTAAGAATTCTCAAGATATCAAGAAATTTTGATATGGAAACCAGAGAAGATACCTGATCAATTCAGCCTGCTGCTTGCTGGCCACATGCACCCTGCATCCACAGACCCTGGCATCAGACATGTGATAACCTCTAAGAACATTCTGCTGGCACATCTCTGATCCATTTACAGGACCTTTGTATACTTCGCTGTTGCAACTTTGTCTGCTCCGGCACCCATCGTTGTAATAGACTGGGCCAGGCTCCATCTCTGGGCTCTCCACTCACTGTCTTAGCAATCAGACACTTTGAGCCTACCTGGATGCTCTCAGCATCCCAATCTTGCGTTGTCTGGACTTGTTTTTTTGCATTTTGCTCCCTCAGTCAGATATACCAGAACATATTACTTCTGCCTTTTCTTACCATTCAGTGCAGTGGCAATACTATGTAGCTTGTCAAGGTTGTCAGCAGATGTTAGTCAAGTTCCAGGGGGCTAACCTTTGATCAGGAGGTCCTGGAACAGTAAGTTAAAAGCAGCTGTAATACTTGTCCAAGGGGCTTGAACATCGTCAGCCACTTGGGGCAGTCAGAGACAGGATTCTCAGAAGGAATGAGGAGCCGAATGTTGGCCAGTTCACTATCTTTCTTGACTCTTTCTGCCCTATTGAGTACTGTTCCTCCTTGAGTGAGAACGTAGCAGGTATTATGGGAGATATAAGTGAGTGCCACGGCTATTACGTACGGTGCAGGTGGGGAGCAAGTGACTTGGTAGCACAGTGGTCATACAGGATTAGAGGTTTTGGCAGTTGCAGTGGTTACAGCAAGTGGGGGAGTGTGTGGCAGATGTTTGTGAGAAAAATAAAGCATGAGCCTTGTTGGAAAGTTGGTACAGTAACAGAGCTAGCTTGAGTGTGGGAGAAGATGGTATCACTTTTGCTAGCAGAGTAGAGAACATTGGCCTTTTTCCCAAGTGCTGTAAATTCCTCCAGACAGCTAAGATTACTTGAAGCCAGATGGCAACTTTAGAGCAGTCTAGCATGATCTGGTGTGGTGGCTTCCATTGTTGGTCCTGGAGAAGAAGGACAACTGACCTCTACAATATTTCATCCAGCAGGACTTCCAGTTCCCAACTGGCAAAGCTGGGTGCCAATTTCCCTTTGTCTGACATGTCCAGGGCAAATATCAGGAACCGTGCAGTGTATCCTGTCTGGATGCACAATGAGCTTTTAAACTAGATCTCATAAACTTCATTTTTTTAGAAAACGTGGCCATAGAAATGTTCATATGTTAATTATTAATTCCTTCAAATATACATAAAAACCCATATGTGACTACTTCATAATCCAAAAATCCAATGTCAGCACAAATGATATTAAAATTATACAGTAATCAATGTCTACATCACAATACTAACATCTGGAATCTTGTGCCAAAATTGGAAGACCTGCCTCAGCCTTCTTTGTCTCAACTAGCTGTTGATCTGATGACCTTCTCAACTAGCTAATTTGGCTGTAAGTCAAGAGACAACAAGGTGCAGGGCTGGATGAACACAGCAGGCCAAGCAGCATCATAGGAGCAGAGAGGCTGACGTTTCGGGCCTAGACCCTTCATCAGAAATGGGGGAGGGGAAGGGGGTTCTGAAATAAATAGGGAGACAGTGGGAGGCGGATAGAAGATGGATAGAGGAGAGGATAGGTGGAGAGGAAACAAACAGGTCGAAGAGGCGGGGATGGGGCCAGTAAAGGTGAGTGTAGGTGGGGAGTTAGGAAGGGGATAGGTCAGTCCAGGGAGGACGGACAGGTCAAGGGGGCGGGATGAGGTTGGTCGGTAGGAGATGGAGGTGCGGCTTGAGGTGGGAGGAGGGGATAGGTGGGAGGAAGAACAGGTTAGGGAGGCGAGGACGAGCTGGACTGGTTTTGGAATGCGGTAGGGGGAGGGGAGATTTTGAAACTTGTGAAATCCACATTGATACCATTGGGCTGCAGGGTTCCCAAGCGGAATATGAGTTGCTGTTCCTGCAACCTTCGGGTGGCATCGTTGTGGCACTGCAGGAGGCCCAGGATGGACATGTTGTCTGAGGAATGGGAGGGGGAGTTGAAATGGTTCGCGACTGGGAGGTGCAGTTGTTTATTGCGAACCAAGCGTAGGTGTTCTGCAAAGCGGTCCCCGAGCCTCCGCTTGGTTTCCCCGATGTAGAGGAAGCCACACCGGGTACAGCGGATGCAGTATACCACATTGGCAGATGTGCAGGTGAACATCTGCTTGATGTGGAAAGTCTTCTTGGGGCCTGGGATGGGGGTGAGGGAGGAGGTATGGGGGCAGGTGTAGCACTTCCTGCGGTTGCAGGGAAAAGTGCTGGGTGTGATGGAGCTGGAGGGGAGTGTGGAGCGGACAAGGGAGTCACGGAGAGAG
>NC_063337.1:60120432-60121022 GCF_021869965.1 Rhincodon typus | reverse complement strand
GTGTGGCTTCCTCTACATCGGGGAAACCAAGCGGAGACTCGGGGACCGCTTTGCAGAACACCTACGCTCGGTTCGCAACAAACAACTGCACCTCCCAGTCGCGAACCATTTCAACTCCCCCTCCCATTCCTCAGACGACATGTCCATCCTGGGCCTCCTGCAGTGCCACAACGATGCCACCCGAAGGTTGCAGGAACAGCAACTCATATTCCGCTTGGGAACCCTGCAGCCCAATGGTATCGATGTGGATTTCACAAGTTTCAAAATCTCCCCTCCCCCCACCGCATCCCAAAACCAGTCCAGCTCGTCCCTGCCTCCCTAACCTGTTCTTCCTCCCACCTATCCCCTCCTCCCACCTCAAGCCGCACCTCCATCTCCTACCGACCAACCTCATCCCGCCCCCTTGACCTGTCCGTCCTCCCTGGACTGACCTATCCCCTTCCTAACTCCCTACCTACACTCACCTTTCCTGGCCCCATCCCCGCCTCTTCGACCTGTTTGTTTCTTCTCCACCTATCCTCTCCTCTATCCCTCTTCTATCCGCCTCCCACTCTCTCCCTATTTATTTCAAAACCCCCTTCCCCTCCCCC
>NC_063337.1:60028367-60120422 GCF_021869965.1 Rhincodon typus | reverse complement strand
TGCTGCTTGGCCTGCTGTGTTCATCCAGCCCTGCACCTTGTTGTCTCGAATTATCAAACCTTTCCAGTTTGCGGGAAGAGCAGCACAGGTCATACCGATTTTGAAGTCCAATGGGTCAGTTCATCTTTGTGGAGACTTTAAACAAACAATAAACCACTTTTTGAGTTTGGATAAATACCTGATTTTGCAGGTAGAGGATTCGTACACAAAACTGGCAGGAGGTTTGACCTTCACGAAGCTTGATATGAGCCACACTTACTTGCAATTGCATTTAGATCAGGATTCCCAGAAGTATACTACTTAATACTCAATAAGGGCTTCAACCAATATGTAAAACTGCAATTCAGTGTGTGATCAGCCTGTTCATTTTTCCTGCAGATGATGTAAAACATTTGTTAAAGTCTACCTTAGGTTGCCATTTACCTTGATGACACCCTGATAACAGGGAAAACTAATAAGGAACACTTGGAGAACGTGGATATAGTCCTAAGATATTTTTCCGAGGCAGGCTTATGCCTAAGTAGGGAAAGGTGTGTGTTCCAGAACACCCCCACAACTGACCTGCTTGGGCTACAAAGTTGACAAGACCGGGTTTCACCAGGTGGAAGATAAAGCGAGGGCGGTCAAAGGTTCTGTGGCTCCCAAGTCTGTCTAGGAGTTTAGGTCATTTCTGGATGTGGTAACTTATTACAGAAAGTTCATACACAACCTGGCATCCGTTCTGACACCATTACATCAACTCCTAAAAATAGATCAGCCTTGGAAGTAGTCTCATAGACAGGCCCTAGCTTTCAATGAATTAAAGAAATAACTATCATCCTCTAATTGTTAGCACACTATGATCCAAAGAGAGATCTGATATTGATGTGCGATGCCTCCCCTTATGTCTTCGTGGTAGTATTAGCTCATAGGCAGCCCACTGGATAGGAACGTCCAATAGCGAATGCATCCCGGACTATGGCTAATGCAGAGCGTAATGCACTCAAGTAGAAAAAGAAGGATTGGCATTCATATTTGGACTCAGTAAGTTCCCAATTCCTTTATGGGTAAAAATTCATGATAATTACAGACCACAAATCCCTACTTGTTCTGCTTAAAGAGGACAAGGCATTGTTACCTGTCACTTCAGACCACATTCAGCAGTGGTCTCTAATATTTTACAAATTAGAACACTATCCAGGAATCTGAGTTGCGAATGTGGGTGCATTGAGCCATCTTCCATTAATAGATATAACATCCATGGTACCCACAATGGAACAATCAGTCATGACTGGACACGCTACCAGTCACAGCTAACATTATCAGACTTTGGACACCGAACGATCCAATCCTTTACAAACTGAAATAATTGGTATTAGTGGGGAAAACCAAAGGGCTATTGCAGCTAGAATTAAAACTTTTTGAATCTAGAGAGACCAACTCATGTTAGATGATGGCATATTGTTATGGGGAGCAAGAATGATAATCCTGAGCAATGATTGCCATCAAATACTGCCTGTGCTCCACAAGTGCCATCCAGGAGTCTCCAAAATGAAGATGTTGGTGAGGAGTAATGACTTGTGGCCAGGCTTGGATGCAGACAGTACCCAGAGCATCAACAAGGACTAAAATTATCACACATCTTGGGAATGGCCGGGTAAAGCTTGGATTTGGTTGCATGTCAATTGTATGGGTCCTTTCATGGATTCAATGTTTTTAGTAATTGTAGATGCCCATCCAAAGTAATTGGACTTGTATAGAGTCCATTCGTCAAACACTGCCCCTATTTAGAAAGTAGTCCATGCTTCTATTCTTCCCACCCAAGTGCATAACCTCAGACTTTGCAAAATTGTATTCCATCTGCTACTTCTTTGCCCACGCTATGAGCCCATCCATTTCCTTCTGAAGCCTCCCAACTTCCTCAACACTACCTGTCCATTCATCTATCTTTGTTTCATCTGTGAACTTAGCAATAATGCCCTCAGGTCCTTCGTCCAGATTTGTGTAAAATGTGAATAGTTGTGGTCGCGAAACTGACCCCTGCGGAACTCCACTCATCACTGGCTGCCATTCTGGACAAATCCCCTTATCCCTTCTCTCTGCCTTCTGCCAGTCAACTAATCCTCTATTCATGCCGGTACCCAACACCATGGCTCTTACCTTGTTTAGCAGACTCCTGTGTGGCACCTTGTCAAGGACCTTCTGGAAATCCAAATTGATCACTTCCACTGGCTCTCCTTTGTCTAACTTGCTTGTTCCTTCCTCAAAGAATTCTAGATTTGTCAGGACTGACCTCCCTTTGATGAAGCTATACTGACTCAGCCCTAATTTATCGTATACTTCCAACTACTTCACAAGCTCATCATTAGTAATGGGCTCTAAAGTCGTAACAATGATCCAGGTCAGGCTAACTGGCATATAGTTTCCCATCTTCTGCCTCCATCCCTTCTTAAACAGAGGTGTTATGTTAGCTATTTTTCAGTCTCCTGGGACCCTCCCTGACTTCAGTAATTCTTGAAAGATCACCACCAATGTCTCCAAAATCTGCTCACTTTCTCCTTCACTCCAATCCTGAGTGTAGTCCATTAGATCTGATTGATGTATCCACCTTCAGACCTTTCAGCTTCCCCAGTACCTTCTCTTTGTGATGGCCATTACAGTCACCTCTGCTCCCTGACTGTTTTGAAGTTCTGGGATACCATTGGTGTCTTCCACTGCATAAACTGATGCAAAGTGCCTATTCAGTTCCTCTGACATTTCTTTGCTCCCCATTACTACTTCTCCAGCCTCATTTTCCAGCAGTCCAATGTCCACTCTTGCCTTTCTTTTACCTTTTAGATAACTAAAAAAAAACCTCTTGCAATCTTCTTTTATATTACTAGCTAGCTTACACTCATATTTCATCTTCTCCACCTTTTACCACTGGTTTTTGAAGGCTTCCCAATCCTCTGCCTTCGCACTAATCTTCACCACACTGTATACTTTGTCTTTTGCTTTCATGCTGTCACTGACTACCTTTGTCAGCCATGGTTGCCTCATCCTCCCCTTAGTATGTTTCTTTTTCCTTGGGATGAATTTCTGCTGTGCCCCTTAAATTATCCTAAAATCGCCTGCTATTGCTGCTCCACTGTCTTCTCTGCTGGGCTCCCTTTCCAATCAATTCTGGCCAGCACCTCACCTTTAGTCCTTTGTAATACTGTCACATCTGATTCCAGCCCCTCTCAAACTGCCGGCTTAATTCTATTATATTATGGTCACTGCACCCCAAGGGATTTCTTCACCTTAAGCTCCCTAATCAAGTCTGCCTCATTACATATCACCAAATTCAGAATTACCTAATCCCTAGTGGGCTCTACCATAAGTTGCTCCAAAAAAATACTCATAGGCAGCCCACAATTTCCTTTTCTTGAAATCCACTACATGTCTTTTTCCTGATTTTCCCTGTCTACCTGCACATTGGAACCTCCCATGATGATTGTAATAGTGCCTTTCCTACACGCCTTTTCTATCTCATGATTTATTTTCTTCCCCACATCCTGACTACTGCTAGGAGGCCTGTACATAACTCTCATTAGAGTCATATCTCCTTTGCGGTTTCTCATTCCACCTACACAGATTTTACGCCTTCCAACTCCATATCACTTCTTGCTATTGATATAATTTCATTTCTTAAAAACAAGGCAACCCACTACCCCAACCCTAACTATCTGCTTGTACTTTTACTAGGATGTGTATCCTTTGATATTTAGTTCCCAGCCCTGATTTCCTTCTACCTATGTATCTGTGATACCCACAACATTGTACCTGCCAACTTCAATCAGTGCTAGAAGCTCATTTATCTTGTTTTGTATACTGCATGCATTTAAGTACAACACACTCAGTCCTACATTGACTGAACCTCTTCTCATAATTGTCCCCTTATCTGCTACTCTTGAAGTTAGATTCCTGATCCTTTCCATATTCTCTGCCCTACTACTTGTTGTAGAAATTTTATTGACCTCTGTTGAGCACTCCCCCTTTAAATTTTCTCATAATTTTTCACGCCCAACACCTCTTCCCCGCCTCCCCCCCACCCTCATTATTAAATAAAACCCCTATCCACAGTTATGTGTTCTGCCAGAACTCTGGTCCCAGCATGATTCAAGTGGAGCCTGTCCCATTAGAACAGCTCCTTCCTTCCCTGTACTGATGCCAATGTCCCATGAATTCAACAATCTTTGAGCCACATGTTTATCTCTTTAATTTTGTTGACCCTGTGCCAATTGCTTGTTTCTCAGTAATCGAAAGATTATTACTTTCTTGGTTATGCTTTTCAATTTAGCCTCTAGCTGCTCATATTCCATCAGCAGAACTTCTTTCCTCATTCTGACTTTACCATTGTAACTACATGGATCATGACAACTGAATCCCTTCCCTCCCACTCGAAGTTCCTTTGCAGCCTAGGTGAGATATCCTGAACTCAGGCACCAGGGAGGCAGCACAATCTTCAAGACTCTCGATACTGGCCACAGACAACAGTCTATTCCCCTGACTATATATCCCTGATTACAGCTACATTTCTCTTTTCTCCACCCTCTTGAATGGTTCCCTGTACCACAATGCTATGGTCACTTTGTTCAACCTCCCTCCAAACCCCACTCTCATCTGTGAAGGTGCAAGAATCTCAAACCTGTCATATGAGCTCATGGGCTGAGGTTCCTTCAGCACTAGCTCCTGGATCCCTCTACCTGTCTCGCTAGTAGTCTCACTCTCTAACCCACCTTGGTGTCCCTCACCACTGACCAAATTTAAGGCAGTTAATCTAAGAGGTATGACAGACTGCCGAAACACAGCATTCAGATAACTTGCCCCCTCCCTGATGTATCATAATGTTTGAAGCTCAGACTCAACTCTGAGCTAGAGTTCCTCAAGCAACCAACATTTGCCACAAATTAGGTCACTATGAACCACACTGGTGTCCACCAGCTCCCATATCATGCACTTACAACACATCACCTGGCCCAGCATCTCTTATTTTAATTTCCGTGTTCTTAATTTGATTTCTAAAAATATTGCCCTGGCCTTTTATTTTGTAGCCTGTAAATATTTCTCTTATTCATTTTCAGTCTGCGAGTAACCTATAATAGATAGTCAAATTAGTATCTATCACCAACCAATGAATTAGTGGTTACCTGTGATGTCACTTTTTTATGCTGGGCCTTTGACCCTGGGCTTCAATTTATTCTGCTAAAAAAACCCTTAGAAACAATGAGCCAAAAAAAACAAACAAAAACCACCTCTTCCCCTCTGCACTGAATTCTCACATTGCCCCCAAATTCCCCGTACATTCTGATGAATTGTCACTAGACCCAAAACATTAACTAATTTCTCTCCAGAGATTCTACCAGACCTGCTGACATTTTCCAGCAATTTTTATCGCAAAACTATACACTCACTTGGGCTGTGTCGTACTCTGGATATGATCTCTCTTTCCTGACTGTGTGAAGCTTACTCAAGAAGAGAGTATGTAAACATCCTGACATTCAAATACATTACCAATGCAGAATTCTCCCTTTTTCAATATGCTGAATTTCAAAGCAAACTGGACCAACCATATAAATACTTTGACTACAAAGTAGGTTGGTGGTTAGGAATACTGCAGCGAGTAACTCATCCCCTGTCTCCGCAAAGTCTTTCCACTATGCAAGTGTAATGGAATACTCTTCGCTTTCCTGTATGCATGCAGCCCCAGCAACGTTCACGAGACTCATTAATATCCCAGTAAAAGCAATGTACTTGATCAGCCTATCCATTACCTAAAACATTTTCTCCCTCCACCATTGATACACAGTAGCAGGCATATAGACCGTCTACAAGATATACACCAGAAATACGCCCAGTCTTCTTTAACAATACATCACAAACCCATGAATCTACCACCTGGAAGGTCAAGGGCAGCATCTACATGGAAACACCACCACATGCAAGTTTTGCTCCAAATCACATAGTATACTAACAAAGAATTGTTCCTTTGCTGTTACTGTTTAAGAGTCCTGGAACTGCCTTCCTAGTGGCATTATACCTGCTTCAAATGGAATGTAGCACTTCAAGAAGGCTGCTGACTATCACCTTCTCAGGGTAATTAGAGATTGACAACAAACATTAGCCTTGTCACCAAATACCTGCATCCCATGAAAGAATATGGATTAAAAAATATCTGGTGCTGAAGTAGCTTCTTTATCATTTAAAATGCTTATTTTATTCACATGCTGGACCATGTGAGTTCCAGACATAGATAACCTGGGAGGGCCTCTTTTTGAATTTGAACGTGACTGGGAAAATGAAAAGAAAGCATACAAAGCAGAAATAACAGCACAAAGAAACATGAAGAGAAGGATGTGAGAAGGCTGTCAGCAGGAGGCGTTACTCTAACCTAAAATAAGTGAATATGAGTGCATTTGTTTCATTGAAAAGGTAGTGAATGAACGCTCACTCAAAACAAAACAAGAACACCATTGCCTGTAACTGTCAAGATGATCATGACTCCACTTTTTTTTATTTGGCTCCTTCCAGGCTCCTAACGGATATATTTGTAATAATTTTCATCTTGAATCAAAATAGAAGTCAAACACTAGCCACTGGTCATCTAAAGTTGACATGGGCTAAGTCGTATGTACTTGTACACAACAGGCCTACACATTCATAAAGAACATTATATAGTACACATTTTTGAACAAAAGTCTACTGCCTACACAGTTCTGGGGAAGATCTGCAGTGCTCAGCTGAGCTGGTATCAAGTATTGCTATTAATTGATAACATGCCGTACAACCTGGCAATTATGAGAAAAACTTTGTCAACACTTATCAAGTGAGAATTTGAGGGACAGCAGCATAAGGAGAAAGAGGAAGCTGAAGGGACATTGAACAGGAAGTGGAGAAATAGGAATCTAAAGTTAGACTATATTATAAGCAACTGCTTTGTGGTAGAATTCAGCTATACCTTTGCGTTGACTTTCTCTTATTTTCTCAACCACTGATTGTCACATTGTTGTCTTTACATCATCACAAAAATAGAAATCAACTTAACATGAACAAATGTAAAACTCCATAATTGTATAAAATATACAGTTAAACTAATCAGAGTTAAACTCTCTTTGGCTAAATTTGTCTAATGGTTCATAACTCATCCATTTTAGAAAATAACTTAGTTTCAAAACTACAATCTTTGGGTTAGAGATGAAAGTGTTAAATGTAAGATATGTAGACATATGCTTGAGAAACTGATAGAAATTCTGATTAAATACAATTCAAACAAAACTATGTTTATCACATTTAAAAACAACATGCTTATTTTACATGGTTAAAGCTAGAACTGTGAAACCAATAGACAATAGATTTCTACCTGAGTTTAATAGACTTCAACAAAATATTTTACTTCTGTATGTTGTCTCCAAATGAAAAGAAACTGAAAGGGGCTTAGTAAAGTTTTTTTTGTGGACCCAGGATGTCTGGAGAAAGGCTGGTAAAACCCCACCAACAATAAAAATTATTCATTTGGGTTCCATTATTGAAGAGTTATGTTGAAGGTGAGCTGATTTATTTATATTTCGAAAATATCTCACAGCAAGGCACATTGTCGTGAAAATTGACTATTGATGTATACGGGTTTTCTGGTTTATTTATCGATATGTAGTTACTGACAGAAGTTCAATTAGGGAATAGACAGAGGCAATTGTAGATTTGCTTTGGTGTAAACTGTATCTCACAAGATTGAGAGTAAAGCATCCTCTTCATCTCTATTTTAAATACATGTCTGCTTACTCTGAGATTATACCCTTTGGTCCTAGACTCTCCCACAAGGAGAAGCGACCTTTCTGCATCTAGCCTACTTAGAACCCTAAGAATCTTGCATTTTTCAATTAGGCCTCCTCTCATTCTATCAAACTCCATTGCGTGCTGGCTCAAGCTACTCAGCCTGCTTATAAGAAAATCCCCCCATAGCAGAAATTAACCTAGTGTACTTTCTCTACACTGCCTCCAATGCTAATATGTTGAGAGGGTCCACAATGGAGAGACTGTGGTCTGGTAGTATTGACGCTAGACTACTAATCAAGAAACCCAGGTAATATCATGGGGGAATGTGTTCAAATCCTGCTATGGCAGATGGTGGAATTATAATTCAATAAAATCTGGAATTAAGAATCTAATGATGAAGCCATTGCTGATTGTCAGAAAAGCACATCTGATTCACTAACGTTCTTCAGGGAATGAAACAGGCATTCTTACCTGTTCTGGCCTACAAGTGATTCTAGACCTACAGCAATGTGTTTGCATCTTAACTGCCTTCTGGGCAATTAGGGTTGGACAATAAATCTTGGTATGGATAGTGATGCCCACATCGTGTGAATGAATAAAAACAAAACAGTTTACAGTATCCAGATATAGTCTAACTAATGCCATATACAGTTATAGCAAGACCACCCTATTTTTATTCTACATTTCCTTTGAAATAAAAGCCAACATTCTACTTGACTTGCCTATTACCTCCTGAACTTGGATGCTAGATTTTTGCAATTCATGCAATAGGACTCCCAGTTCCTTCTGTGCTGCAGTTTTCTGCAGCATTTCCCCATTTACATAAAATCCAGGTATTCTGTCGTTCTTTAGAGAGTGTATGACCTCACTTTCTTGCTTTATTTTCAATCTGTATTTCATTGATTCTATAGATATACAGAGAGAGACTTAAAGAATACCTTTCTGTTGTTTAGATGTTTCAGTTTATGTTAATTATATACTCGTTTATCCAAATGGGACCATTAGTTGTCATTAGTTAGAGTTCTCAATCATTCGAAGAATTAGGGATCTTGTGGTGCAGTGATAACGTCCCTACCTCTAGGCCAATAGACCCAAATTCAAGTCCTATCCACTCCAGTAGGTGTGTCATCACATCTCTAAATGGGTTGATTAACATATCTACATTCTAAGAATTCATTTAGTAAACATATTGTTTGTTTTTAAGGTTTTATTTATTTTCATAATTGAAACTGTGGTTTCAAGTCACATTATAAAGATTCTAAATTGGCAGATTCTGGAATAGAATAACTTCCAAGGAGTTTGCTTTTACAGATGAACATATTAAAGGTTACTTATTATGGTTACAAGGGCTCCAAAAGCTTAAAAGTCAAGGGAATACACAGTAAATTTTAATAGAGATGCCTGTTGTAACAACACATATCATCATGAGGGTGGGGCGCAGGTTCATGTCCTTGAATCCCAAATCTTCCGTCTCTGATAACAATAGATGTAATTTATTACTTATAAATAAACTATTTTTCCAATATAAGAAGGGATGTTGAAAACCTTGTATTTTAAGCTTTTCCTATGCAGTTGTACATATCACTACGCCACTTGCACATTCTTCATTCAGGTCAGACAGATAACCTGTTAATACCACTTTAATCAACAAGTGGAATGTACTGTGTTGACATGCATGTGAACTTAGCTTATTATCTCTCACACTATGTGGGAAGGAACTTATGTCATTCAATGATAACGTATCAGATTGCAAATTCAATGAATGAAGCATCAACAATGTGAACCATGACCTAACACATTGCACAAGCTACCTATTTCGAATTAATTGAGTTTTTCTAACAAAATGAATACTAGAAATTAAGAGCAGGATAACTAATTTACATTTACTTGAGACAAGAGATGAAATATTGAGAAGTGATATATTTCAGGAAAAATGTGAGCAGAGACTTCTGTAATCTAAAACGAGCAGCATTTGTTTCTGATGAAGGGTCTAGGCCCGAAACATCAGCCTTCCTGCTCCTATGATGCTGCTTGGCCTGCTGTGTTCGTCCAGCTCTGCACCTTGTTGTCTCAGATTCTCCAGCATCTGCCGTTCCTACTATCTCTGTTTCCTATTAATGCTTGTCCCAGCACCAACCCACTCCCACCCTCTACCACCCATATATGATGTGTTGTGCATTGATTGAAAATTATATCCTACTAAAGATTAAGGTTACATTCTTTCCAAGAGAAAGTACAAATTCACCTTGTGATTGGCAAAAGTCTTATAAACTGAATTGCTGTTTTCAATGTCATCCTCAGTAAGCCTGCAGCGTAATAATTCTGAAATCTGACCTTTGAGAATCCAGGTTAAACATACTGTAAATGGAAACATCATCTACTGCAGCCTGGAATTTATGCCTTAGGTCTTTCAAAGGGATTTTTGTTACTATGAGAACCAATCTTTCGAGTACAAATATTTTCTCTCGTATACAGTGTCTTTTGTAATCAGAACTAAAGCATCTCACATGATGTAGACCATCAATTGTCATTGATAATAAAGTACAATTAGTTACTTATGTTTTCATTATACCTGGTATTACATTTCTTTGATACAGATAATAAATTAATATTAACCTACCCAAATGAATAAGCCTGCTGATTTATTCATGAATTTTAAAGATCTGTATTTCATGAATTCTGCTATATTTTTGACTTGAATGAGAGGTCTTTGGACTCGGTTTTATATTTCGAATGACAGGTCACACTTGTGTCAAAAGCTTAAATATTCTGGCCTAAAGAGGCCAGATATTTGTTGCAACAGTGTAGACTGGAGTTCCAGTCAAGACCAAACTGAAATCCCAATGCATTCGGCTCAGAGGGAATTGCCTGGGAAGTTAAAAATTTTGATGGACGTTTCCGCTTTCTTGGAGCTCTCCAAACTAGCTCCTGTAAGTCAGAGAATTTGGAAATTTAAGTCAGTCAGAATCCTCTAAATTCTGTGACTTTAAGGTGTTTTTACAAAGCCAGAAGACGCAGCCTGTTCCAGTCCATAGGCTGCGTATGTATCCCAGAGTGCACAGTGTCTTTGTAGAAGCATTACAATACTAGATGTTGATGCATCTTGGGGTGGAGTGTTGAAATGTAGAAGCATGTTATAAGTGGATTGGAAATGTGCCATGAGGGCTCTTAAGGGCTAGAACATATAGGAAGCCAATATCTATGGATGAGGGTTGCAAGCGGCTAGTGCCTGTAGATTTTCGTTATTGGTGGCTAACATAGAGGTCCTTTGGTGCAAGCAGCAAGCTGAAATTGCCAGCTGCCTGCTCTGGTTTCCATTCTGAGAGTTCTTGATATCTAGCTTATTCATTTCAACTGGTAAGACAAGAAGCTGAATATTAATAAAATGAGTGGCAGCATTCATAAGTCATTTAACTAGCAACTATCTCCTCTAATTGGCAATATGCTGCTGCACAGCAAGAAACTCACCTCGCTGCTTGTCAGATGAATAAAAGATGCAGTGAGATGCTCCTGACAACAAGATGGGCCTTGGCAAACATCTTGTTAAATTCTGCACAAATCTTGCCAGAGCCCACTTTGCTTGGACAGCTTTAAGATTCCAAGCCCTAAGTAATAAACGTCCTGTTTTCTCAGCTCCACCTCTTCTGTTCTAATTCGATTAAACAAACATTGATAACCTTCTGAGTTTCCATTTGTTTTAGGTGTTCTGGCATTCATTAAAGCTCAGTATTTTTCATGATAGATCATAGATTCATCATAGAATCCCTACATTGTGGAAACAGGCCCTTCGGCCCAACAAATCCACACCGACCCTCACAGCATCCCACCCAGACCCATCCCCCTATAACCCACCTAATCTACACATCCCTGAACACTATGGGCAATTTAGCAGGCCAATCCACCTACCCTGCACATCCTTTGGACTGTAGGAGGAAACCGAAGCACCCGAAGGGAACCCTTGCAGACACGGGGAGAATATGCAAACTCCACACAGACAGTCACCCAAGGGTTGAATAGAACCCAGGTCCCGGGCGCTGTGAGGCAGCAGTGCTAACCACTGTGCCACTGTGCTGTCCCAAATTTAATTTTAATTAGCCTTTTAATTTAATTTTAATTAGCCTTTCGAGCTGTTAACTTCTAAAATCAACTGAGCCTAACCATTTAGGTATCATAAACTTAATTTGTTTCAAATGTATGTAACAAATTTCTGTTGTTAAAGTTGAGTTTCAAATAAAATACACTAAACACATGAATATGAACTAGATATTCATAATCACAGGAGAAAGTCAGATGGAGGAAATTTCAAGTTGTATTTTAAGTCATCTTCTTCTCCCTCACTTTTATTGTCTCCGACATCCTCCACTGCTTTACCACCTGACACACTTACTCCTCCTTATCGTCTTCCCTGCGATTATATCATTTCAACATACTTTTTGCTATGATCGCAAATACTTATCGCATAAGTTATCTTACCAATGTTCCTAACTACCCTTGTCTGGACCACTAAGTGTTGCTTTCAGCAGTTCACCTTGCAAAGACAACAAAAACATTACTTCATCATAGGGGATCTGATCATCCCAGTGCCTCTGGCAACATCAAGGCCAGTCATTCTGGCCAGGGACTTCAATTGTAGCAAAATCATTCCAGGATAGATTTTCTGTTTGCATCCTGAGCGTTCTCGGTCAAATCCACTGATGTGAAGCCTGTGTTCTTCTCTGACCATTGCTTCCTGCTGGCTGACTGTCACCTGCAGGACCACAAGGGAATGTGGAGGCTGAAATTGAAACTGTTGACCCCAGAACACATTGAGGACCTCAACAGGGATTACAAAGGTTGGAAACCTGTGAAACACCTCTTCACCCTCCAAGGTGTTCAGAAGGTGAGAGAGAAATGGAGTAACATCATAACAGCAAATCCTGTTATGCCAGACTATTTCTCACGGAGACCACAGACAGCACAGCCTCTTAGTCATTCTTGTCCTATTGTAGAGATCTTAAAGGATAGTACACAGGAGAACTGGATCAGCCATTATCTGGTTAAGATGACTAATGCCCTTTAATCCTTCTGAGAAAAATAAAACTCTTGAAAGTGACAGCTTATTGGTCAACTTGTATTCAGCTATATTGGGACTTGATTGGCTGGGGGCTGCTGGAGGTTTACCACAGTATGTTTTTGTTTGGTAGCTTGTGCAAATCCATGTGGAAGGGCATCATCACCCTCCAGTACAAGTGGAAGAAGGAGAAGAAGAAAATCAGAAACTGGTGACCAGTCTCACTGCTGAATGCAGGTTATAAAATCCTGTCCAAGGTCATTGTCAACTAGGTCAGCTCTGCTCTGGGATTGGTGATTCTCCCCAACCAAACCTGTGCAGTACCAGACAAGAAGATCTCTGAGAGTCCTTGCACTCCTCAGTGGTACAATCACCTATGTAGAGGTCAGTGAGGTGGACATCTACCTCATCAGCCTGGACTAGGAGAAGGCTTTTGACAGGATATTGCATGCCTACATGTGAGACGTGCTCTCCAAAATGGGTTTTGGGAACAGAGTCTGCAATTGGATCAGACTGCTCTACTCCAACTTCATTAGTTAGTTTCAAGCAATGGGTAGGAAGCAGAAAGTTTTCTGATTACATTAGGAGTGAGGTAGGGCTGCCCACGCTCTTCTGTCTTTTGTGTTGTAAGTTGAACCTTTTGCCGAGTCCATCAGGTAGCTGCGATTCTGAGAGATGCGACTATTCCAGGCAGTGGAGGCCTGCAGGTCAAAGCCACCCTGTACATGGATACACTGTGTTTTGCCTGGATCCACTGTCAGTGTGCAGACTTGTATCTGTGACAAGTTCAAACTGGCATTGGTATGCAAGGTAAATCAAGACAAAAGTGAGGCCACATTCTGTGGAAACTGGGCTGACTGATCCTTTATTCCCTTCATCAACAGGCCAGATTACCTGAACATTCTGGGAATATGGTTAGGAGGGACTGGATCATGTGCTAAAACTTGGAGGAGCAAAGCACCAAGATGAGGCAGAACCTCGGCTAAATATTGCACTGCTCCCTCTCCATTGTGGGTAGAAACTTGGTTATCAGGTGTGTGGTATACTTGGTGATGTTGAATCTGAACTATTCCCAGAGCCTGTGCCATTGCAGTCACCTGAGCTATCTCCCACTTCATCTGGAGATCAACGACAGACGGTGTCCACAGGGACATGTGTTCAGACCTCTGGATAAGTGGGGGAAGCTGTTCCATGTGGCTGCATCAAGATGCTCATACACTCTTTGTATGCAAACACCAAGTGTCATTATGTACTGAGGCTATACTTGTCCCCCACTCCGTGTTGCGAAGGTCTGGCCTCTTTGTCGTGGAATGCTCCAAGTAGTTAGTTTGTTCCGTATCACCTGTCCTTTAAGGAAAATTTTGCAAAAGAAACACATTTGACCACAAGTCCATCGAGAAGTCATCGACAGTGGCTGGAGGACTATCAACTCAGTGAAAGGCACTATTTCATCTGCCCTATATCCCTACTCTCTGCTTTCTGCCAATCAGCCAATCCTCAATCCATGCCAGTATCTTGCCCATAATACTGTGTGCTCTTATCTTATTTAGCAGTCTCCTGTGTGGCACCTTGTCAAAGGCCTTCTTGAAATCCACGCAGGTCACCTCCACTTTCTCTCCTTTGTCTAACTTGTTCATTACCACTTCCTTAGCAATAACACCCTTAGTTTGTGTTCTGCCTTTGCCTCTCAATTCCCCACCTATTGATAGCCTTGCTCCAAAGAGTGGTCAGGTGAAAGTGACCGCTCTTGACATTAAGATAGCACTTCGACAAGTATGGCATCAACATACCTGAAATAAAAGAAAGCAAGATAATTTGAATCAACAGGAATCAGGGGAAAATTTTGCACTGGTTGGAGTCATACCTAGTACAAAGGATGATGGTTATGGTTGTTGGAGTTCAGTCATCTCAGCTTCAGGACATCACTACAACAAATCTTAGAGTAATGTGCTAGGAGAAATTATCTTCAGTCTTTTCATCAATGATCTTCCCTCCATCATAAGGTCAGAAGTTGGGATGTACACTCATGATTGCACAAAGTTCAGTACCATTTTCAACTCCTCAGCTACTGAATCAGTTTGTATTCATATGCAAAAAGACAAGGACAACATTCAGAATTCCACTCAGGCTGATAAATAGCAAGTAAAATACACACCACAAAACTACAAGGCAAAGGCCATCTTTTTGTTGTATTCATTCATGGGATGAGGGCGTCAGTGGCTAGGTCAGCATTTATTGCCTATCCCTAATTTCCCAGAGATCAATTAAGAGTCAACCACTTTGCTGGAGTCATGTGTAGGCCAGACCAGGATGATAGATTTCCTTCCCTAAAGAACATTAATGAACCTGATAGATTTTTCCTGACAATCGACAATGGGTTCCAGGTCATCATCAGTCTCTCAATTCCAGATTTTATTCAATTCAAATTCCACCAGCTGCCATGGCAGTGTTCAAACATGGGTCCTGAGAACATTAGCTGGGTCTCTGGATTAATAGTCCAGCGATAATACTATGAGGCTGTCACCTCCCGCCTGTCTAACCAGAAAGAATCTAACCATCATCCCTTGATGATCAATGCATTACTATCACTGAATTTCCCACTATCAACATCCTAGGAGGCTACTAGGATTCAATACAGCTCCAGAGAGCTGTATTACAAGGTAATTTTATCAGACTGCTAAACTAAACTGTACTTACCACAAATATGCAATCTACAATATTCTTAAGTAAGACGTGTGCCTCTCCTGTTTAGACATGTAGATAGAGTTAGTGGGAGTTGTCTTTTCCATAGGATGGGGGATTTCAAGATTAGTGGGCACATTTTTAAGGTGACAGGGAGAGAGATTTAAAAAAGACATAAGAGGCAAATTTTTTACATAGAGAGTGGTTTGCATGTAGAAAGAACTTCCTGAAGAAGTGGTGGATGTGGGTACAATTACTTTGTTTAAAAGACGTTTGGATGGATATATGAATAGGAAAAAAATTGTAGGGAAATGAGCCAGGAGCAGGCAGGTGGGGATTACGGTTGCCATGGACTGGTTGGACTGAAGGGTCTGTTTCCATGCTGTATGACTGTATGACTCTTATGTTTACCCCGCACCACTGATAATTGGACAGTGTCTCAACACAATATAGACAAAGAAGGATTGGTGGTAACAAACTTTCTCCAAATAATTCTTCCCCTGTGTCACATGTTGGCAGAGATGGCAGATAGCATGATGTGCCAGTGCTGGCATTAATGTAATACCACAGAGACAGCTTGAACTCTAGACAAGCCCATTTTTGTTGTGCCTTCCTAAATGCTTTTCCTAATTTTAGACTGCTGCTCAACACTAAAAAACAATAAATAGAAAATCTACTTCCCCTTATTTGCCTCATTATTAGTTGTCAAGTTGTTCTATTCCAACTTGCTGCTGCTTTTAAGTAACCTCTGCAATTCAAGGCTATTCTGCTGGGCTATATGCTGTTATGGTGATAGCCATCCAGTTTTTCAATAGTCCGAATGTACTCATCAAAATAAGGAGATTTGAATAACAGCTGCTCAATTGTGTTTTCAATCAATGCAAAGTTGGCAAACAAGTAATGCAGCCTATGTTACTGCTTCCTGTGTTCTGGAAACCAACTTCAAAGTTTAAGGTCCATCGAGCATGCACATAATTGAGAGCGATGACAATGAGCCAATTGCTCAGTAGGAACCTCTTATACTTCCTGATCATAATAACCAAGCCTCTTAATAAGTCGACTATTTGGCCAGTGTGCTTGATTGCCTGCTTAGGGAAAGAGGTAGAAAATCTAATTTAAAAGACCAGATAAGGTCAGGAAAACAATTATCTCAAGCCCAGTTCAATAGAATTCAAGGAAGAAAATAAATAACCAAACTTCAGAATTCAATGCACAACTCGTAAAAATCAATATTTACAAGTTATTTCATCAAACTGGGCAGAATTATGGTCACTTTTCCTGAAATGCTCCCCCACTGAAACTTTGATCACCTTGCTGGGCTCTCTCCACAATACCTGGTCAAGTATAAATCCTTCTCTAGTTAGACTCTTTACATATTGTTTCAAAAGACCATCCTGGACACACCTAACAAACTTGCTACCTCCTGCCTTCCAGTCTGAGCCCCTGGCATTAAGCAAGTTCCAGTCAGTATAGGAGAAGTTAAAATCACCCACCACTACAATCTTATTGTTTATACCTTTTTCCAAAATCTGTCCGCGTATCTGTTCCTCTATCACTTGCTGGCTGTGAGGAGGCCTGTCGTATAGTCCCATCAAAGTGATTTCATGCTTCCTATTCCTAAACTCTACCCAAATGGCCAGGCTGAATGAGTCCTCCAAAGTGTCCTCCCTCAGTACAGCTGAGACATTTTCCCTGAACAGTAAAGCAACTCTCCACCTCTTGCGCATCCCTCTCAATCATTCCCTAAAAAATTTAAATCCCAGAACATTAAGCTGCCAGTCTTGTCCATCTCTCAACCAAGTCTCTGTAAAAACTACAACATCATAATTATATGTATTAATCCAAACTCTAAGTTCATCTGTTTTACCTGTCAGAGCTTCTTTTATTAGTATCTTCTTTACAGAAAAGGTGTTGCTTCTCAAAATCTGGAATTGTAATATAACCTAAACTGCGGGAAAAGTGTTGCACTTTCTTAAGAATTAACAAAAGCATAAAGAATAGAACAAAGAACATTTGTTTTAAGAAATACTGTTCTAGTTAACATCAGAAAAAAATACAAAATCCTATTTTAGTATACTCAGTGGTTAAATAGATCAAAAAAACCCATTAAAAAAAATTATAAAGTGCACTTATTGTAATTGATACGCATGAATGTTTATATTATCCATAAGTTACCAAGTAGCAACGTGATCATTAAGAAGCTGCCATGTTTAAAACTTAAAATGTTTCCCCTTTTTTAAGTTGTGCCATACAAAGTTGCATGAGAATTCACAATGAATTATTAACAACAAATCAGACATTTAAGTAACCTTTTTGAAAGATAAGTCAATATAAAACAACACATCAAGACAACTCAGCAAATTAATAGATGTAAAAATGATCCATTCCAACAGGAAAGCACGTAGTGCCTTGGCAGCTATGATGAAATAAATTAGAGTTACAGAAGCTAGGTAGAGTCTTAATCACGTATGCGGGGACAAAGAACCCCAGTGTAAAAGACACTTAGAAAAAAAATTATTGAAAGGTCATGGTTTTGGGAACGGAAATAAAAACAGTGAATGTGGTTGCTAAGCAAAGTGATGTCAGACTTGGATTACCACTTAGAGTTTGACTTGGAGCCAAGATATTATTAAGGAGGAAAGTACTGCAACAGAACATCTAGAAACAGAACTGTAGAAATCATGTACGCACTTTAACTGTGCTCAAAGGTATAATGTGTGACGTAGTAATAAATATGCATAAAATTAATTGGCATCATTCATGGTTTGCTACAGTTTGTTGCAAATATATTCCTTTTTGATGCTTATGACCAATATAAAAATGTAGACTTCAAAATGGTTCTGTTGGTTAAATATTGTGGTGAAGATAGAATATTTGACTGAGATCTATAAACCATTTTCCAGAGCCAGATGTTAATTAATTTTATTGCCCAATTAAAGTCAGGGTGAATATTGTAATCTAAGCAAGGGTACTTTGAAAGTGCTGACCATTCTAATGTAAATTTGACACAGTCATCAATGATTGTCACTAGTGAGCTTACTAATTTAGCTAAATGTGTAAGTAGACCATATTAATTTGGGTATGTCGTGCATAAAAGGCATAGATTCAACAGGTCAAGGTGGAGGTTGCTGGCCAAGAAGGGGTACATTTCATATAAATTGAATACTTCTACAATGCAGAAACGTAAAATGTGTATTAATAGGCATGTCCTGAGAGAGCTCCATTTAATTGTTATTTGTTATCAGATTGTGGGACTTGCTGGAAAGGGCTGGTTTATTTCCCTCCCTCAAATATGTTGAGAAGGTGATGATAAGCCTTCTTTTTGAATGGTTACAGTCCCTGTTCTGTGACCACATTCAAGTTTGATGCTATAAAACAATGATTTAAACTCTCTAACCACAATCACAGGAGATTATATTAAATTAATAAAAAGTCACTTGTTTTCTTAGTTTAAAGATTAGCTTAACTCCTGTACTCAGGTATATGCCATAACTCTGCAACTGACAACAGCTGGGCAGTACAGAACTTAAAATTTCATGCTCTCTATTATTGGGTGAAAGGTTATAACCATCATTAGAAACCTTGTTTATTGAGACTCACAAGAGATTTTAATTCCCTAGAACAATGTAAAAAAATCAAGGCTAATCACTATGATCTTTATTTTGAAAATTGATTTGAGAATCTGGAGTCGGCCCAACTTCAAAAGAGCTGATAGAGAACAACATTTACTCCGTTAACAATAAATTGACAATGAACATTTAAAACTGATGTCAAGAAGCTTTCTTTCAAAACGTAAGTAAATAACATGCCATGAATAAAGGTATCTGGAACAAAAACAGACATTGCTGGAGAAACTCAGCAGATATGGCAGCATCCGTGGAAAAAAATAGAGTTAACATTTCAAGTTCAGTGATGATTCTTCAGAACTAATGGTAGCTTATCAAGATGATAGATATGCTGAAGACAGGGGATGGCGGGAGGTGGGAGTTGGGGGTGGGGAGGAGTAGGTAGATAGGTGGACACAGAGTCCAGAGACAGAAAAAGGCAGGTAGGCAGACAAAGGAATGGATAATGGTATGCCAGAGAAAGAGAAAAACTAATAACGGGGACCATAAATAGGTGGAAATGTGTTGGCTGTGCTAAAAGCCTGGGGTTTGGGTGTGTGTCAAGGACACTAAGTGAGGTGTCCTGATTCTAAAATTATAGAACTTGATGTTGAGTTCTGAAGGCTGCAGAGTTCCCAAACGGAAAATGAGATGCCATTCTTCCAGTTTGCACTGAGCCTCGTTGCAGACCTGATGCAGAGATGTTGCCACATCGTGTGTTTAACTGGCAGCAAACTGGACGCTTGGAGTTACTTTTATGGATGGAACACAGGTGTTGCACAAAGTGGTTACTAAGTCTATGTTTTGTCTCCCTAGTATAGAGAAGACCCCATATTGTGAGCAGCGAATAGTTAAGATTGAGTAAAGTGCAGGTAAATTGCTGCTTCATCTTGAAGATATATCTGGAGCCTTAAACACCGAGGAGGGAGGAGTTAAATGGACAAGTGTTGCACCTTCTGCAATTGCATGGGAAAGAGCTGTGGGGGTGTTTGGTGGCTTTTGAAATGAAACTATTTGATAGACAGACTTTCTGACAGTCAACATTCCTCAATTGCAGTGACCCTTTATAACTCAGGCAAATTATGCAGTGAGATAGACAAAGGCAACAAGAGTCAACATCAGGTCCAACACAACTTTAATGAACTCTTTATCAAGGCAAAACAATATTTATCATACACTACTATTGTACTTTAATTAAACTCAACCAAACTCTATCAATCTATTCACGGGATTCTTTAGTAAACAGTCGTAAATATCTAAGCAAGTGGTCTCAAATCTACACTAGCTACTTATTTTAACATGTGCTTCCAAGAATTTGTCACACCCTATCCACGGGTCCTTATCAGTGTAAATGAACTGTTTTCCTGAAAAAACCGGTAATACCCATTCAATAAGGCTGGGACAAGTTGTTCCTCAGTCTTTGAGGGTTAGCTGCTGTTTAATGATCTGCAGTCATTGATTTGATCTTCCCCTCTCATCTACAGGTTAGTTCCAGTCTTCAGGTCATCTAACCAAAGATGCCATGCAGCTCATCTACAGTCAAAAATGAAGTTGGTTGAAGAAGTTGCCAAAGGCAAAACAAGCTAGGGCCCCAGGTTCCCCCTTTCTATCCCCCTCTTCGTGCCCTTTTTAAAGATTCTTTGGCCTCTTGTCCAATACTCACATTATGATGATCCAATGAGGTGACTACTTTTCATATTTGGAAGTAGCAGAACATGGTTTTGAACCTTCAACAGTCAAGTGCCGCTCTATCACACTATGCCTCTGGTCTTCTACTGAGCTAGATGCCACCAAGTCTGTGTAATGTTCTTCTAACAAAGCTGGTCTACTGGAGGAGCAAACAATAGTGCATTCTGAAACAATGTGGCCCTTAGCACCTGACAGGGTAGTTCCAGTCTGTCTGGTTTCAACCAGAAGTTGATTGTCCAAGGCCTGGCTGCACAAAAGCTGTCTGTTCTAGCTCTGCTGTTTGAATATTGAAAAGTCCACCAAGGTTTAAACTTGGCTCCACATCTTGAGCTGTTATCCATGCTCATGAAAATATGTCATTATTTCTGTAACAATCTGGAGGTCATGGGTCACCTGGCCACATTCCCTCCTGTTGTTTTGTGAGCATCGAGTTAGTTATAGAGTCATGGTCATATAGCACGGAAATATACCCTTTGATCCAACTCATCCCACTGACCAGACATCCCAATCTGAACCAGTCCCATTTACCAGCATTTGGCCCATATCCCTCTAAACACTTTCTATTCATATACCCATCCTGATGCCTTTTAAATGTTGTAATTGTACCCATTCCACCACTTCCTCTGAGACCCTGTTCCATACATGTAATACCCTCTGTGTGAAAAAGTTATGCCTCATCCTTTTTAAATCTTTCCCCCTGACCTCAAACCTATGCCCTCTACCTTTATAAGCCCTACCCTAGGAAAAAGACCTTGGCTCTTAACTCTATCCGTGTCCCTCATGATTTTATAAACCTCTATAAGGTAACCCATCAGCGTCCGATGTTCCAGCTAAAAACGCCACAGTCTATTCAGCTTCTCCCTTTAACTCAAACCCTCCAGTCCTGGCAACATCCTTGTAAATCATTTCTGCACCTCTCAAGTTTAACAACATCCTTCCAAACAAAGGTGAACAGAATTGTATGCAGTGTTTTAAAAAAGCCTTCACTAATGTCCTGTACAGTTGCAACATGGCGTCCCAAATCCAGTACTCAATGTTCATACCAATAAAGGCAAGCAAGCCAAATGTCTGTGACTATGCACTGTCTATCTGCGACTCCATTTTCCAGGAACTATGCGCCTGAACTCCTAGGTCTCTTTGTTTGGCAACATTCCCCCGGGCCCTACCATTAACTGTATAAGTCTGGCCCTGGTTTGCCTTACCAAAATGCAACATCTCATATTTATCCAAATTAAACTCCACCTGCCACTTCCCAGCCCATTGGCTCATCTCTTCAAGATCCCATTGTACTCTGAGATAATCTTTTTCACTGTCCACTACACCACCTATTTTGGTGTCATGGTAATCTTACTAACCACGCCTTTTATTCAGATACAAATCATTTATATAAATGACAAAAAGCACCAATCCATGTGGCACACTGCTAATCACAGGCCTCCAGTTGAATCACAGTATTGCTCAAACCATTGATTTGATTTGATTTGATGTGTTTGATTTATTTATTGTCACATGTATCTTGTTACAAAACACAGTGAAAAGTGTTGTGGAGTGTTGCCAATCTCTGGCACCATCTTAAAACAAAGAAAAATAAACCAAGACATACAATAAAATGGCAGAAAAAAGAAGAACTAAAGAAAGTGTCCAACTTTAGTCTTTCTTATTAAGTGCCCCACTATGGGCCATGGGCCTGGTGGTCAGGAACCAGTCCCCATTGCCACGTCACTACCACTGGAATGAAAGTTGCCACTCTTCAGCACCATCTCACCTCCACCGATGCCCTTGCCTCTATGAATCCTCACAGGACTTTGCCAATGCAAGTGCCACCAATACGGTTGGGTACCACACCGACCCAAAGTCGGCTCCACTGCCGCTGTAATTCCGCTTTGGGCCCACCTTGCCTCTGCCGCAGTAGCCATGAGTCAGCGGTAGGACCACCTCAATGATGCAGAAGATGCTGGGAACCCAAACTTACCTCCAACACCACTGCAATGACTCTGTGCTGCAGAGCTCACTCGCCACCACCAATGCCATCATTATAAACCAAACTCTTCACCAAGAGGTAAGTAGAATAAAATAGAAGAGAAATGAAATGAGAGAAGAGGGAAAAAAAATGAAAAGAAACAAAAAGAAAAGCAGACGGAACGGACGAGTCCTGGGCTCAGAAGCCATTGTACAGGTAACTACCAGATTTCCGTGTGAAGAGTCTAATGACATCTTATGATAATACTGTTTATAAAATTGCAATAGAAAAAGAAAACAAACATTAATTAGTTAATTCTTAAATATTGTACAAATCACTATATACATAGCAAAGTACAGTCTGTACAGCAGTGGTGATCAAATTATTTACAAGTTATCCTCGATCTTATACACGATAAATTACAGTTCCACTTAAAAACTTCACCTGCTAGGACAGTTATATATATTAAAGCAAATAGGATGAACAGTGCAGCAAGGTGTGATAGGAGGCGAGCACATGGATGGATTTGTATATTTGTACAATTGTATCCCAATTCAAAAAGCCATTCTACCAATTGTCGACTTCAATTTCTTTAATTTCTTTTGAAGGTTGTGATGCAGATTTTCCCTTTCCCCTCTACGGTACCCAACAGATGTCAGTGCCCAGGCTCCAGATTTCTGTGATACAGCTTAAAATGGTCCTTGTCTGAAAACTACACAAGGCATGTTCATTTGAATCCAGAGGGTAAGGGCCCACAATTACTTGCTTGTTTTGCTGACAAGCCTACCAGCTTGTGGTACCTACAAGTCTCCCCCTTTTCCAACAGAATACAGTGGAGTACGAGCATATTCAAACCACATTCCCTCTTGGATAATGTCAATACATTCAACTTCAAAGACTCTTAACCCAGAATCTGATCCCTTTTACCATGCCTAAGGCTTTCCTTGGAGTTCCCTCGTGGTCATCGTCAAACCAGACCTTCGTTAGTTGACAATTCAAAATACTGGGGTGTCTCTTCCCATGGAATAAGTAATCTATCTGCTCATTACTGGTCCATATGGGCCCTCTCCTTGGCTAGCCTGCTCGAGGTGGTTCTTCAACTGTTCTATCATCCACTACCCATTGATACTACGCAGGGTTCAATTTTGCTGCCTTCTGTCATTTATTTTTCCTTGGATGATTTCATTTATCATTTTGGATGCTCTTCTAGTATAATTGCCTATTGTTGGTTAAAATGATTCTCAGTTAATTCCCTTTCAGCATCTTGCTTATAGTCTTGGTTGTTTGTATCCAGGGTCTGTTTAACGTGTTGGGTTAAAATCCTGAGTTTACTGTTCAAATTAGACAAATCAAGGGTATTGACTGTGGACACTCCTGCTCTGTAAGCTGTTTCCAAATCATTAATTATGTCTCTTTTACTGCTCTGGGTCTGGCCTTACCCGTGTCAATTCCCATTTTCCATCCCAATAATCTAAGTGTTAAAAGTAGCTACATTTTCTGAAGCTGGACAGGGCACCACTCTGGCAGTTGTGTCCTGGATATATCTAACCATAGGTACCAATTTGTGGTGAATGGTGTTATACAGGCTTTTGCCTGTGTATTTCAAAGCCAACCTAATTTACAGTCCCAGAACAATTCTCGAACAAGTGTGGAGACATGCACTGACGGGCAGTTCTTTATTTCTTATACTAAGTAGATTTAATCTATGAGTTTTCCAGGGCACCTTTGAACAAGCTTCAATCTTTTCTCCTGACCAATGGCTAAACATCCCAATTCAGTGCACCCAATGGTGGAGAATCTCTACCAGTCACCCACGGGTTCAACACTTATATAACAATGCCCTGAACTCTGATTTATTCTCCTGTACACCCCTCGCTGGTTCTTACAAACATACATTATGAATTAACCCAGAGAATACCATTATCACATTTGGTTGCTGTGGCAGGAGTGACCCATATGTAGCCAGAGTGGTTCTTTACTGGTTCAACCGGTTTCCTGAAGATAAAATATTCGTTAACAAGAAGGGCTGTCCACTTCCTGAAAGAGGTCAAGGTAGCATCAGTCACTACCTTATTTAATATCTACATAGATTACCATCTATACAGTATCCCCACACATGGAGACATACCAATGTACAGATGACACATGCTTCTTGATCAGCTCCAAGGGGTGGCATGGTGGCACAGTGGTTAGCACTGCCACCTCACAGCACCTGGGACCTGGGTTCAATTCCAGCCTTAGGTGACTGTCCGTGTAGAGTCTGCATTTTCTGTCTGTGTGTCTTTCTTCTGGGTGCTTTAGTTTCTTCCCAGAGTCCAAAGATTTGCAGGTATGGTGCACAGATGTGCAAGCTAGGTGGATTAGCCATGGGGTAAAACTCTATGTGGCGTTATGGGGGTGCAAGAGGTGGGTCTAGGTGGGATGCTCTTCAGAAGGTTGGTGCAGTCTCAATGGCCTCTTTCTGCACTGTTGGGATTCTATAACTTTTAAGTGAGGTGCAAACAAAAAAGTGAATCTTCAGAAAGCGTGAAAACCCCATCTCCTATCCAATCACACCACCCAAAATATTTTGACGATCTCCAAGATATCAAACATGATAATATGTTTTAAAGCAATAACTGCCACAAGTATAACCTAATAGAGAAACCTCCGAAATTTAGAAATGACAAGTGTACTTCAAGGTTTCCTTAGCAAAAAGGAGGGCAATAAAAATGTTATACTAAAGCCAAGCTGGGAAGTTGTCCCTCTCTCTCTCTTTCTCTCTCTCTTTCCCCTCAGCAGTGATGTGCTCTTTTATAGAAAAGAATTAGCCTTGACAGCACACCAACTACAAACTGAGATTCTGACGAAGGGTCTAGGCCCGAAACGTCAGCCTTCCTGCTCCTATGATGCTGCTTGGCCTGCTGTGTTCATCCAGCTCTACACCTTGTTATCTCGGATTCTCCAGCATCTGCAGTTCCTACTATCTCTTGTTTAAAATGTGGCTATCTGCTCCATTTTATAGCATCTCAGAGAACAATTGTATTGAATGGCAGCAACAGTGAAGTCACCACAATCTGAATTGGTAACTGTATGCTTTCTTTTAACTTTCACAGACAGGACATTCCTTGTGAGCCGAGCCTGTCACATTATATTTGTATGCACGTGGGCTCACAAGCATGTATATGATCATATGAATAAGAGTTATGTTCCAGAGTCTTTCTGGCTCAAGGTAAAATGGTTTGAATAAGTTTATCTCCATCTTTGTTTAACCGAACAAAACTCTTCTGGGTAAAGTCTTCACAGTCTTAAAATGTGAATAGTGGGACAACGAAAAATTTAGCTCCTTCAGGCTAAATCTAAAGATTACAAGGTGTGGAGCTGGATGAACACAGTAAGCCAGGCAATATCAGAGGAGCAGGAAAGCTGACGTTTTAGGTTTTAGACCTGAAACATCAGCTTTCCTGCTCCCCTGATGCTGCCTGGCCTGCTGTGTTCATCCAGCTCCACACCTTGTTAACTCAGACTCTAGCATCGGCAGTTCCTACTATCTCTGAATCTAAAGATGGTTTGGCTAAGTCTGAGTTGCATCAAAGTTTTGGAGGAATTTCTTCTGTGAAGCCCAGTGAGTTTTCTTGCCTTAACTTATCAAATTTGCCAAATCAACTGCTTACCCTGCCCCTACGTCATCCTTTACATCCAGACTCATCTTACCATATGCCATTCCCAAAACTATTCACAATTCAGTGGAAAGATAGAAAAACAGGCAGACGGACAGACACTTGATCAATAAAGAAAACAAAGGTTATAAGAAAAGGGCAGAGAAGTGGACACTAGGAATATCAGATCATCATGATCCTCTTGAATGGTGGAGCAGGCTCGAGGGACTGAACAGCCTACTCCTGTTCTTATTTCTATGGTCTTTCTTACAGCTCCTCTTCTAATGTCCTCATCCTCTTAGGTTTGGAGGGATATGAGCCAAGCACAGGCAGGTGAATCAAGTGTACTTTGAGAACATGATCGGTGTGGACTGGTTGTACCGAACAGTCTATTTCCATGCTGTATGACTCTATCACTCTATGACTCTATAAGACTGCTTCTTTGACCCCAGTTCCTCAGCATTCAGCACATCACCTTGTTACCTGCTCAAATTGTGCAGAATACAGTATGTCAAGATGATGCATTACACTCGGTTCAGACTATACCAGAGGAAAAAGCCAGACAAGTTCAGCAGCAGAACCACATCTTCAGCAGCCCTATGCCCTGCTCCCCCATAACCTTGGTCAATGCATGTGTGGCATTATTTGTGCTCAACATCAGTCAAGAGGTTGAGGAATGGTGCACAATGTGAGCCATGGGTGCAGGAATATCTTTTGGCCGCCAGTACATAGCTTTGAAAGACACCTGAATTCTCAAATGCACCAAACACATGAGAATGCTCTAGGATGTAGGAGTAATAGCAGTAGCCAGTGTAGGGGGCATGCTCCTGAAGCAAGTTGGTAAGTGATCAGCGATCACCAGGGTATTAAACAAATGAATTCCCTTCATGTTGATGAATTCCACAGCATTGTGACATGGCCGTCTCAGTGTCACATGTGTGCAGTCAATGGCACCTTGCTCCTGGGTGAAATCATTTATGTTCGTGAATCCAAAAGCTTGGGCAGCAATACTGACCTCATCATGAGGGAGCAAATTAAATCGATATGACCTCGTACAGATGTTTTCAGTCACTGCCCTGATGCAATTGTGTATTCATGACTGAGAGATCCCACACATGTCACCCATAGCTTCCTGGAAGGAACCAGTCACATGGCAGTTTAGAGCAGCTGTTACATTCACAGCCATTAGAAGTAATGGCCTCCCATTTCTATCGACCTCTGATCCTGCTGCAACATCTGGCATCATTCCATCACAGTGTCCCAGAGTATACGGAACCTGTATCAACATTGCACCTTGTACATCCCTAGGAAATGTAGTCAGGGGCATAAAACTGTGCATCCTGAGCAGTGCTGCATCAACAACCTCTCCCTGGGCTGGCTGCTGCTTGTCCTCCGTGCTGGCCTGCTGCTGCTTCAGAGCTTAGAGTCAGTTCTGGCCTTCCTACATCCATCTTGGACTTCTCAAGTATACTTCTTAAGCAGCCAACACCCCAACAAGTGTCACGGTGCAGGACTTTAATGGAATTGACTGAAATTGGGAACAGAAGAAGCAGAGGATATTCTTAGATCTCAGGCATATCTCACAGATGAGGGCTGAGCACGTTTCTTGAAACAGTGAGACATGCTGCATCCTGATAATGAGGGATCTGTCTCCATCATCCATCCACCTTCAGACTCAGCCAGTGCAGCAACTTGGTGAAAGTGCCATGCTGGCTGAGTAACTACCATAAGTCATTGAGGAGGGAGTACCTGCAGTGCTCCAACGCCTTTATTTATAACCCACATTAAACACTCAACTTCTCACTTCATCAGTATAGACCATTGTTAGACTTTCATGACAGATGGTGAAGCAATGTTGTGTGGCTGTCACAATACCCTTGGAAGATCTCCGTCTAGCATAGGCCTTTTGTTAATGTCATTGTTGCTAATTTAAACACCATTTAGATACCCAAGTTCAATTTTCAAGCACCAATAGCATGTTGCAAATTACCTTTGACCAGTATCTAATCCTAAGCATGTTTACTGTGCATGTACAATAAATAGGCAATGAAATTATTGCAACTAAATGTAGCTGTGGTTTGTAAATTCATGCTTTATATATCTTTCCTACAGTGTCCTAGCTTCTAGCAAACATGGATCTTCCACTATTGCCACTTTTGCCTGTTAAAGTGACACTGACCCCACCCAACTCCAAGTAGCACTGTGCATCTAAAGGACGGAAAATGATGGCAGGAAATTCACCTCATGCTGGATATGGTCAGGGCTGGGCTCCACCCGGTCACTAGGTTACTCCACAGCTTCCATACCTCCTTTTACATCACACTACCCCAATAGCCTATTTCTGCTCATTCCTCCTCGTGTGGAGTACAACCACATTGAACTTCACCACAACTATCCTCTCTTCCCTTTGAACCTGACATTACACCTTAATGATGCCCACTCTGTCCCTCTATACGCTCCCTATAGAGGTCAACATGGTGACCATGGTCACTAACACAACCTCCTCTGGGCCACATGCCACCAATGCTGTTCCGTTCAGCATGAACTACTGCCATCCCGCAAACATCCTTGACCCTACTTCTGGAAATGTTTGTGTTTCTCCCCCACAGCCTTGACTGCAACACCCTTCTTGGCAATGGCTCCCCCGCTGCCACCACAGACCCTCTTGAACTTTCATGAATTATTTATTTATGGACATTCTGGACTGCATTTGCTCGAGGCCTGTTCAACTTCAACAGTCAGCCCAGAAACAAGACTGATCAGACCCCTGACTGCTCTGTTTGCATGATTCCCCAGACTGTTTGTGATGGTTCTACAGAACTAACTGCTGTCCACTCTCTAGACTGTACTCGATCAGATCATCTGAACTTGAGCAGCCCAAACGGATGAATGACTTTATCCAAGAACCTCTGTGTGGGGTCACAGCATTTTCAATTCAAACTTCGCATTTTGGAGTTGGATGTTCGGCAGGTCACGCTAAGTGAGTCTCAGACTCATTCTGGTCATCAATGGTCCCTCTGAACCTTCAAGTTCCTTTATTCCTGGCACTCCCTGAATAGCCCATCATTACTGAGCTCCAATATGTTCCCACAATCTACCTGGAATGAAGGCTGCACCTGCAGGACTGACTGCACATTGCTGTACAGCAAGATGTCTACCTCTTTTAAAGATCATTGCTGACAATTATGGCAAGGTGCCTGGCAACAAGGCAAGACAAATGTACTGAGAGATTATAAGCTGCAGTCAAGGAGGCAAAGGGCTGCAAGGCAAGGCAGGGATGCTTTGAAAATCAAAGTAGTCCCAAAGTGAGTGAGAACTAAGAAAACAAGTGGGCAACCCTGAGATGCTCCCTGCTCCAAACTATGCAAAATGCAACCATCCCTGAATGCAACCCAACCTTGCCAATGCATTGCTGCTGTGTGCCAGTGCGCTCCGAGTTAAAACATTGAAGTGCAGGACCACACTGTTGATTAGAGATAAGCTATGAAGCTGTGGTGAGCCATTATCTGTCAGATACCAAGGTCTGTAGACATTGGGTGTTTCCTGTGTAAAAAGGTGGAGGTCCGGAGGAGCAAGTAGCGATCCAGAGTTGTCAGGTAACCACTCTCACTTCCATGAAGGGAATTCGTGGCATCTAATTTCTCTCCAGCAGGTGAGAGAATAGAAAAATGTATACTAATAGTGCAAGATTAAGTGTAATGAGGTGTAAATGCATACAAGGAATCGCGTCACTGCACACCAGCAAGAAAATCGGTTGGAAAATGGGATTTATTGCTCTCGACATTGTGAAACTCTTCACTAGACATCCAATTTACCAACTTTCTCACCATGGTCAATGTCCTCCAGGAGCTGGGAAGTTTCTACACTTTTTTTTTCCAGTTTGACGTGCTTATACAATAATAGACAATGTTAAACAGTGATCACATTTGAAGTTGTTGTTAACAAAAGTGGTTTCTACAGTATGTAGAGTAATGTACTATGGTAATTAGATATTTTTATTGTTTTTCTCTTTATCTTGCTGCTATGTTTTAGCAGCCATACCAAAGGTTTATAGTGCTGGTAAGTTTAACTTAACCCTACTTGGGTACTTAACTGTGATTTATTCTCTTGCTTATATGCTTTAATTTATAGCTAGAAACAAATCTGTCTAAACAGCAAATACTAATATCTCCATGTTAAATGTATGTCTAAAGTGTTTCAATGCATAATATATCACTTTTTTATCTTGTCTAAGTCAAACAGTTCCTGTGCTTATCAAATAGCAATGCTACAGAGAGGCAATTTATTGAGAGCAGTACTGCAGACTGCTACCAATATGAAATACTTAATTTCCAACAGTTTAAAACATAATAGATTTTTTTTAATGTGGTTGTTGCTGAATAGGCCATCATTTATTGCCCTTGAGGAGGAGATGTTTAGCGGCCTTCTTGAAATAGTGCAGTCCTTGGGGGCTATAATGTTAAGGAGTTCCAAAATTTTGTCCCAGTGATAGTGAAGGAATAGTGGTACAGCTCCAAATCAAGATAGCATGTGGCTTGGAGGGGAAACTACTGGCGGTGGTTTTCCAATGTATCTGCTGCCCTTCTTCTAATTGGTGGACAATACAAGTTTGGAAGGTACTGTCTAAGGATCTTGATGAGTTGTTACAGTGTATCTTATAGATGGTATGCACTGCTGACACTGTACAACAGCGGTGAAGGGTGTGATCATTGAAAGTAACAGATAGGATGCAAATAAATAGGCTGCTTTGTCCCGGATGGTGTTAGCTTCTTGAGTCTTGTTGGATCTGCACTTCTATAGGTAAATGGGGAGTATTCTATCACACCTTGTAGACGATGGACAGGCTTTCTGGAAGCAGCAGGTGAGTTACTTACTGCAGAAGTTGCAGTCACTGAGCTGTTATAGCCAAGTATTTATATGGCTGGACCCATTTAGTTTCTGATCATCAGTTAAACCCGAGGATGTTGATTGTGGGGCATTCAGCAATCATATTGCCATTGAATGTCAAGGGGTAATAACTGGCTTGCTGGAAACTGTGGGGCACAAATGTTATTTACCTCTCATTAAACTAAGCCTGAATGTTGTCCAGATTTGCTCCACCTGGACATGGACTGCTCTGTACCTGAGGTGTTGAGAATGTTGGTGAATGTTATGCAATCATCATTGAGCATCCCATCTTTGACTTTATGATTGAAGGAGTATAAATGATAAAGCAGCTGAAGATGGCTGGACCAAGGGCTGCACAGTGGCAGAGTGGTTAGCACTGGTGCTTCACAGCACCAGAGACCTGGGTTAAATTCCACTGTCAGATGACTGTGTGGAGTTTTCATATTCTCCCCAAGTCTGCGTGGGCTTCTTCTGCGTGGTCCGATTTCCTCCCACAGTCCAAAGATATGCAGGTTAGGTAGATTGGCCATGCTAAATTGCCCATAGTGTTCAGGGATGCACAGGCTAGGTGGATTAGCCATGGAAAATGTAGGGTTGGGTCTAGGTGGCACGCTCTTTGGAGGGTCAATGTGGACTTGATGGGCTAAATGGCCTGATTCCACACTGTAGGGATTCTATGATGCAAAGACATTATCCTGAAAAGTCCTACCACAATGCCCTGTGGCTAATATGATTGATCTCCAACAAGCACAACCTTCCTCTTCTATGTTAGGTATTACTTTAGCCAGCAGAGATCTTTCCCCGATTCCCATTGCTTGCAATTTTTCTTCTTTATGGCAAACCTTATTTCTATTGAACCCCAAAATAAGGTTTCTGTGAAGTACAGCTAACAGTCATTTCATCCAATCGGAACTGAAGTGATAACTGGGATACACGGAAGGATGAATAATCATTGACCAAGTTAGCAACCATTTATTCTTGTCCAGATGATCTTATAAATCAGTAAGATTAGTGATTTTCTGTTTGAATATAGTTCATATCAAATGTTGCAAATATGTGAAAAACAGGACCACTGCTGAATGGATTATACTCCCTGTTAAGATGTAAAAAGAAACATCAAAAGTATTATACTTGTCAGGATTCAGCCTGACTAGGAATGTTTGTCTGAGTTTCATTATTTCATATTGAAAATGCAAAATAACTTAGATTCAATTAGGCTGGAATTGCTATTGTATTATTTTCTTCTTAATGCAATTTACTGCCAAAATTGGATTATTTTTATGACTGCTCTGCATTTTGTAAATGCTTTACCAAAACCCCAAACTATCAGCCCAACTCAAGGATATTAAAAGGGTTGGTAGTATTAAGAGATATGAGTGCAATAGACTTAAAGGATGGAAGAAGCTCAAGTAATGAGTAAGAAGATGGAAAGGGAGGTGCTAAGTGCCAAAATTTCCAATGTCTGCTTTTAAATATGCAGCCTCTGCACAAATGGCAAGAACACATAAGGCAACATGCCAACATACCAGCTTTTCCCTTATACTCCATTTTCATTTACCTGGCTTCAGGTACAGCTTCACCTGTCTATGAGGAGAGAAAGAGAGAGAGAGAGAGAGCCTAATTTAAATGGAAGTGTCACATCCCAATGACATAATAGGAACATGCACACGGCTCTGAGCAGAAGCGCTCTTGTGGTTTGTAACTGTCTCCAGCCCATTATTAAAACCTGGCAGCAGTCAAGGCAAAATCTCAAGTAAGAGATTTATTCTGAAAATGTAAAGGTCTTTTATGGGTCAGGAAAAATAGACAGCTTCCCAGCCATCAGCTTCCTAATTCCACCGAATGCACACTTGCTAACTGCTCACTAAACATTTAAATGGAAATTACCTGATTCCCAATGTCAACCTGATCACTCCCTCTTCCCTCCAATCAATTTTGACTCCTGCCTGCATACAATGATGTAATTTCCAGCAGCTTTGGACAGAGTTAAACCATGAAAATAAGCCCAAACAGATAAAACATCCCTATTTCCATATTTAATGTGTCAGATATTTCCCACCCATGTCAGCCTACGTACTTAATTTTCAACAAGAGTTAAAATTGGGTCCATAATTGAGAGAAGGTAATGGTCATATGTCGATAGAATTGAAAAGTTAAAAGAACTTGCAAAATGAAGCAAGTTCCAGCAGCCTTTAAAACTGATTTGAAATAAAGTTGTAAGCCACCCAAGTTGGAGACTTTACCACTACCACAATCCAGTAAACAAATCAGGTTTCAACCCTTTCGATCAACTTCCTCCTCACCCCAAAAGTACCTTTTTTTATTTATTAAACGTGTGCTTTATTGGTTTAAATCATCGTCCTTTTTCCAATAGCCATGAAGTTGTTTTGTACAGAAAATAAATTGTTGAAATAAAACAATGAACTTTAGATGTTAGAGATCAGAAACACACAAAAAAAAGAAATTGCTGGTGAAACACAGCATGTCTGGCAGCATCTGTGATCAATATATCAAGGCTTGAGTTCCCACTTGCCATTGGGAATATGAGTGAAATCCAGACAGAATGAGCTTAACTAGCCCTAACCTACATGACTGGTTTAACCAAAATCAGTAGATGTTGCTTATTAATTTGCTATGGCAAGCTTCTTCAAATTGCATTAAAATTTCTTAGGCATGAGTCATAAATAATCCTAATGAAAAGTAGTTTTTTTTCAAAAATACTCGCTTTATTAAGAACCTGACCAATATACAGCCATTAAACCAGTAAGTGGTTCAAGATACTCGGTGATTTGAAAAGGAATCGCTCACAGGTAGAGGGTGGGCACCTTTATTAAAAATGTTAATTCCCAGTGTTAAATTCATTTTCAGAAACATTGATAAATGGTATATGGTTACCAGTCTTAAATACATCAAAAACACTTTTTAATGGAAAGTGGAATAAAACTATTGGAAGAGCAAAATACTGCAGATGCTGGAGATCTGAAACAAAAATAGGAAGTGTTGGAGAAGCTCAGCACATCGCACAGTGTCTGTGGAGAAGAAAACAGAGTTAATGTTCTGATTCAAATGACTTCTACTAGTTGGTTAGCTATATGGTTCATGGAACATTTTATGTTTGTGATTATGCAAATTAAATTTTAACAGAAACTGGAACTCTAATGAGTACAATTTCAGGCCCACTTGGGTGTAATTTCCAGATGGTACCTGCAGCAAAATTCTACTCCAATTGTTATGAATTGTCAAAATAATATGGTGAAAGGTTTTTCAAAGTTTCTGACCAAAATGAGTCTTTGTTGATCTGAATCTAACTCTCAAGACCATAAAATCAGAACAGAAATGAACACGTTTGTCAGATAAATGAGAGAAATAACAATATAACATTTAATGCAGTAAAACTATCACTTCTAAATTTTGAGTGAAAGTACATTTGTCCAGAATTTGCTGTCAATGCAACAACAAGTTCATGTGCATTCTGTTATTGTAACCTAACCAGTGCTGGAGTTTGTATTGTCGACGAGAAGTACTGTGAGTTGAAAAGCGCATTATTTTGTTAACAGCATGAAACTGGTAAATGTTGATGTTCAGAGAGACTTGTCCGTGCTCATAATGACATGCAATAAGTTAACATGCAGGTACAATAAACAATTAGGATGCCAAATGGCATGTTGACCTTTATTGCAATCCAGCTTTTGACCCTGCTGATACTGGAAACAGTTATTCATACACTCAGTCAAAACTCTCCATAATTTTGGCACTATTAAACCTCTGCTTAACTGCTCTCCTTAAAGGAGAACAACACCAGTTTCTATAATCTCTCCAAGTAATTGTAGATTTTCAATCGTGGTATGACACCTTTTGTGAAAACTATCAAGATGTTCCCTCTTGTCCAAAGCAAGGAACATTTGACATGCACTCTCCTGAATCATTTACTTCCCGCAGTGAAAAGACCAAACTTTATGAAGTATGTGAACACATTGAAAAAACACTGGCAGCTAAATTTTGGGAGAATCCCAAGATATTTTATCAGTATATTCAGTAGTATGTGGATTTACCTGCAAGAGAAGGAGCAGAACTTGACCTACTCTTAGGAAATAAAGCTGGGCAAGTGACTGAGGTATCAGTGAGGGAGCAATTTGGGCAAGTGATCATAATTCTATTCATTTTAAAATAGTTGTGGAAAAGGATAGACCTGATCTAAAAGTCAAAGCTCTAAATTGGAGGAAGGCCAATTTTGATGGTACTCAGCAAGAATTTTCAAAAGTTGATTGGTGGCAGGTATCGCAGGCAAAGGGATATCTGGAAAGTGGGAAGCCTTCAAAAGTGAGATATTGAGAGTCCAGGGACTCTGTTGGCGGAAGGGCAAGGCTGGTAGATGTAGGAAATGCTAGATAACTATTGAAATTGAAGTTCTGGTCAAGAAAAAGAAGAAAGCATATGTCAGGTATAGACAGCAGAGATAGAGTGAATCCCTAGAGGAGTATAAGGGTAGTAGGAGTTTACTTAAGAGGGAAATCAGGAAAGCAAAAAGGAGACATTAAATAGCTTTGGCAAACAGTATCAAGGAGAATCCAAAGGGTTTCTACAAATACATTAAGGACAAAAGGGTGACTAGGAAGAGAATATGACCCCTTAAAGATCAACAAGGCAGTATATGTGTGGAACTGCAGGAGATGGGTGAGATACTAAACAAGTATTTTGCATCACTGTTTATGATGGAAAAGGATATGAAAGCTAGAGAACTTGGGGAAATAAATAGTGATAGCTTGAAAAGTGAACTTATTACAGAGGAGGAGGTGCTGGATGTCTTAAAACACATAAAGGTGGATAAATTCCCAGGACTGGATCAGAAGTACCCTAGAACTTTGTGGGAAGCTAGGGAAGTGATTGCTAGGCCCTTGTTATGATATTTGGTTCATTGATAGCCGCAGGTGAGGAAGACTGGTGGTTGGTTAATGTGGTACCATTATTTAATAAAGGTGGTAAGGAAAAGCCAGGGAACTATAGGCCAGTGAGCCTGGCATCAGTGATGGGCAAGTTGTTGAAAAGGATTCTGAAGGACAGGATTTACATGTATTTGGAAAGGCAAGGACTGATTAGGGATAGGCAACATGGCTTTGTGCATGGGAAATTGCGTCTCACTAAGATTGAGTTTTTTGAAGTGGTAAAAAGGACTGGTGAAGGCAGTGCAGTGCATGTTGTCTGTATGGACTTCAGTAAGGCATTCAACAATGTTCCACATGGTAGACTGGCTAACAAGGTTAGATCGCATGGAATACAGGGAGAACTAGCCATTTGGATACAAAATTGGCTCAAAGGTAGGAGACAGACTGTGGTGGTGGAGGTTTGGTTTTTGGACTTGTTAAACTTGAACGGGTTTAGCAAAGCTTTACAAGGATGTTGCCAGGGTTGCAGGGTTTGAGCTATGAGGAAAGGCTGAATAGGTTGGGGCTATTTTCTTTGGAGTGTTGGAGGTTGAGGCTTATAAAATCATGAGGGGCATGAATAGGGTGAATAGTCAAGGTCTTTTCCCTAGGGTAGGGGAGTCCAAAACTAGTGGACATAGATTTAAGGTGACACATGAAAAATTTAAAAGGGACTTAAAGGCAACTTTTTCATGCAGAGGGCAGTGCACGGAAAGAATGAGCTGCCAGAACAAGTGGTCGAGGCTGGTACAATTACAACATTTAGAAAGCATCTGGATGGGTATATGAGTAGGAAGGGTTTGAAGGGTTATAGGCCAAATACTGTCAAATGGGACTAGACTAATTTAGGAAATCTGGTTGGCATGGATGAGTTGGACCGAAGGGTTGTCTCCATGCTGTATATCTCTAGCACTCTATGACTCTAATTATAGAAGGCTGTTTGTGTGACTCGGGGCTGATGTCCAGTACAATGCCACAGGGATTAATGCTGAGTTCCTTATTGTTTGAGATACGTAAACAAATTAGATGAGAATGTGGGTGAGATGATAACTAAATTTACAGATGACACAAAAAATGGCTGGGTGGTTTATTGTAAGGAAGAAGATCTTAATTTACAGGAAGATCCTTAGGCAGCACTTTCTAAATTCACAGCCACTTCCATCTAGAAAGATAAGGCCAGCGGATATATGGTAACACCACCACCTGCAAGTTCACCTCCAAGCCACTCACCATCCTGACTTGGAAATTTATCACTGTTCCTTCACTATAGTTGGGTCAAAATCCTGGAATTCCCTTCCTAATGGCATTGTGGGTCTACCTACAATACATGGACTACAGCAGTTTAAGAAGGCAGCTCACCACCACCTTATTAAAGGCAACTAGGGATGGGCAATAAATGCTGGCTCAACCACTGATGCCCACAAACCACGAGAGAATAAAAGAAAAGATGTAGACAGATTGGTCAGATGGGTAGATCAGTGGTGGATGGAATTTAACTCTGAAAATGGTGTACTTTGGAAGAATTAACAAGACAAGGGAGCACTCAATGAATGGCAGGACAGTATGATGCGTAGAGGGACAGAGGTATCTTGTGGTGCTTTTCCTCAAATCCCTAAAAGGTGTACAACAAGTTAATAGTATCATTCAAGAAGGCATATGGGGCACTTATCTTTGTTATTTGTGACATAGATTATAAGACCAGGGAGTTTATGTTGGAGCTGTAAGGACGTTCATTAGGCCACAACTGAAGTAATGTGTGCAGCTCCACTCCCCACACTATAGGAAGGATGTGATTGAACTGGAAGAGGTACAGAGGAAATTCAGCGGAATGTTGCCTGGTTTCCAGCATTTTAGGTATGAAGAGAGGCTGGATAGGCTTAGATTGTTTTCTTTTGAAGAGACAAGGCTGAGGGTGGACCTGATAAAGCTATATAGGAATATGAGGGACATGGATAGGTGAACAGAAAGCAGCTGCTCTCCAAAGTTAAACAGTCAATAACGAGGGTGCATAATCTTAAGGAGAACGGTAGACATTTAGAGGGGTTTTGAGGGAAATCTTTTTCACTCATTGTGTGGTGGGAATCTGGAATACACTGCCTGGAGGGGCAGTAGAGGTGGGAAACCTCACATCCTTTAAAAAAAATGTGGATGAGCACTTAAAATGTGATTGTATTGAAAGGTATGGGCCAAGTACTGGAAAATGGGATTAGTATAGATAGATTAGTGCAGACTTGCTAGACCAAGGCCCTCCTCTATGGTGAGACAACAAGGTGCAGGTCTAGATGAACACAGCAGGCCAAGCAGCATCATAGGAGCAGAGAGGCTGACGTTTCGGGCCTAGACCCTTCATCAGAAATGGGGGAGGGGAAGGGGGTTCTGAAATAAATAGGGAGAGAGTGGGAGGCGGATAGAAGATGGATAGAGGAGAGGATAGGTGGAGAGGAAACAAACAGGTCGAAGAGGCGGGGATGGGGCCAGTAAAGGTGGGTGTAGGTGGGGAGTTAGGGAGGGGATAGGTCAGTCCAGGGAGGACGGACAGGTCAAGGGGGCGGGATGTGGTTAGTCGGTAGGAGATGGAGGTGCGGCTTGAGGTGGGAGGAGGGGATAGGTGGGAGGAAGAACAGGTTAGGGAGGCAGGGACGAGCTGGACTGGTTTTGGGATGCGGTAGGGGGAGGGGAGATATTGAAACTTGTGAAATCCACATTGATACCATTGGGCTGCAGGGTTCCCAAGTGGAATATGAGTTGCTGTTCCTGCAACCTTCGGGTGGCATCGTTGTGGCACTGCAGGAGGCCCAGGATGGACATGTCGTCTGAGGAATGGGAGGGGGAGTTGAAATGGTTTGCGACTGGGAGGTGCAGTTGTTTATTGCGAACCAAGCGTAGGTGTTCTGCAAAGCGGTCCCCGAGCCTCCGCTTGGTTTCCCCGATGTAGAGGAAGCCACACCGGGTACAGCGGATGCAGTATACCACATTGGCAGATGTGCAGGTGAACATCTGCTTGATGTGGAAAGTCTTCTTGGGGCCTGGGATGGGGGTGAGGGAGGAGGTATGGGGGCAGGTGTAGCACTTCCTGCGGTTGTAGGGAAAAGTGCCGGGTGTGGTGGAGCTGGAGGGGAGTGTGGAGCGGACAAGGGAGTCATGGAGAGAGTGGTCCCTCCGGAAAGCGGATAAGGTTGGGGAGGGAAAGATGTCTTTGGTGGTGGGGTCGGATTGCAGATGGCGGAAGTGTCGGAGGATGATGCGTTGGATCCGGAGGTTGGTGGGGTGGTACGTGAGGACGAGGGGGATTCTTTTTTGGTTCTTATTGCGTGGACGGGGTGTGAGGGATGAGTTGCGGGTTTTCCTCTATGGTGTATGACTTTACTGAAGACAGCATAGAAGAGATTTACAAGAACGGTTCCATGGCTGAGAAACTTCAAATAAGATGAAAAATTGAAGAATTTGTGACTGTTTTCGACGAAGACAAACCGATAAGAGGTGATTTGGCTGATGCTTTCAAAATCATGAAGGATTGGTCAGAATAGTTAGGGAGAAACATTTCCCACTCATAAGACGATCAAAAATGTGATGGCATGGATATAATTGACAAAAGGTGTGGCGAGCTTCTCGCCAGGCTGTGAGAAGTTACCAATTAATGGGAATTAATGCTTGTTAAATGCATTGTTAAAGGGCCAAATGGCCTCATTAGTATGCAGCATCTTATCGTAACAAATGTGAGAGATAAGCCAGACATCAAGAATTCTTGACATGCAAGTCAAAGCTGGTACATGGCAACTTCAGTTCACTGCCTGTTTTGAAGAACTTTTGTGTTGGATTTTGAGCACTAATATCTGAAGACATACACCATGGACACTGGTCAGTCATATACACCGTACATCTGTAGTCATTACCATCTAACCAACCTGTAAGAACCCTCATTGCAAATCTCTGATCTACTTACAGGATGATGCACCGGCAACTATCGTTCTAATGCAGTAAATTTCATTACTGCTTACCAGGACACTTTGCACTCAGGGATACTCACCCAGTTCATGGACTGGACCAGGCTACCTCTCCAGGTTCTTTGCTTGCTGTGATAGCATCCGCTCACTTTGATCCTCCCTGGCTGCTCACAGCATCCCTGTCTTGCCATGCTTTGACCTCGTGCATTTACCACCCCCTCAGCCAGAGCACCAGCCAAGAGTGGGCTGGTGAGGCAACTGAGAGTGGGACTTTGACGGCAGCATGGCGTGGGCTGGAAATCCTGGAGGGGGACTGCGACAGTGGAAAGGAAAGTTGGACTCTCACAAGTTATCTTATTTTTTCTTATCTTATTCTAAGTTAATGTGAATGGCGCCATGTATGTACGGCAAAAGTACGCACTTTTCACTGTATTTTTATATTGGATCATTTATTGTCATGTGTATTCAAAGATTTTTCATGTTACTTCTGATTTGCCATGCTACCTTAGCACATACACAATGGACGAAAGCTTGTCAAGATTGTCAGCAGGCCTCGTTGTATTAAACTTAGGTTTTTTCTGTTAGCAAAGTGAAATTAAAAGAATCCAATGAGAAAGGGGAAATGTGTGAAGTCTGGTGATGACCTAATGATTAGAAAAGCCATTGATTTTAAAATGTTTTTGTGTTTCTCTGAAGGAATGTATGTGTTTGTTTATATCAATTACTGTAACTCAGCAGTCATAGGCTGAACTACCACAGTAATTCTAGTAAAGCTGAAGTTTTATTTCAAGCATATACAGTGAATCAGATGTGAGAATGTGGACTATTTGTCAGTTGAATCTAGATTGTCATGGAATTATTATTATCAATATGGCGCCGGAGAACGACGACATTTTTTGAGCTGTCTACAACAGATCTTATTCTTATATATCTTATAATCATTCAGCTCTTCTAAACCTCAATTCTAAGCCTATCAGAATGACTAACAATGTTCTCTTGAATCTACTTTCAGCTTTAAAGATTCTATGAACGATGAGGCTTGGCTACTGACGCTGGAACAACAAGCCCAGGGAAACTAAGGGCCTACTAGCTTCCCACAAGCCCGACCTGCTCATGGAAACACCAGACCCCACAGTGACCTGACATTAAGAAGGCCCAACCAGACTGACTGCAAGAAGTCCTGGAGCAGATTTCATTAGTAAGTGTGTAGAAGACCACGTGCCCAACCAGAAACCATGGATGAACCAGAACATCCACTCCCTGCAGAAATCCAGGTCAGAGGCATATAAATCAGGAAACCCTGATCTATACAGAAAATCCAGGTCTGACCTTCATAAGGCCATCAGAGATGCCAAAAGGCGGTACCAAAATAAGCTCAAGACCTAGACCAACCACTCAGACACCCGTCTGTTTTGGCAAGGCTTACATGACATAATGGGCTACAAAGTGAAGTCGAACAGAATTGTGGGCAACAGCGTGTCACTACCCAACAAGCTCAATGCATTCTATACTCACTTTGAACAGAGGTCAGTGAAACAATGTCACCTATCCCAACAGCCTCAGCTGCACTTGTACCCACAGTCCACCACTGCAGATGTTAGATTGGCCTTCTTGAGAGTGAACACACAGAAAATAACTGGCCAGGGTAGAGTCCCTGGCGTGCACACAGGTCCTGTGTGGACCAACTAGCAGGAGTATTCACAGACATCTTTAACCTCTCCTTACTACGATCTGAAGTCCCCATGTGCTTCAAGAAGACCACCAACATCCCAGTGCCAAAGAAAAATCATGCCTTAATGACAACTGCCCAGTGGCTCTGACCTCCATAATTGTGAAGTGTTTCAAGACGTTATCCACAGCTCACATCAAATCTAGCCTATCAAATTGCCTTGATCTTTTGCAATATGTCTACTGGCACAACAGGTCCATAGCAAATGCCATCTGCATCAGCAACCACCCTAACACACACAAACACTGTTGCGTGAGAACATTATTTGAATGGGCAACAACACACTGCAGCAGCACAGAACTACGCCAAAAAGAAGAAGAATCCCTCTTCCAAGTATTCAAAGACAATGGATACCGAAAAAACTGGGTCAGAAGATGCCTATCACACAAAGGACACCAGGAAGATACTACACGCCCCGGCACAGTCATCACGCTACCTTACATCAGGAACACATCTGAACTGACCACAAGACTCCTACGACCACTGGGCATCAGAGTAGCAGACAAACCCACATCAACCCTACAACAACTGCTCACCCGAACCAAAGACCCACTACCCACTACGGACAGGACCAATGTTGTATCCAAGATTCCCTGCAAAGTCTGTGACAAACAATGCATTGGACAAACAGGAAGGAAATTAACCACAAGGGTACACGAACATCTACTGGCAACAAAAAGACACGACCAATTCACACTCATCTCCATCCACATGGATAAGGAAAACCACCAATTCGATTGGGACAACACCAGGATCCTGGGACAGGCAAAGCAGAGACAAGCATGGGAATTCCTAGAAGCCTGGTACTCCATGAAGAACGCCATCAATAAACACATAGAGCCAGACCCCATATACACTCCATTGCGAAGGAAAATCGGAAGTGAAGTAATCCAGCTCAACGGACACCAGAGTTTTTCTGAAGAAGGGTCTAGGCCCAAAGCGTCAGCCTTCCTGCTCCTCTGATGCTGCTTGGCCTGCTGTGTTCATCCAGCTCTACACCTTGTTATTTTAAATGACAGGCAGTCCATTGGAGGCTGCACTGATGATGTTACCCAACAGCGTAATGAAATGTCTGTGGAACAATGAACCAGCTCAGCAAGCCAACCAACCACAACATTAATTATATTTACCCCAATCTGAAAAGAACCGCTTGGATACATGCTGTGATCCAAGACACTTTTTGGCAACGAGGATGGGATTCAGGAAAATGTGTAAGAGAAGGGAAAAGCAACCTGATGCTCTGGAGATCTTCTGTATTCCAGGGTAGAATGTGGCAGACTCTGGATTCAGATCTGTATCTAACATGTTAGCACAATTAGAACCCTCAAAAGGATGGGGGACAATTTTAACCAGAGCAAAAGAGATAACTAGAGGCCAGGTTTCTGCACTGCTCTTTAAAGGAGTGTTAACTCTTTGTGGTCTGGTAAGAATGCACCTTTGTCTGTTGGTTGCTAAATGTCAGCTTATACAATTTGTGTCTTTTATTCCCGGAGTTCAAGATCTTGGGATACTTTGAAGTTTTAGTTTGAATTTTGTGAATGTCTGGTGATTTGAAAGTGTGATCTGTGCCTGTAATAGTGTGGAACGTGTATGGTTAATATAATGTCATTTTAAGAAATCATCAGTGGTTGTGTAAAGCAAAAATCTACGAAATGTTGATTTGAACATTTGGTTTGTAAAGCTTGGTAAAAATTTACCTTGTGGAGTTGCCTCCATGTTGTGTTTGGACTTGGGTAAATTTTAATCCCAGAAATTATCATGCTTGGAATTTCATTTTCTGGCCAGACCCAGAGCAAACTTCCAAATTCCGTTTTAATACGTGAGTGATTCGTAAATTCTGGATGATAAGATTGACTCATTGTTAATATCCAAGTGTTAGGGATATTGGAATATTGAGAATGCAACTCCCTGTGTGCGAGGTGTTTAGGAAAGGCAAATTTAACAAAGGTGTGAGCTTTTTCTTCTTTCAAGGAGGAGGAGAGATGGATGCTATAATTACGTGCAGGGGATTACGCCTCATCGCCTTTTTGAATCTGTATTAGATTAATACTAATTAACCCATTCTGCTTGACATGGAATGGATGGAGCTTGTATTTTTTTAGAAATTGGAGACACTAAAGGCTGAACACATTTGCAGAATTTCAACATAGTAAAATAGTGATGGATGAGGCACCCTCAACCTATCAAACCCTTCATCAATAACACATTTCAGTGTTGGGGAAGTGCTGTGGAAATATTAATTATAATGAGTGTCAGGAATCTCAAAAGCACTGAGCCTAGGTACACTTAAGCATATCTTGACAAAAACTGTATTCAGACTCACATGACCTGGTATTCTGAAACATTTAAATGGAATAGTTACTTGAAAATTTAAAGGGATTCTGGGAAATGATAAAGAGCATGCACACAGTCTCAATGTTTTCAATGCATGGAAACAATTAGTGAATTTAAGGGAGTGAACAGAATATTGAATTTGGACAAATTTACATAGAGATACATCAAATACTGAGAATGAGTCATCAAGTAACTTTAAAAAAGTGGGTCGTCTCAGAGAAAGAACAAACAAAGTATGTTATGCCTGAACCAAGCAGAAATGTTTGACTTCTATTTTAAAATGTTATAATTTTATGTTCCTCAGACTACAAATCGCTGGAATTCAATATGATGGTAATAGTTAAATTGCAAAACTGGATGAGATGAAGTAATTAAGAGTGGAGACTGGTGTCAGAAATCAAAAAATAATAGAATAATGGATTGAAGCGGCAATTGAGGTTAAAATGTTACAGTAGTGAAAAGGAAGTTTAGATGAGAGAACAAAATCGATTTCTCTTGGTGAAGTTTGTGTCTTTGTCTTTTCTTTTAAGAGGACTGATTTGGTGATCAATCCACTATCCAAGGCATTGGGACCATACGTGGAGAGATAAGTAAAACCTCATAGATCATTTGACAAGATCATGTGTCAAGAGTCAAGAATGCACGACATGGTCTTGAGATACCGATGTAAGTGTGCAAAAGTGAATGTTACCTCGGAGGTAACAAACATTAGGTGATTAAAAAACGTGCACTGAAGAACAGGTCTCAGAAATGTACACCTAATTGATGAAAGGATTATTGTCAAACACATGTTCTGAGGAAGGGTCACCGGAACCGAAATGTTAATCCTGTTTTTTTCCTTCACAGATGCTGCCAGACCTGCTGAGCTTTTCCAGCAACTTTGGTTTTGTTCCTGATTTACAGCATCCACAGTTCTTTTGGTTTTTATTAAAGGATTAGTGTGGCTTGGAAGAGCACAAAAACACAGTTTAAATGATAAGATACTGACACAATATCTTAGAGAAATGTTACAGAAATGAAAGAATATGGACTCTGGGAGGAGTAATAGTAGACTGAGTGAAAAGGCCCAGAAGATAACATAGGGATATCCCATCTTGAGCAGTTGTATGATGCATGTGCTCCGTCGTTTAAACCAGTAGGTGAAATTGTCATGTGTTAGGACAGTTCGTGTACGTAAAAGAAGGCTGAGCTAACACTCAGGTGTGTAGGAGTATGTGATAAGGGAACACCAGGGAAAATAAAAGGCAGGAAGCATTAGCTGAAGGTAAAGCCTGATGAACATTAGAGCTTTATTGTTTGATCCTATATATATTGTAGCTCAAAGGGGGCACTTGCAGATGGAGGTAGTTACCACTCAATGATATAATCATTCATAAAATTGGCAAAGAAAGAAACATATGGAAGAAGTATCCTCAAGACGGGTACAGATGAAAAGAACTGGAGAAATTTTGAGTCCATGTACATTGTTATTTTACTGTTAATGGGTGAAGTGATCTGTGGATACGGAACTTGAGAATTAAAAAAAAACATAAATTAAGGAACCTGAATCTGGCATATACTGAATTTGAGCAAATTATGTAAATAGATTAAATGAAAAAGAATGTAAACGATATTCTGTTCACCTCAATCAGGTGGCACAACTTGCTTGTTCCATTATGGCCTTGACCGTACAGCAGGAGTGGTGTGTGTGTGTATAGAAGGGTCAATCCCCAAAAGCCACTGTGATTATTAATTTGATGATACACCCTGTTGTTGGATTGTTTGTATTGGTGCTAGTTATTTTCATTGTAGCTTTAATTTTCTTTGCGTCTGCATTTGCAACTGTAACATGCGCTGTCAAATATCATCAGGAGTGAAATGTATAGGTTGGGCTAAGGGGCTAAAAGTTAATGATGATATTTGACAGCTGCATGAGAAGATGGATTGTATAGGATGGACTGAATGGCTAAAATTGTTGATGATACTCAACAAACTGCATGACCTTGAATGAGTCCTGTGAACATTCTCTTACGAGCCAAAGGTGACACCTGCACTTGTTTTCCCAGTCTGCGTTTTCTGTACCAGCCAGCAGTTTTGTCTTTCTGTATCTGCTTTCTTTGTGCTGGTTGTTTCTGATAACAATATGAGAGAAATAGTTTTGTTCCAAGTTTCACTGCTGGACTTCACCTCAGACCAGGATCATGAATGATGCCAGGAATGAACATAAGTCTCCAGACCAGCCATTGATTGAGGTGTTCCCCGAAGGGCAGAGGGACATGAGACTAGTTGCTTTATTTTTCCTTTTTCTCTTCCATTTATTATTACCACTATAATAATTCATTAATGCCATTATAATCATTTATTACTTAGTAAATATTCATATTTTAAAAATTGCTGTTGTTGAACCTTCTCTTAGTTATATTTATCCAAATCTAAAAAGAACTGCGTGACTACACACTGTGATCCAAAACACAGGGGCAAGTAAAAATACCACAGGCCAGGCCGGAAAGAAGAATTTCTCCGATAAAAATTTATAATACATACAAAAAAGATAGTTAAAAAATAAAACCTTTTTCACTGTTTACTTCTATTTTTAAAAATTCTGCACAGCAATTTTCCACTTAAAATAATCATTCTATGTGTGGAGCTTAGTGTTAAAATGAGGAAAGAGAAAAAGAGCTGAATAGCATCGCCATTCCAATCAAACAATAACCTATGACCTGCTGGTAACTGCTACAGCAGTAACCACTAAAGATAAAATCTCCAGAAAACAGTAAAAACCCTGCAAAAGACGAGTACGATGATCACAAAAATTTCCAACACTCAACTTGAAGGCAACAAATCTCCTATTGGAGCTTACTTTTTCCTCTGATAATATGCTGAGCTGTGTTTTCTGAATGTCTGTATTTCCAAACTATATACAGAGGCCATAAAAATTTAAATTGTCATATGCAAATAAGGCCTTCACAGACTACATGCATCAGGTCTGCCAATAACCATCTGAAGAATCTAGAAAAAAAAAGATCAAAAGCAATGATGAGTGAAGTTAAACTTCAGAAGGCATTAACCAACAGAGACCATTGATGAATTCATAGCAGATCCAAAAACAAGAGATGTTATTGCTTTTTCATGTCAGTCAAGCTAGCTAATAAAAGCTCCATAAAAGGGATGAGCAGCCCTCCACCCATCCTGTCTCTTTCTGCTTTATTATGGGCAATTTTCTCCTGGAATGAGAGAAAAGAAGATATTAAGGGAGTGAAAGAGGCTAGCACAGGTATTAGTGCTGGTGCAGGAAGGGGTAAAGTGGGGAGTTGTGCCAAATAAGTGAGCAAAATGCATAGCAGGCATACAGATTTAATGGTAGTGGCGAGGTTGGGGTTGGTATTGGGTAAGAGCAAGTGGAAGAAAATGTTACATGCAATAGTGAGAATGGTAGAGCATGAGACTTGGTAGGAGTGGAGTGCTGTAGCAGAGATACAGTGCATGTGAGGTAGCAGGGAAGCACATACTTTGGCAGGTTGGAGAAGATCATTGACCTTCTTCCTGTACTGGGCATTCTTCCAGATGACTGAGAAAGTGCCGACACAGATGACAACCTCAGACTAGGCTGGTCTGATGTTGTGATCTCCTCAGTTGGTCCTGGAGAAAGAAACATCTCTCTTCTCATCATCCTGACCTCCAGGTCCCTTGTACCAAGCAAGGAACCAGTTTTCCCCGATCCGACATGTCCAGGGCAAGCATCATAACCCTTGTAGTGCAGCTGCAGACTGACAGTACGTGTCCGGGTGCACCATAGCTTTTCAAAGATGGCATTAGTACAATGGATGCTGATCCATTCTGTGATATGCTGGCAGTGGTAATTTCTTCCTGGAATGGTGAGTGGTAAAATCTGGCTATCATCAAACAACAGAACCACCATACATGTGGGATGGGTAGTTAGTGAGGTAGATTTGGGACAATGTGATCATAGAATGCCTAAAGTGTGGAAATAGGCCCTTTGGCCCTCAGAGCATCCGACCCGGACACATCCTCCTTTAACCCACCTAATCTACACATCGCTGAAAGCTCTGGGGAATTTAGCATGGCCAATCCACCTAGCCTGCACATCTTTGGACTGTGGGAGGAAACCCACACAGACACGGGGAGAATGTGCAAACTCCACACAGACAGTCATCCGAGGGTGGAAACGAACCCAGGTCCCTGGCGCTGTGAGGCAGCAGTGCTAACCAGTGAGCCACCGTGCTGCCACCATGATAAGAAACCCTGTTAGACCTCACAGAGAGAAACCTTCTGTGACACTTAATGAAAATGGTACTCAATCATAAAAAAATCCTGAGATTCATCCTAAAGTCTAAATGAGGGTTGCAGTCTATATATGTAAATGAACAGAGTGTTGTGAAACGGCCAGTATGTTGCAGATCTAGAAAGCCACATGGAAATATGACATTAAATTTACAAAAGAGATCTACAACACCTGCCACTTCACCTCCTTCCTGCTCACCATCCACGGGCCTAAACAGTCTTCCCAGATGAAGCAGCATTTCAGCTGTACCGCTTCCAATCTGGTCTAGTGCATTTGCTGCACCTAATGTGGCTTACTCTATATTGGAGAAACCAAGCGCAGACTGGGTGACAGCTTTGCAGAACACCTCTAGTCCATGCGCAAGCATGACCCTGACCTTACCTCAGCCAGTCATTTTAACACAACACCTTGCTCGCAAGTCCACTCATCTGTCCACAGAATGCTCCAGCAAATCACAGTGCAAACTAAAGGAACAACATCTCATCTTCGGACTAGGCACTTTACAACCTGCTGGACTTAATATTGAGCTCAACACCTTCAGATTGTGAACACACTCCCATTCCTTCCCTTTCTCTTAGCTTTAGAACATGGAGCATAGAACATAGAACAGTACAGGCCCTTCAGCGCACAATGTTGTGCAGACCTATTATCCTACTAAGATCAAACTACCCTGCATACCCTACATTTCACTATCCTCCAAGTCCCTATCCAAGAGTCACTTAAAAGTCTCTAAAGTATCTGACTCCACTACCACTGCCGGCAGTGCATTCCACACGCCCACCACTCCCCGTGTGAAGAACCTACCTCTGACATCTCCCCTATATCTTCCTCCAATTACCTTAAAATTTATGCGCCCTCGTAATAGTCATTTCTACACTGGGAAAAAGTCTCTGACTATCCATTCATTGCATTGTCTCTCATTATCTTGTACACTTCTACCAAGTCACCTCTCATCCTTCTTCGCTCCAATGGAAAAAGTCCTAGCTCCCTCAACCTTTCCTCATAAGACCTGCCCTCCAGTCCAGGCAACATCCTGATAAATCTCCTCTGCACCCTCTCTAAAGCTTCTACATCTTTGTCGTGATGAGGTGACCAGAACTGAACACAATATTCCAAGTGTGGTCTAACCAGAGAGTTTTATAGATCTGCAGCATAACCTCACGGCTCTTAAACTCAACTCCCCTGCCAATGAAAGCCAACACACTATACGCCTTCTTTACAACCCTAACATATTGGGTCGCAACGTTGAGGGATCTATGGACGTGGACACTAAGATCCCTCGGTTCATCCACACTGCCGAGAATCCCGCCATTAACCCTGTATTCTGCAATCAAATTCCACCTTCCAAATGAATCACTTCACACTTTTCTGGGTTGAATTCCATCTGCCAGTTCTTTGCCCAGCTCTGCATCCTGTCAATGTCCCGTTGCAACCTACAACAGCCCTCCACGCTGTCCACAAATCCACCAATCTTCGTGTCATCGGCAAACTTGCTAACCCACCCTTGCACTTCCTCATCCAAGTCATTTATAAAGATCATAAAGAGCAGAGGTCCCAGAACAGATCCCTGCAGAAGACCACTGGTCACCGAGCTCCAGGCTGAATACTTTCAGTCTACTACGACCCTCGGCCTTCTATTAGACAGCCAGTTTTGTATCCAGACAGCCAAATTTCCCTGAATCCCATGCCTCCTTACTTTCTGAATGAGCCTACCACGTGCAACCTTATCAAATACCTTGCTAAAATCCATATACACCACATCCACTGCTCTGCTTTCAATGTATTTTGTCACATCCTCAAAAAATTCAATAAGGCTTGTGAGGCATGACCTACCCCTTGTTGCATTTTCTGTCACCATGTCCTCTCACCCCTCCCCCCATTCCAGTGGGACTGTCTGTTCTTTCCAGTTTGGCAGTTAGATAAGTGTTCTGCCATTCTCACATTCCAATCACTTAATCTGCATGTGATGATGCTGTCACTTTAAAAAGGTAATTTTGTCCTTTGTTTGTTTTTGAAGTGAGGTTGTAAAGGCAGAGGTACCGAAGAGTCTATGGAGTAACAGTTTGTCAATGAAAGGGGAGTGGCCAGTTCTTCTAGTTCAGGTTTTTGTCGCAACCATTTGATCAAACATGGTCTCTGACAATTTTACTTTAACCTCCTTATCTTTATTCTTTGATTTCTCATCCTATTTCAACCAATGGCTTTGTGACCTTGTTACCACACAGTCATGAAAAATCCCAGGATATACTACCTGTAATACCTCAGTTGCCTGATTTTCCACTGGCTTTTCAACCATAGTAAGTAGCACTCCTGCCTGTGATCCAGTTATATCGTTAGCAAAGGCAAATTGTATTCCTGGAGCTGAAAGTTTCTCCAGTACTCCTACCACCATTTCACTTTTCGCCAGACACTCCAACCTCACTCTACATAATGGAGCACTTCTCGTCTCATTATGAATTCCATGTACTAGCACTTTTTCTGGCAGCAGTCCTTCTGAATTACACAACTCCTCATCTCTCAGCATCAATGATAAACATGATCCTGTATCTTTTAGTACTGTAACTTCTTGACCTGCTGCTCTTAGCCTATGTGAGTAAACTTTACACTTGCAAGTCAATGCTTTAGGTAGATTCTTCTTTCTCAACCTATCACCGACCAGGTTGTAAATTCTGGTGCAGCTTTTTAGCCTCCACTGTGCTTTCCTTTACCAATTTAATAAAATTCACTGGCGTATCCTGTTTTCCTACATCTGTCTTCCCAGACCTTTTTTTAAGCCACCAACGCTGGGACTTCATGTGGCCTACTTTATTGCAGTGAAAACAGCTGAACTTTTTAACTTCTCTTTCCCCTTCATGGGTTTCCTTTTTACATTGTGGTAAACTATCTTTAATGAGATCTACTTTTCTGTTACCACCTGAGAATTTCTCTTTTCTCCAATTTCTACCCCTCATGGGTCAAAATTGATGTTGGAAGCCAGACTTTGATTTATGAACCAAGTCATAATCATCAGCCATTTCAGATGCTAATCTTAACATTTGAACTCTCTGCTCTTCTATGTGAGTTCTCACTACCTCAGGAAGTGAATTTTTGAACTCCTCCAAAGTAATCATCTCTCTAAGTGCATCATATATTTGATCTATTTTTAATGCCCCTATCCACCTATCAATATTACTTCATTTAATTCTATCAAATTCAATGTGTGTTTGACCAGGGTCCCTCCTTAGATTCCTGAAATGTTGTCAGTGAGCTTCTAGCACAAGCTCATATGGACTTAAGATGGCTTTCTTCACCGCCTCATACTCCCCAGATACCTCCTCTGATAGTGATGCAAATGCCTCACTAGCTCTACCTACCAACTTTATTTGGTCAACAAAACCCACATGGTCACTGGCCAGTTCACTTGTTTAGCCACTTTCTCAACTGAGATGAAAAAGGCTTCTACATCCTGTTTATCCAATTTAGGCAATGCTTGGATATATTTAAATAAATCCCTACCGGGCCTTTGGCTACAAATGGGTTTGCTCATCCTCACTATTCTCCTGATGAAGCCTACCTTCTACCTTCATCTCCATCCTTTTAAGTCAATTTTCCTGTCTAATTGCCAACTTCTGAAATTCAAACATTTTCTCTTTCTACTTCTCTCTCTCTTTCTCCCTTTCTTTTGCTAGGGCCTTCCTCTCCTTTTCTTTTTGTTCTACTCGGGCGATTGTTTCCTTTTCTCTTTCATCCGCTTTTAACCATAATTCAAACTATTTCAGCTCCCTTTCATGTTCAAGCTGTTTCATCTGCAATTGAATTTTAGCCATTTCCAAAAGGTTCTGATGGCAGTTCCAGCAAATTTAAATGTCAAACTATTGCTGCAATTACCACCCCCACCTTTTCCCACAGACAAAGGCAACACCAACTCTTGTTTGTCTGCCAATTCCAGCAGCTTTTCCTTGCTCACCTTTTTGTAAAACCCCCAAAGTCACTTCTTCCATCCCCAGAAAACTCTTAGTGACTGAAAGAGCTATTACCACACAAAGCACTGTTTGAAATGAGCTGAATTAAACACCCAAAACAAAAGACACTAACACTACCACTCACTCCCTTTGAGTACAACAACCCTAAACCCAAATTGGACTTATAGAATGATCCCACAAGAGCCCCCAATTGGTTATGGACCAGGCCAGACACCGACAAAATATTTTAAGAAGGTAAGCTAGATCCTAACATTTTCTTAAAGGCCAATGTGAAGTGGGTATTCCAGGTGTGATGCAAGTGGTCAAACCACTCAGCTTTAAGTAAAACAAAATTTATTTAAATGTTAAAGTTGAAACATGAACAAAAGAAAGTACAATTGAGTGTAACTTAACTATTGGAATTCCAAACCAACCCAATACAGCAACTTAACGAATTAACTGTTCCTGTATAGTAATATCCCATTAGCACACCCCTTGGCGAAAAGGTAAACTCAAACACAGATTCTTACAGGCAGGAGGGAACAACATCCAGAGAGAGATTTCAGAGAAAGTCAGAGAAATAATTTACTGAAGCTTGCAACACATCTGGTACTCAAAACATCTTGTGGCTGCCACAGCTAAAAATACTACAGAAAACCTGAACTGGGAGAACTGGGCACGGCCCTTTCATTGTTAAACTGTTACTCCCTAGACTCTTCTGCGCCTCTGCCTTTACAACCTCTCTTCAATAAAAAAAACCAAGGACAAAATAACCTTTTTAAAGTGACAGCATCGTCACAAGCACTATCAGCAGCCTTTCTCCTCCTCCCACTATTCCATAAATGCTGGCCCCTCCACACTTCACGTCAGCTCTGATGGAGAGTCATCTAGGCTCGAAACATTAACTTGCTCTCTCTCTCAATGGATGCTGCCTGACCTATTGTGATTTCCAGCATTTTCTGTTTTCAGTCAAAGAAAGCAAGGACTGTGTATAAATATTCTTGTATACAATGTGTTCAGGAAAGATAGGAAAAGAAGAGCTATAGTAGTACTGATTAAGGAATAAAATCACAGTGTTGGAGAAAGAGGATGTCCCAGAGAGTTCAAGGGTGGAATCTATTTAGCAATACCCAAAGGAACAAAAAAAGTGCAATTACATTGCTTGGTGCAGTTATGTTCTTCTTTGATGTAAATGTACATATTTACACAAGGATTGGTGAAACAATCTGGTGTCTTTATCTAAAGATATGACAACCTATCGACAGTGTTCACTAACAGCCTAAGTATATCTTGGGGCTAATGTATCACATCCTGTAGAGAGGTAGTGATTGATTTTTTTTGACTTTTGCTTTTTTTTTTGAAGAAGTGTCCCGACCCAAAACATCAGCTTTCCTGCTCCTCTGATGCTGCCTGACCTGCTGTGTTCCTCCATCTCCACACTGTTATCTCTGACTCCAGCATTGGCAGTTTTTACTATCCTAGTGATTGATAGTTGTTTAAGAATCACACTCTTCAAGTGTATGCATATCATATCAAAATATTCCCCATTTGTCCAATAGAATGTTTAGTCTTAGAAAATCAGTTTATTTACATGGCAGATAAATTACATGCAGAGCCAAGATTATTTTGTTTAAGACATAGCAACAATAGCTGATTAAATGTACTTTGTGTTGTATCATAGACCACGTTCTTATTTACTCATGGGACATGGATGTCGCCGGCTGGGCCATACATTGTTGTCCTCCTAGTTACAATAGGATTTTTTGGTGGTTTGGGTGGTGTTGTTGTTATTGTTCTGATTTGGCATCTGTTTTGCCATACGGCCAAGCACTTTGACGTGATCATATTTGGTATGATCATGGTTCAAGGCCCATGCTGATTGTATCTGCTGGATTGGAGGTGCCATGACTTGGACTCAAACTTTCTGTCCAATGTTTAGGTCGGATAATTTGGTATCCATAGGCTCTCTGCAGACACTTTGTCATCCCACATATTTTTGTGTCATCCTCAAACTTTGTGATACTTCATTCACTTCTGTCATCCAAGTCACATGTATATTTCACACTTACACTCACTCTATGAGTCAAAGGGTGTATTCAGTGATGATTCCATACATCCATGCAGGCAACGGTTTATTCATTATTTCACTTTTTTCAACAGACACACTCCATTCAAGGCTGGGAAATCTACAATGCAAAATTCATATCTCCACGCTCCCTCATATCTCAGTGGCTTGCCAGGAGACACTGCACAAAGTGCTGCCTCTCTCAGTTTAAATGCTGTCCTGCAGGATGCTCCAGCATTTACGAGAATTCTGAAGTGGTGAAGTCTAACCAATAAGAAAGTGTAAAAATGTGGTGATTCAGGATTGCTCCTAACCTGTTGCCTATCGTGAGGGACAGCAATGCACAGCACTCAGATTCCATATGCTAACTAAAGCCTTAAACTCAGCTCACTTCAGCACCTTGTAATATTGGTGCGCTGTCTCATTGTTTACTTCTTTCTCCCAGACGATAAGTGCAAATGTTTTAAGATGACGTAAGCCACAAATGCCACATATACATTCATATCAATAAATAAACATTTATTCAGCAACAGAAGTGTTAAAGAAATGTAGAAATAACCAGGTCTAATTATATGTTGAACTGACTAGTGGCCGTGTGCCACATTAACCAACAAGGAATTTGTACAAGAAAAGGAAGTCCAAATCCAACTCATTCATCCTTAATATCATTCCCAATGATATTCTATCTGGCTGTCATGCCTTATGGCGCATAGCCCTATCAAGGTCTCTTTGATTTCCATCCCAGTCAACGTCCTTCACAGAATTGCTCTCAAACCCCTATTTGCTTTGCATCTAACACATCTCCATTTTGATAGCTCTAGTTATGAAGGGCACAGCAGGCCATGCTGATGTGGTATACACTCCCAGGACAAACACCAAGGCACAAACAGCTTTGTAATCTCATCTTAAGGAAGCTAATGGTCTGTTCCATTATGGTCCTAATGAAAGCGCGGCAATGTTGAATCTCTGTTCTGCAACAGACTAAAGGTTTCAAAGCAGCTATGTTTGGAGGAAGCATCCCCTAGTCTCCTGGAATCTATTCCGGTAGGAATAGGAGGAAGGCAGGAAGCTACAAGTTCTCCAGTATGTACAGATCATGGCAGTTTCCAGGATATCTGGTGTAGGGCTCCAAGTTCTGGCATTGATGGTTACGGATAAACTATAAACTGATAGAATGGAAGCCTCTTTAGATGACAAACTCTGCATGGTGGTGATAGGGTACTCACAAAACAATGTGGCTGCAATTTTCCACCTGAGGAAAACTAATAAGCTGGACCATCTCACTGCCTGAGTTCCTTGATGGTTCTTGTTATGGGGGAAGGATACAAGCAGCTATGAACTGGAGAAAATAGCATCTGCATCTGTGGGCCGAGGATTAGGAGATGCCACAGAAGTCTCCCATTTCATCTTGAAATGAACCACTGCCATAAAGGTTCAAAACAGATGTAATATTGGTGAGTACCAGGATGGGATAGCCACCCACTCTTTCTAAATACAAGGCCTGCTCCAGCACATGATACTGTTTTACTGATGATAGCCTAGGACATCCTTCATCTGCAATTGCAATGGATTTCTGAGAGCTGTAGATAACGACAGTGAAACTGGTAGATGCAGGGTCTGGTCATTCTCCTCCACCTCCTTGGGGGCTCATCACTTGCTGTTTCTACATCTGGAGGCTATATGGCAGCCACTGGTTGTTGCTTGGCTTGGTTTTGATGTTCCAGTTGTTGTCTTCTTCAACACAGTCATCTGATTTTCAAACCACAACAATAAATTCTCCAACTGTGGGTTCCACCTCAGATGCATGAGCCGATAATCTGTGCAACTGTTGAAATAGAACTGCATTTCTGAAACAGTGCTGCTGATTCCTCACATCAATTAGTATGAAGCAACCTGTGATATCTGATACAGTATGCCATAGAGGCTTTGCAATGAGGCTGTGTAAACTTATCCAAATATATGCTGCAGGTCCAAAGTGCTAATGCTACATTGAGGGAGTGAAATTCTGCCAGTTATCCACCCTGATAACACCTTCATCCAAAAAGCCATCTTTGAACATCAAAGCACATGTCCTTGCACACTCACAGTTCAGTATGAGGATGTAGCAGCTCGGATACATTGTCTTCCAGCGTTAGCTGTGAAATCTATGCAGAAATGGCAAATGTAAGTGAAACATTTAGATTTGGGTCTGCACAGCTTTTTGAATTTGACATGAAGTGCTCTGGTTATGATTGCTTGAAGCCATCATTTTTATCATAACTTTTTTTGCAAAAAGAATGGCTTGGCAATGGAATCCAATTTAAGCCAGCAGTGAATTAGTAGATGCATGATTTATACAATTGCCCAAGCAGGACCTCACACAAAGAATAATACGCCACCTTCAAAGATGTAATTAATAATTTACTCTCCCATTCTGCATACAATCACACACATGGTAAAGACCACAACTTTTTATTTTTCTGTATTTTTGATTATGGACTGAAATGGGAAAAAGACCGGATTGTTGAAAGGATTTTTAAAAGCAACTTATTTGACACTCATTGTAAGTACTATTTACACTACTGATTGTTTAAGCTCTAGGGGAAGCTACTTCACATGAGCTGGAATATGGGCATGTGTACAAAGGGAGATTTGGCTGGCAACAATTAGCTGATTGGTCTGTGGAAATGTGACTTGTGTTAAAGGCCTCCAGGCCTGCCAACAACAATGTAATTGGTTGTGAGTGTGAAGGGTTGGTCTGAAGCTATGAGACCTCTAGAAGAGGAGGAACAGTCCTTTTTCTACTGTAAAACAGCCTCAAGCCTAAAGGAAGCCAATTTATTGCCCTTGTCAATTCCTGTAAAAGGATCAGCTCAGCAAACCTGGTGGACATGACCAGTGAACTGCCTTCCCAGTCTTTCCTTTTGCTGATAACATTCATGTTCATTTTTTGTGTCTGTCTGTATGTGTCTGCAAGTGGGGTTAGTGTTATAAGTCAGAGTTATCTGTTGACAGTTCATAATATTGAACCTTTAGCTAAGATTTATTTTTTTGTAATATATAGTAATTCTTGTTAAGTACAGAAACCTCGTCAGTTCTTTCTCTCAACTTGGGTCTAGAAAACAGGTAAATTGGGGAATTTTACATTTACGATCATAGAACCACTACAGTTTGGAAGCAGGCCATTCGGCCCATCGAACCCACACCAACCCTCCAAAGAGCATCCCACCCAGACCCACCCCCTACCTTATACCCGTAACACTGCATTTCCCATGGCTAACCCACCTAGCCTACATATCCTTGGACACTATGGGTAATTTAGCATGGCCAATCCACCTAACCTGCATATCTTTGGACTTCATGAAATCATTAAATTTTGTGACAATTCCAGGAATAGCTGGACTTGAGTTTCAGCGTCCAATCCTAATGAGGTGTCATAATTTCTTGACAATAATTATGCAGTTGAGTTTGGAGCAAAGACAGCAAGGTTTCAATATTGTTTCCTCGTAAATAAATAGCAGATTACATCCGAGACAGACAATAATCCTCCATCTTTCATGTTCCCTTTTGTGTTTCTGTTGCCGCATCTCTAATGATCTTTCAGCCTCTTCCCATTTTCATTTGCCCCCTTTGTGTCATAAAGTCATACAGCACAGAAACAGATCCTTTTGGTCCAATTTATCCGTGCCAACCAGATATCCGAATCTGACCTAATCCTATTTGCCAGATTTCAACCCATATCCCTCTAAACACTCCTTATCCATATACTTTTTAAAATGTTGTAATTGTACTCGCCTCCACCATTTCTTCTGGCAGCTCGTCCTATACATGCACCACCTGCTGCGTGAAAAAGTTGCCCCTCGGATCCTTTTTAAATCATTCCTGGAACTGGGTGAGATTGCCTGATTGTGATGGTACCTCTTATGTTCTAAAGCTCTCTTGACCCTACTAAAAACTTGTACCTTTTAACTTTCAGCCATGGCCATTTGGTTGAAACACATTTTGAGAGTTTGAGATGTATACTGTTGGCACATACGGCAGGTGTGACACTGATGTAGTATGCTGCTGTACAACAACATGTCTACCCCCTTGAATGTTTACTACTCTGAATGGTGACTGGCTGCCTGCCGTTCCATCTTTACTAAAATGCAATGCAAGCCAGACAGCCTGGAGGTAGCCTCTTTGTCTGAATGACATGACTGAGCAGTAAGGATTGAAGCTAAGAGCCATAAGATGCTTCATGTAAAATGCTCAAGATACATATATGCCTCTAAGCACAATGCAACCTGGCAGAAACATGCAAGGCATGAGTATTCCCAGTCTTCCAAATTGAGGCTCTGAAGGGTGATTTGTCCAAAAACAGCCATGATGATGTTTTGATGATGCACTTGCATGAACAAAGGGTGGAAGAGGGTGGTATCCATGGAGCATGTGGGAAAATAGTGGTGAAGATGGAGTTGTTTGCATGCTCAAAGCCCTGAAGAAACAATAAACAAGTTACTACTCAAGACTGGAATTGACACCAGTTAGTTTTTCAGGGAAACATGGAAACATAGAAAATAGGTGCAGGAGTCTGCCACATCATTCAATATGATCATGGCTGATCATGCAGTCTCCGTATCCCGTTCCTGCCCTCTCCCCATACCCCTTGACACCTTTAGTTGCAAAGGCCACGTCCAGCTCCGTCTTGAATATATCTAATGAACTGGCCCCAAGAGGTTCCTGTGGGAGAGAATTCCACAGGCTCACAACTGAGTGAATAGATTCTTCCTCATCTCAGTCCTAAATTGTTTACCCCTTATTCATACACTGTGACCCCGCCAACTTCCCCAACATCGGGAACATTCTTCCCATATCTAGCCTGTCTAGTCTTATCAGGGTTTTATATGCTTCTATGAGATCCCCCTTCATTCTTCTAAATTTCAGCGAATACAAGCCCAGTTGATCCAGTCTTTCCTCAAATGTCAGTCCTGCCATTCTGGGAATCAGTCTAGTGAGCCTTCACTGGACTCCCTTAATAGCAAGAATGTCATTCCTCAGATTAGGAGACCAAAGCTGCACACAATACTCAAATTGTGGCCTCACCAGGGCCCTGTATAACTGCAGCAAGACATCCTTATTCCGATACTCAAATCTTCTCACTATGAAGACTAGCATGCCATTAGCTTTCCTCACTGCCTACTGTACCTTCAGCGACTGTTCCACCATAACACCCAGGTGTCATTACAGCTCGCCTTTTTCTAAACTGCCATCATTCAGGTAATAATTGGCCTTCCTGTTTTTGCAATCAAAGTGGATAACCTCACATATATGTACATTATATTGCATTTGCCAAGTATTTGCCCACTCAAACAGTCTGTCCAAGTCACCCTGCAGCCTCTTAGCATCCTCCTCACAGCACACACTGCCACACAGCTTAATGTCATCCGCAAATTTGGAGATATGGCATTCAATTCCTTAGTCCAAATCGTTACTGTATATTGTGAGCAGCTGAAGTCCCAGCTCTGAACTCTGCAGCACGCCACTGGTCACTGCCTGACACTCTGAAAAGGACCCGTTTATTCCAACTCTCTGCTTCCTGTCTGCCAACCAGTTCTCTATCCACACCAATACTTTATCTCATATATCACGAGCTTTATTTTTCCTTACTAATCTCTTGTACAGAACCTTGTCAAAAGCCTTTCGAAAGTCCAGATACACGACATCTACAGATTCACCTTTGTCCACTATATTGGTCACATCCTCAAAAAATTCCAGATTTGTCAAGCATGATTTCCCTTTCATGAATCCATGCTGACTAGGACTGATTCTGTCACCGCCTTCCAAGTGCTCAGTTATTACTCCCTTAATGATTGACTCCACCATTTACCCCACCACCAATGTCAGGCTAACCAGCTTATAACTCTTCATTTTCTCACTCCCTCCTTTGGAAAAAAAAAATGCAGTTACATTTGCTACCCACACTGCACCACCTCCCCAACCCAGTCCTTTGGAACTTTTCCAGAATCAACAGATGGCATTGCATCAGCTGTCCTTGCGCTTCTTTGCACAAGGGATTCCGGATTTGGATGGTGTCAATAGAGCCTGGGTGACTTGCCTAACTGTATCTTGTAGATGCTGTACATTGCTGCTTTTATATACTGAGACTAAATGTTAAAGTTCATGGCAGACAGCCAATCAAGTGAACTACTTTGTCTCGAAAGTGTTGAGCCTGTTGAGTGTTGTTGGAGTTGCATTCATCCAGGCAAATTCTGACTTCTGCTTTGTAAAATGTACACAACATTTGAGGACTCAGTTGGTGAGTTATAGTCCAGAGAATTTCTAGCCTCTTGTAACCACAGTATTTGTATGGCAGTCATGGTTCAGTTCCTGGTGAATGGTAACGCGAGGATATGAAAATGGGAGATTCAGCAATGTTAATGATATCAAATGTCAAGGGGAAATAGTTAGATTTTCTCTTCATGGATATAGTCATTTCCTGATACTTGGGTGGTGTGGTGTCCGCCCAAGCCTGAATCTTTTGTAGATTGCGTTGCATATGGACGTAAACTATTTCATTACCTGAGGAGTTGAGAATTGTTCTGAATATTGTGCAATCATCAGTGAACATCTCCATATTTGGGCATATAAGGAGGGAAGGTAATTGACGATGAAATTGAAATGGCTGGGTGTAGATAACCACCATGAGGAACTACTGAAATGATATCCTGGGACTGAAATGATTAATCACAACTATCTTCCTTTGAGATAGGTATGATGCAAACCAGTGGAGAACTGCACCCCCAAATTCCCATTGACTTACATTTTGCTAGGGCTGTTTGATGTGTACATTAAACTGTTTAAGATCCAATTGCTTAATTTCAAGTATAATTGCAGGCCTGCTGCTATTACAGTGTAGGCGTTAAAATATCTTGTACCAGCTGTGCTTTGAGGAGCTTGGAGAGTGACCTATGTCATTTACTTTAATAAGCCAAGTGAAATTTATATATTTGTAGATCAGATTTCATTAAATTGCTAATAATGTACTCCCACATACTTTTAAGTACTCATTAACTAAACAAGCTCACTTGCTTATACACCTGACGTTGCAATTACTTGAAATTATTTGAAATTCTGCTGCTGTGGTTCTATTTCACCTGTGCTGTGGTTTTAAAAAGGATCTGGAGTAAAATAAATTATATTGCAATTTGAAACTGCAAAATTATCTGGTGAAAATATCTGGTTAACCCTTTGAAAGAACTGTACTCTCTTAGTTCCTGAAATACATTTACTGTCACACAAAATCTGCCAAGACTGATTTACTATGAGTTTCTAAACAGAATAACCAGGATTTCCTATAATCTGTTTTTTTTTTATTTTGACTAGCTAGTCCTTATTTCAAAACCAATTGTTTTGAGCCTTTTTTCTGGAAAAAATGCAACCTGATTGAAACATAATCCATAACAACAAGAAAATAAAACATGGAAAGAAATCGTGAAACCATTCGATTTCCAAAAAATATTTTTCTCTACTTCTGTAAAGAAAATGACAAAAACATTAGAGCAAGATGCGTTTTTGGTAAAATATATTTCACAAGTGAAACTGACTTATTGCATATCCAATAAAACCAGAAAGAACTACGGATGCTACAAATCAGAAACGAAGACAGAAATTGCTGGAAAATCTCAGCAGGTCTGGCAGCATCTGTGAAGTAAAATCAGAGTTAAAGTTTCAGGTCTGGTGACCCTTCCTCAGAACTGTTCAGTTCTCTGAAGGCAATGAAATTGTTTTTTCCCAAGGCTTGGGCAGTAATTTGATGCAGTGAACCTAGTTCTAGAAGCCACAGTATGATTTGTATTTAATTCAACAGTATGAAAAACAAAAGGATTCTATAATGGCTGGCAATCTCTTGCTCCAATACATTGATGATGCCTTTGGTGCTGCTTCCTGCTGTCATGTAGAATTGGAAAATTCAACGATGTTGCGCCGAAATTTTACCCTAAACCTAAGGTCTATCTAACGACCACCCCTACCTTATACGATCATCCATATGCCTATCTAATTGTTGCTTAAATGCCCCTAATAAGCCCGACACCACTACCCTCTCCAGCAATGCATTCCACACACCTACCACTCTGAGTAAGGAACCTACCTATAGAACATAGAACTAGTTTTGCTTCCAATTTCCATCTTTCTCTCACCTTGATCTGATCCATCTCTGATTCTTCCCTTCCCTTCCATGACTTTGCTCTTTCTAGTTATGAAGATAGGCCATCCATCAATATCCATCACAAACACACCAACCCTCAGTTATTTCACCTACACCTCCTCACACCCTGCTTCCTGCAAGGATTCCATTCCATTCTCCCAGTTTTATGTCTCTGTTGTATCTGATGATGCCACTTTCCACCATGCTGCCTTTGACATGACCTCCTGTCTCCTTACCCAAGGATTCCTCTCAATTGTGGTTGGTAGGGCCTTCACCTGTGTCCATCCTATCTCCTGCACTTAGCTCTCATCGCATCCTCTTCCCAGAACAACAATGGGGCTCCACTTGTTCTTACTTTCTACTCCACTAGTCTCTCCAATCAAAGAATCATTCTCCCCCATTTCTGCCACCTCCAGCAAGATTTCACAACCAAACACACCTCTCCTCTACTGTCAGCAAACTGCAAAGACCATTCCCTCTGTGACACCCTGGTCCATTCTTCCATTACTCTTAGTGTTTCCTCACTCTCTCATGGCATCTTCCCATGCAATCACACAAGATGTAACACTTATCCAATCACCTCCTTCCTCCTCACTGTCCAAGGCCCTAAATACACTTTCCAGGTGAAGCATCGTTTCACTTGTACGTTCAATCTACACTACTGCATTCGCTGTTCACAATGCAGGATCCAACGTATTGGTGAGACCAACTACAGAATGGGTGACCGCTTTGCAGAATGCCTCCACTTTGTCCACAGGAATGACCTTGACCTCCCAATGGCTTGCCATTTCAATTAGCCATCTTGCTCTCATGCTGGCATTTCCTGGAACTACTGCCATGTTCCAATGAAGCACAGCACAAGCTCAAGGAACACCACCTAATTTTCCACTTAAGCATTTTACAGTCTTGATTATGTTAAATTCAATAACTTCAGAAACTGGCTGCAACTGTCAGTTCTGTTCTTACATTCTCTCCATCTTCCCCCACTGCTCCTCCCACCCCCCACTGAGCCTTGTTGTCTTTATGAGAGATAGGAGGAACTGCAGATGCTGGAAAATTTGAGATAACAAGGTGTAGAGCTGGATGAACACAGCAGGCCAAGCAGCATCATAGGAGCAGGAAGGCTGACGTTCCGGGCCTAGACCCTTCATCAGAATTTCTCTTGTTGTTATCTCTTGTTGTGTTTATGTTTACTTTGCACTTAGCACTAATTCTCTCCTTTTTAGACATTAATTAACACCTGTTTTCTATCTCTTCTAATCTTTCTTTGTCATTAACAACTCCTTTGTCTTTTTCACTATACCATCTTGCTCCTCCTGTGCTTTTGTAAAATATATTTTTTAAAAAAAACTCTTCCAACACCTTTTAGTTCTGGAGAAGTCATAATAGATTTGAAATGTTAACTCTGTTTCTCTCGACACAGATGCTGAGTTTCCCCAGCATTCTCTGTGCTTGTTTCATGTTGCCAAACTGCTGCTTTCAAGGCAAAGACTAAAATCTGTGAAAAATTTTCAGTCTTTTTTAATTATTATTTTTAAATCAATAAACACGACCTATCTTTGGGCACAGAAGTGATACTAGATGTACAATGGTTACCTTTTCTTTGAACAATGCATAGCCTTCAGGATTACACTCTTACAGCAAGGTTGAAAGAGAGTTTTGCTACCCAAATTTGTCCTAATGGTAGAAGTGGGTGTTATGCAAAGGTGTTCCTGAGGATTCTATTGAATTCACCAATATAGGTGTGTGGTCAAACGACCACGTCCCCAAAGTTGGACAATCTAAATTGATCGACAGCTGGAGAAATTGGGCCTAACAGAAATTTAGCCAAACTAAATTATAACATCCAGCAACTATCAGCTACGTAGCTCAGTGGAAACCAAGATGAGAGAGTTACAAAGGTTCAAGGGAACCAGTTACAACCAGCCTGAGAGTTGTGCATTGGAGCAGTGTCGATCAGACTTTCTGGCATCTTAACTGCCTGAGTATGTGCACTTTATACCTCCCAGCATGGCAACAGTGAAGGGTGTTGACATGACCCCACTGGATGATTTGAACCCAGCTTCTGATCTCATTGGCCAAAGGCTACAAAATAGTCTAGAAGGTCAGGGGCAAGGGGTGATAAAAGCTCATACCTGGATCCACCTCCTCAGTGAAGATTTGCAGCAAAGATTTAACCTGGCTCAGCAGCAGAGCTCCAACCACCTGGGGTGGGGAAGACAGAGAGGGAGAGTGAGAAAAGATCCATCCTGACCTGAGAAAACAACCTTCGTAGGACGGGAGCTAGCCCTACATCACAGGGGAAAGAGATTCCAATGGCCCAGCTCAAACATGTGGATCGTTACAGGTATCAGGTGGATACAGCTTCTGTTCAGTTCTGAAGAACGGTCACTGGACTTGAAATGTTAACTCTGCTTTCAGCCCATAAATAATGCCAAACCTGATGTGTTTCTCCAGCAATGTTTTAGTGTGGCAAAGAAGAAAGAGGATTTTAAATCCTAAAACAACACAAAGAACTGTATCTCCTGGCAGTCTGAATCTAAGACAGAATCTGGGTCCGGACATTTCCTTTTATTTGTTTTGTTTTCTTCTTCTTGCTATTGGTCTCAACAATAAGAAATCAGAACAGCTGAGAAGGGAGAAATTACTCTTTCCAAAGTAAATGAAAAAATATGAAAATGGGAGGGGTGTTTTAGGAATGTATACACAGGTCAGTGTGACTAAGGGGAAGAGTAGGCAGAGAGCAGATGATGAATGCAAAGGGACAGGTGGTTTGAGGTGCATTTGTTTTAATGCGAGAAGTGTAGTAGGTAAGGTAGATGAACTTAGGGCTTGGATTTGTACCTAGGAGTATGATGTTATTGCTATTACTTAGGCTTGGTTGAGGGAAGGGCAAGTTTGGCAACTAAATATCCCAGGATATAGATGCTTCAGGCGGGATAGAGATGGAGGTAAAAGGGGTGGAGGAGTTGCATTACTGGTCAAAGAGGATATCACAGCTGTGCTGAAGGAGGGCATGATGGAGGACTCAAGCAGTGAGGCAATATGGGCAGAGCTCAGAAATTGGAAGGGTGCAGTAACAATGTTGGGGCTGTACTAGAGGCCTCCCAACAGGGAGCGGGAGATAGAGGCACAAATATGTAGACAGATTATGGAAAGATGTAGGAGCAACAGGGTGGTGGTGATGGGAGATTTTAATTTTCCCAACATTGACTGGGATTCACTTAGTGTTAGGGCTTTAGATGGAGCAGAATTTGTAAGGAGCATCCAGGAGGGTTTTCTAGAGCAGTATGTAAATTGTCCAACTCAGGACGGGACCATACTGGACCTGGTGTTGGGGAATGAGCCTAGCCAGGTGGTTGAAGTTTCAGAAGGGGATTACTTTGGGAATAGTGATCACAATTCCGTAAGATTTAGAATACTGATGGACAAAGATGAGAGTGGTCCTAAAGGAAGAGTGCTGAATTGGGTGAAGGCCAACTATAGCAAAATTCAGCAGGAGCTAGGGAATGTGGATTGGGAGCAACTGTTTGAGGGTAAATCCACATTTGATATGTGGGAGGCTTTTAAAGAGAGGTTGATTAGAGTGCAGGATAGACATGTCCCTGTGAAAATGAGGGATAGAAAGGGCAAGATTAGGGAACCATTGATGACAGGTGAAATTGTGAGACTAGCAAAGAGGAAAAAGGAAGCATACATAAGGTCTAGGCGACTGAAAACAGACGAAGCTTTGGAAGAATATCGAGAAAGTAGAACCGATCTGAAATGAGGAATTAAGAGGGCTAAAAGGGGTCATGAAATATCTTTAGCAAACAGGGTTAAGGAAAATCCCAAAGCCTTTTATTCATACATAAGGAGCAAGAGAGTAACTAGAGAAAGGGTTGGCCCACTCAAGGACAAAGGAGGGAAGTTATGCGAGGAGTCAGAGAAAATGAGTGAGATTCTTAATGAGTACTTTGCATCGGTATTCACCGAGGAGAGGGACATGACGGATGTTGAGGTTAGGGATAGATGTTTGATTACTGTAGGTCAAATCAGCATAAGGAGGGAAGTGTTGGGTATTCTAAAAGGCATTAGGGTGGACAAGTCCCCAGGTCCGGATGGGATCTATCCCAGGTTACTGAGGGAAGGGAGAGAGGAAATAGCTGGGGCCTTAACAGATATCTTTGCAGCATCCTTGAGCACGGTGAGGTCCCGGAGGACTGGAGAATTGCTAATGTTGTCCCCTTGTTTAAGAAGGGTAGCAAGGATAATCCAGGTAATTATAGACCAGTGAGCCTGACATCAGCGGTGGGGAAGCTGCTGGAGAAGATACTGAGGGATAGGATCTATTTACATTTGGAAGAAAATGGGCTTATTAGTGATAGGCAGCATGGTTTTGTTCAGGGAAGGTCATGTCTTACCAACTTGACAGAATTCTTTGAGGAAGTGACAAAGTTGATAGATGAGGGAAGGGCTGTAGATGTCATATACATGGACTTCAATAAGGCATTTGATAAGGTTCCCCATGGTAGGCTGATGGAGAAAGTGAAGTCGCATGGGGTCCAGGTTGTACTAGCTAGATGGATAGAGAACTGGCTGGGCAACAGGAGGCAGAGTTGTACTGGAAGGGAGTTTCTCAAAATGGAGAACGATGACCAGTGGTGTTCCACAGGGATCTGTGTTGGGACCACTAATGTTTGTGATATACATAAATGATCTGGAGGAAGGTATGGATGGTCTGATTAGCAAGTTTGCAGATGACACTAAGATTGGTGGAGTAGCAGATAGTGAAGGGGACTGTCGGAGAATGCAGCAGAATATAGATAGATTGGAGAGTTGGGTGGAGAAATGGCAGATGCGAGGTGATGCATTTTGGAAGATCCAATTCAAGAGCGAACTATACGGTAAATGGAAAAGCCCTGGGGAAAACTGATGCACAGAGAGATCTGAGTGTTCAGGTCCATTGTACCCTGAAGGTGGCAACGCAGGTGGATAGTGTGGTCAAGAAGGCATACGGCATGCTTTCATTCATCGGACGGGTTATTGAGTACAAGAGTTGGCAGGTCATGTTATAGTTGTACAGGACTTTGGTTCGACCACATGTGGAATACTGCGTACAGTTCTGGTCGCCACATTACCAAAAGGATATGGATGCTTTGGAGAGGGTGCAGAGGAGGTTCACCAGGATGTTGCCTGGTATTGAGGGCGCTAGCTATGAAGAGAGGTAGAGTAGATTAGGATTATTTACATTAGAAAGACGGAGGTTGAGGGGGGACCTGATTGAGGTCTACAAAATCATGAGATGTATAGACAGGGTGGATAGCAAGAAGCTTTTTCCCAGAGTGGGGGACTCAATTACTAGGGGTCACGATTTCAAGGTGAGAGGGGTAAAGTTTAAGGGAGATATGTGTGGAAAGTTCTTTATGCAGAGGGTGGTGGGTGCCTGGAATGCGTTGCCATTGGAGGTGGTAGAGGCGGGCACGATAGCATCATTTAAGATGTATCTAGACAGATACATGAATGGGCAGGGAGCAAAGGGATACAGATCCTTGGAAAATAGGCAACTGGTTTAGATAGAGGATCTGGATCATCGCAGGCTTCGAGGGCTGAAGAGCTTGTTCCTGTGCTGTAATTTTCTTTGTTCTTTGTTCTTTTGTAATTGTTGATTATTGAAAAGTTATGAATGTTGTGACTAGTTATTCTCAACTTAAAATATATGCATTATTCCTGAACATAGGTGGTAGTGTTGATACATCAGAATAAAGAGTTAAATGTTAAAGCATATTACTCAATAGCTATCAAAAGAAAAATAAATGATTTCTGTATTGAGCCCATTTAGATCTAAGCAAGATCCAGGGGTAAATCTTTATATCTACAACTGATCTAAATGAACCCATCCCTAAGAATATTCGCTGGTCTTTAAACCTATTTTTCAAAATCAACCTGCCTGGAAGCATTATTACACACCTCTGAATCAGGTGGGACTTGAATCCAGGTCTCTCAGTCCAAGAGTAGGGACTCTATGATTGCACAAGAGGGCCAAGTATTCAGATATCACTCTGAACAGTCAATTGAATTCAGCAGGGGACAATACAAAGTGCATTACATAAAGTACTTAGGTACAAAACTGTTTTTTTAAGCCTTATACCTTGTATGAAATCTAAAAATATAAAATAAAACATTGAAATACAAATGCTGGAATGTCCTTGTATATTACAAAAATTGGCTTAGCTGATTGGCTTTATCAGATATTAAAGCAGCAAATTTGAAGGGTTTGTTGGCCTGTCAGAACGGGCATTGGAGCAAGTCCTTTCATTTCCTAACAGAATTTGGCAAAGAGTTTCTCAAGATGACCTTCATTCATTAAACACACACAAAGGATCACAATGCATATTGATGGTTGCAATGCAATGATTTTCAGCTGCATGTTTGCTGCCACCTGGTGACAATGATTGTCATCAAAAAGAATCTCGTTTTAATCATAGATGAGCTCTAATCGAGACCAACAGCAATAGGGAGTTTCAGTGAGTACATTCAAACATAATTCATCGATTGATGGGATGAAATTCTCTTCACTGTGTTAACTGAAATAAATTTTGACAATTCCAATATAACTGCTGGAGACATTTGTTTAGAGGATTAGACTGTCCCTGATATTTGATTTGATTTATTTATTGCCTTGTATATTTTGTAACAAAATACATGAGTAGTAGTATTGTATAGTGTCACCACTCTCCAGTGCCATCTTAAAACACAGAAAAATAAACCAAAACATAGAATATAAAGGCTGAAAAAGAAGAAATGAAGTGTCAAACTTTACAGTTCTTCCTGTTAAGTGCTGCATCATTACAGCATACAGCATTACTTGTAAACTTGCTCAGAAAAAACATTTATAGATTAAGTGAGAAATGGATCAAAATGATATCTTATACAGTAAAGAAAGCTGAAGGAGCTGTATTCTGAATTAGTTCCGTTGTACTTTAAGTCACCTAGGACTGCTTGAAGCTGAAAAACCAAAAGAATTGCAGATGCTGGAAATCTGAAATAAAAACAGAAATTGCTGGAAAATCTCAGCAGAATCTGGCAGCATCTGTGAAGAGAAATCAGACTTAATGTTTCAGGTCCAATGACTCTTCTTTAGAACTGGACTCGAAATGTTAACTCTGATTTCTCTCCATAGATGCTGCCGGTCCTGCTGAGATTTTCCAGCAATTTCTGTTTTCGTTTCAGATTTCCAGCAACAACAGTTCTTTCAGCTTTTTGTTTAGTCTTTAATTCACTGCCACATCTCTCCCAGGTATGTCCACCTTGAAGAAGTTCTGCTCCTCTCTCCGAGAGGATTTCCATTGCAGTCTTTTATCTCATTCTTGTTCACCATCATTAATTTCAGTGTCAATCCTGTCATTTGACAAGACATTTGCCAAAACTCACTTCTGCAGCAACATCACAGTCCTCAGTGACTACCTCCGGCTCAGAGTCCCCCTACATGTATTCCAACTTCAGTTTCATTCTACATGTTTTTATCCGCCCAAGATCACAGGTAACTGTATGATGTTCATCGTTCCTCAGAGAGCTGTTCTCACCGCATCCTGTGATCCACACTCAGTGTCACATATCACCATATGCACACTCTTAACCTCTCTCCATCAGTACTGCCTCACGCTGGCTTAGAATTGCTCTCCACTTCATCCTCTGGTTCATTTGATGTTCTAACAAGAAAGTTTTTCTTTTCCTTTCAGGCATTAAGGAAGACAAGATATAACAACTCAGAGATATTCACACCTCTGGAGCCTTTCTACTTTACACTTCCCTCTGGCTCCATCCCCTTTCCAAATTCCACCTTTTGTTGTGCATTTACTATCCCTTCTGACTTTCTGCTCTCTGATTCTGTACTCAGCAAAGGTCTCAGTTTTATCCTTCTGCATCCCCACCTTAATAAATTTTGGGCACAACGTTGAACTCTTCTCCCTTCGCCTTTACCTCTGTGCCCATTTCTTTAGACAAGAGTCCTCTCCCATCCCACAGACTCCTTCACCCCGTTTCAAAAACTAGTCGGTGCATTTCAATGAAAACAAGTACACAGTTATGGAAGAACTCATTAGTTTTTATCAAAAATACAGATCTGTATCTAGATCCTGGAATTTTTAGGCTTTATTAACATTGGGGGATGGGGTGAATTTTTTTTTTGGACTATCAGTTGTTTGATTTAGAATGTGTTTGATTTTTATAGAATATTGTGGTTTAATTCAACGACTGTGATAAAAGTTTTCCCAGGCATTGTGAACAGAGTTTTCAGAACAAGTTGTTGGATATGGATTCAATCAGTGAGATCAAAGTTCTAAATAAAAAGATTTATTTGTTCAGCTTTATAGTTACAGAACAGCAAGAGGGAACAAGAGAACATACTTCTAACAATGTTGATTTAGCATAATATTGTCGAGGTATGCATGCTACTGAGAACTCTCTTAAATTGTCAAATATTATCAGAAAGGATATCAAATCATTCACGAAAAAGGATTTATTTTAACTATGCACTGTCATCAATTATGGAATGTCATTATTTAGTCATTGATTTAAATGAAGCAATGTAAATTGAAATGTTGGTGTTAGTTATAATTTTGATAAATGAATGGACAATTTTATTAAATCATTTAATAATTTGCATTTACCTAACTAATTGAATTATTATGATCTCAGTAAATATCAGTAACATTTTTTTAAAAAAAAACCAACATTGCAGCTATTTATTAAAAGCCTGGAACCACGGAAAGATTTTTTACTATGTAAATGTCAAACAAAGCAAATTCAACATATTATCATTGATAACTTCTCACACTCAAAATAAATTTGGAATTAAAAGACAAATTGAACTTGGCTATAAACTATAACACTAAAGTCAACATGCATGTAAGACAAATCCACAGTGTGTAAGTAATAAATGTCAGTCATAAATTTCTCTAAAACTGTGATTTCCTTCAAAGAATTTCAGCTGTTTTCCTTCTAGGAACTAGTGTAATATTCAGGCAATGAAAACAGCAGTAGCAGCTCTATCTTTGTTTATCCTCAGCTTCTGGATGTAGATTCTGTCTCCTTCAGCTTACCTGTACTGTGCTGCTAAAAGCATCAATTACATCAACTGAATGCAAAGGGCTCTTCTTTCCTTCAACTGGCCCCACTCTGCTTAATTTTTTTTCCGGTTTTAGTTTCCTAAGTGATGGAAATGTCATTTTTCTTTCTCAGTTTCTGCTTTCACTTTTTGTTTTTGGTCAGGATCTGCTTAAAAAAGACATACAAACTTTGAAATCACAGATTCCATCAGAGTATATAGAAAAAATATTCCAAGGTGCTTTATAGGAAAACAAGTGCTCTGTCCAAGGAGGAAAAATTAGGAGAGTGATCAACAGCTTTGTCAAAATGACTGTTCTAAAAACTTAAATTGAGGAAGCTTAGAAATTTGAATAGAGAAAAGTAAAAAGACAAATTAGAGAAGGGATTTCAGAGGGCTGAATTTTACCAACAATTTTGTCAAGTTTGGGGAGTTTCAGGGAACATTTCTATTTGTGCACTCTAATGAGTTATCTCATGCAATTCTCTGCTGCTTACTTCATTATGTATGCAACACAGTTGTATGGTGCCACACTCACAACATCATGCACTCGCCAGTGGCAGAAGTTGTTCTTGGAACCTTCCAGGATTCATGATATTGGCACCATTTTTCAATCCCAGCTGTTCTCCAGGTCAGTTATAAATAGCCCTTAACAGTATGCATAATTGGAGGCAAACAGAACGGTATAACTTCTGAGAGCACATAGTTGATACGGGTGACACTACATTGGAAATAGAAGCAATATATTTGTATATGTATTAATACTTTACACCATTAATTGTCATTGATATTATAACTATAAAAAAATCAAGTTACAGAGGCCACCCTACTATGCACCATGCTATAATAGAACCTTGTCCACAAGAGCCCTTTTTTTTGTTCCCCGAACACTCATCATACTATATCATCTTGTCACTGTCTAATTTGGCAGCATTTCATGTTAGAAGGCTTTCAAAAAACCGAACAGCAGGAATACCTAGAAAAAACACACAGAAAAATATAGTCACTGGGGCAAACAGTGTCTTGCCTCTCAAACAACAATAAATTACGATCAATCAATGCTCATTTCATCCAACCTACACCTTTTGGAAGCAGGTGTCAATTCAGTCCTGGCTGCCTTGTTTCGCCCAATGCTGCAGAGTTCTATCATGGTAAAGGGGATTTTTCTCCTGCTTAATCATCATCCTTATCAGCCTCCTCAGAAGACCGCATGACTCTCTAAGTTCGTCAGCTTCCATCACGTTCTCTTTTTGTCTGTTCCATTTGTGTAGAGCAAACCATGGAAGGATTATGCAGCACACCCTATCTGGCCTGCACTGCACAGTGCCCCTAAAGTGATCGAAGGTTCAGAATCTCGTTCTTAAAAAGTTTACCAATTACTCCATAATGGTTCTGGTGGAAGAATGTATCTGTGCTTGGCCTCAGTCAAGAACCTACATAATGGAGTCAACAACCATAGTTGCAGACAGTAGCCCTTGTCTCAACAGCTATTCTTGTAAGGCATCCAGCCCATGAAATGAAGCAGAAACATGAGTTTTTTTAAGGATATAGGTAAGATTGTAGCTTCCAGGGTACTTGGCATAGATTTTTAATATGTGGTACCAATGATTACAGATGACATGTACACTGATGGACCAGAATCCTTTTCTTTTTATGACGTCAGCCTTTTTCTGATATGGACTTCTCAGCACAACGCATGCATAGTCTACGCAGCCCAGCATCTGGAGAAAGCCAGTTTGGTAATGTTGGCAAAGCCTTGTGTCCAAGCTACAGCACTGATCTTATCACATAGAAACTGGATGCAGCAGTGTAACATGGCACAAATTATTTCACCCTTGATACATTAGTGGGTTTGTATTGACAGATCTTGCACAGGTTCCCAGTAAATCCTTGGAAGCAACCAGTTGCAAAAAAATTTAGCATAGTTCTCACCTTGATTGCCACCGAGATAAAATAGATACCCAGCTTTTCGGTTCATAAGTCCCTCTATATCAGATGGCACAGTTCTGTGACAGTGTCCTAGGACATCCTCAGTCTGTGGCAGCAATCTACCTGTCTTGGATCACAAAGTGCATCCAAGAGGTTCTTTGGCTTCAGTTAAATGTAGTTAAGAGAAGACCCAACAACAGAAATTTGCTTAAATATGAATGTTAATTAAGTAATAATAAAGAAATGGTAAAGAAAGGAGAAAAAAGCAATAGGTCTTGTGCTGTTTTGCCCGTCGGGCACACCTCGATCGATGGCTGGTCTGGAAGCTTAGGTTCATTCCAGGCACTATTCATGATCCCAGTCCAGCAACTCAGAACAAAACTCTGTTTTATACAGTGTAACAAACAGCAAGTGCAGAAATGCAAGTACAGAAAACATTCCTGATCCTGCCTTCTTTGGCATGTACAGGAATGTTCACAGGACTCATTCAAGGTCATGCAGCTGTTGAATATCTCATCAATTTTAGCCCATCCTGTACAATCCACCCCAATGATATTTGACAACACATTTACAATTGCAAATGCAGACACAAATTAGCAATAGCCACGCGAGCACATATAATAAGAGAAAGTAACCTACACTGGAAAATTAAAACTACAATGAAAATAACCATCATCAATACGAATAATATAACAATACAGTATATCATCGAATTAATGATCGCAGTGGCCTTTGGGGACCAACCCATAAATATATCCCACTGTGATGTACAGTCAAGGTTGTGATGGAATCAGCATATCATGTTAACTGCCCACCCTCATATGACTTGGCAACTTCCATTCAATGTATATTTCATCCCTTGGCCTCTAATTCCTGACTAATAAGGACATTTTCAAGAGAAACTTTTCCAACCGAGTCAGGTTGACAATTGATGGAAGGTTCTGTACCCTGTTAGTCTGTCATGCTGTCCACACCATTTCCATGGACAAGCCACATAAACCTGTTGCCCATGTCAACTGATGAGTCATCCACAGCAGCATCCATCCATAATAAATTTGCATGGTTCTGTGAAGAAATTATATCTTATCAGTGTACAATCTTTGACAGCTCACTCTCTTTTCATTAATTTCCCTCTGTCTATACACTCTGGTACTTGCTGCCCAGTTATCAATACACAATAAGTATTACCTTGTTCATGTGCAAATATTCACCAGCCTTAGACGGGTATTGTAGATGGTGTACCCACACTTTTATCTCTGTAAAAAGATTGTCGGATGCAATAAGTTTATTAGGAAGACGTAACTCGCCACCTCCTTTAAACATTCTACTCATGGGTGCCCCTCCTTTCAGAGGCCGATTATTCTGATTATACAATGCCTGTAACAGCACTTTGAGCCACCCCTGTAACATATGATTAGGGGTCAATAGTTTAATTTGTTGTTTTAATAACCCATTCATTCATTCTACAAAGCCAGCTGCTTGAGAGAAATAGGAATGTGGGACATCCATTGTCTGCAGCCCACTGCTGCAACTGTTAACCTGTAAAGTGTGAGCTATTATCTGATTGTATTTCTGATGCTTCATCATAGTAGGATATCAACTAGGATATCCAGGCCCTTAACAGTGTTACTCTGATTTGCTTTGACTGTCAGGAAAGATGACATTAGCCCAGAGTAAGTGTCCACCATGGTTAACAAATATTGATATCATTGTAACAGTAATGGGCCAACATAGTCAATTTGCCAGATTTGAGCAGCTGATCTCCTCATTATCTTTCTTGGCAGTGATATGTGTTTTACCTCTTGGCATATTTCACATTTGCCAATGACTTCTTTCAATGGATTGGTGGGCAAGTGCAAACCTCGATCTCTTGCCCATTGCACAGTACTGTGATATCCTGAATGTCCTGATTTTTCATGAGCCGATTTTCCAGTTTGATACTTTTTGGATGCATCTTCAACCATTCTGGCTTTTACTATTCTGTCTACAGAATTGTTGTGATCAGCAGATTCTGAACCATCCTTCATATGGGCATCATCATGGTAATTTTCATGTGCTATGCCTTTGCCTATATTTGTTTCCATCGTTCTGTTCCCCACAGGGGCTTTCCAGCAATCTTCCAGTCATGTGACTACCAGATTGGCATCCATACAACCATTCCACCGGCCACCGCCCACGAGCCAGTATAAATGTACAGACATTGACTCTCCTCTTCCAGTGTTAGGACTGCCGCTGCTAATTCGGCATATTGGTTTGATCCCCCATCTTCTCCACTATGGATAATGGTCTGTGTGGAGGGATTAAACTCAGCTTCTCGCCACTGCCTCTAGCCATTCTTCCAGGTAGCTGATTCATCAGTGAACCAAGCACAGTGATGAGTTTCTTTGGGCAGCTGTTCGAAAGGAAAACCCATTGAATGGGAGGTGCAGGCATGACAAGGTCGGAACTTGGAAATTGTTCAACTGGTGGGCATTCAGCTATTTGTTTATGGATTTTGACAACTCCTTCCTTTCCATTCTTGGCTCGATCCATTAAGTACCATTTCCATTTTACAATGGAGCTTTGTGGGCTCTACCGACCTTGTGGGTCCCAACATCAGATAACACCCATGTTAGAGTTCGTAATTCAGGTCTGAAGAGCACTTTGTCCTTGCCCGTCTGCCCTTCAGTTTCTATTAGGGCCCAGTCGCAGGCCAGTAGTTACTTTTCAAATAGTGTGTAACGCATAGCTGCCTCAGTCAGTTTCCTGGACAAGAAGCCCAAAGGCATTGCTTTCCCTTTTTGTCTCTGCCATTAGCTCACATGGCTACATCTTGTACTACTGATGCTTGTAATTCAAAGGGTAACCCAGGTATCTGAGGAGCCGGGGAAGTGCTAACACTACGGCCTCTTTAGCAGTCATACATGCTTTCTGCTGTTTATCACCCCATTCAAACTGAGCTATCTTTCGAGTAATGGCATAAAGAGGTCTTAGTAACATGGTCAAGTGAGGTATATGTCTGTGCAAATATCTGGGCAGACCTATAAATTTCTGTGCCTCGTTCTTGCTAGTTGGAACAGCCATTTCTTGTTTTTTCTTCTTTACTTTTTCAGGGATAACTCTATCCCCTTTTGTCCAATGAATGCCCAAAAACTGCACTGATTGTGCTGGTCCCTGTATCTTTTTTTGGGTTCACTTCCCAAACTCTGTCTCACATTTGTTGCACCAGTGTGGCCAGAGCTTCCACCATTACATTCATTCATCCTATCTGTGCCCCTCATGATTTTATACACCTCAATAAGATCACCCCTCATTCTCCTAAGAGCCAAGGATTAAAGTCCTATCGTGGCCAACCTCTCCCTATAATTCAGGCCCAATAGTCCTGGCAACATCCTCGTAAATCTTCTTTGCACACTTTCCAGTTTAACTATGTCTTTACTCTAACAGGGTGACCAAAACTGTACACAATACTCCAAGTGTGACCTCACCAATGACTTTTACAACTGTAACATAAGGTCCCAACTCCTATACTCAACGCATCGACCAATGAATGCCAGCATGCTAAATGCCTTCTTCACCAACCTGTCCACCTGTAACACCACTATCAACAAACTATGTATTTGTACTTCTTGGTCCCTCTGCTCCACAACACTCCTCAGGACCTTACCATTTACTGTATAAGTCCTACCTTAGTTTGACTTTCCAAAGTGCAACACCTCACAATTATCTGTATTGAATTGCATTTGCCAATCCTCACCCCAAATACCTATCTGATCAAGATCCCTCTGTAATTTTTGATAACTTCCTCACTATCAACAATACGTTTTAATTTTGTATTATCCGCAAACTTTCTAATCATGCCTTGTATATTCACATCCACATCATTTATGTAAATAACAACTAACAAAGGTTGCAGCACCGACCCCTGTAGCACACCACTAGTCACAAGCCCCCAGCCTGAGAAACAATCTTCAACCATTACCCTCTGCTTCCTACCATTGAGCTAATTTTGAATCCAGTTAGCTAACTCTCCCTGGATCCCATGCCACCTCACCTTCATAATTAGTCTGCCGTATGGGACCTTGTCAAAGGCCTTACTAAAGTCCATATAGACAACATCCACTGCTCTATCCTCATCTATCCTCTTGGTTACCTCTTCAAAAAACTCCAAAAGATTTGTCGGACATGACTTCCCACGCACAAATCCATGCTGACTATCACTAATCAGACCCCGACTAGCCAAATGTTGGTTGATCCTATCCTTCAGTATCCTTTCCAATAACTTGTCTACCACTTATGACCTGTAGTTCCCTGGCTTGTCTTTGCTACTTTTTTAAAACAATGGAACAACATTAGCCACCCTCCAATCTTTCAGAACTTCACCAGTGACTAAAGATGAAGAAAAAACCTCTGTAACTTCTTCCCTAGCCTCCCAAAATGTCCGAGGATTGATTTGATCAAGCCCAGAGGATTTATCCACCTTAATGTGATCTAAGGCTGCAAACACCTCCTCCCTGGTAATATGTATGTGATCCAAAACATCCTCACTTGTTTCCCTTATTTTCTTAGCATTCATGATTCTCTCCTCAGTAAACACTAAGGAGAAATATTCAAAAAATCTCCCCCATCTCCTGTGGCTCCACACGTAGACAGCTGATCTTTAAGGGGACTCATTCTCCCCCTAGCCACCCTTTTACTCTTGGGATTATCTTAAACCTTATCTGCCAGATCCATCTCATAACCTTTTCTTGCTCCTCTGATTTCCCTTTTAAGTGTGCTCCTACACTTTTTATAGTCATCTAGGGATTAATTTGAGCCCGATTTGCCAACTTCCAAGAGGCTTCTTTACAGGCCATACAGGGCTATTATACACAGATGCTGTGTGTGTCACAATCCCTACAGCTAACAGGTGCTGTATAGTATCCCCAATTTCTTTGTCATCCCGGAATACGATACTATTTCATTGAAACTACCCGTGTGGGCAGAAGAATAATGAGATGTTCCCATTTTGCCTTGTCACAGTAACTGTCACAACTCATACACCAAAGAGAGTTTGCCCAGTGGGGTTTGCAAGGTGGTTCTTCTTAATATGTCCATAGTGATGATATTTTTTGATATGTTGAATATCAATACAGAGACCACTCATGGAGGTTCATTCCTCAAGGCTGTCCTAATATTTGTTCCAACTGGCGGTGTTACCGCCCCACCAAATCCATTAATAGTCATTTTGAGCCTTGCGTTACTATGTGGATTACCATCTATAATAGTAACTTCTGCCCCAGTGTCTGGTAATGCAATATCTCATTGTACATTGGCTTTCCTCCAATAAATGGTGATAGGAACATAGGGCCTCAGGTCTCCAGTCATCTCACCAAATGTCCTTGCAAAGACCCCAGAGTCCCAGCCCCATCCCTAATCAATTTGCTGACTGGCTCGCCATAACTGCCCAACCTCCTCCAGGCTGGGGTATAGTGATTTTTGTGGGAGATGCAGTCAGTGTTGTTTCCTTTTTTCCCTCCACATCTGATTTAGTCTTGACTCACTTCATTACGCTTTGGAGGGAAGTGTGTCCTCCACATATTGTACATGGTATCCATAGGTATTCTGTCTGTCTTACTCTTCTCTATTCCTGCTTTTAATAATGCCACAAACATTTCTCTTCTGGTTATTTTTTGTTTCACCTTCGAACCCACCTCATCTCCACCTGTTGTCCTTTTTTCTCTCTTGCTTGAGTAGGCCTCACTCTTCGCTTAGCAGCCTCCACATCCTCTAACTGTCCTGACAACAAACGTACTGTCCCACTGCCTGTCCTTGCCCTAGCCCTAAAAGGGCACCTCTCATCCAGCATAAGCGACTTTGCATTAGCTGGCCCCTCATTCCAGCTGTGAAAGCTTCCTGGTTTGGATCCTGAAACTGTTGAGAATATATAACTGTTCATTGAAGCCAAATCCCTCAAATGCTTTATATCTTCTGGTATGCCTTCCCATCTTTCAATATCACCTTCCCAATCTATTGGGGAAGGGATAGTAGGAACTGCCGATGCTGGAGTCTGAGATAACAAGGTGTAGAGCTGGATGAACACAGCAGGCCAGGCAGCATCACAGGAGCAGGAAAGCTGATGCCTCAGGTCTGGACCCTTCTTCAGAAAGGGGAGGGTAGGTACTTGTTTCCTATTGATAGTATCACTGCATTCCACAACCATCCAATTTGCCATGTGTTTCTAAGAATGCCATTCAAATGTGGGTGAATGCTTAATGCTCCCAGATTCCCTTGCTCTGTGGCACTCAGCATATTATGGCAGTACCCCAATCTCATGACCTCGTTAGCCAAGGGTTCACCTGACTTCTGCTTCAAGCGCGATCCCAAATCCTGTAACTTGGACATAAAGTAGTTCACGACTATTGAATTTTGTGTGTTTTGTCCTTTTTTTTGTCTTATTCATTATTGGGGGTTATGCTATTGGTCCTCTTTCTGAGGATGGCTCCAGAGATGAAGCATCCCTGTCCCTATCTGTCCATTCATACTCTTAAATAGATGAATATCAAGTGTCTCTGTCCCAGTGGTGGGGTCCCATTGTGAAGTTAATAATGTGCACACTTTGACTGGGTCAACTTTCCAATTGCGCCATTTTGCTCTCTTTTTCTGTTGTACAGTCGCCAGACGGCTTAATATCTGGTTCGGTTTCTCCCCTGCCTTCTTAGTTTTCTCCTGCACTGTCTTAACTGCTTCAATTAGGGTGATATTACGCTGTTCTACTGCCATCAAGCTGTCTATTTTTGGTCTGACACTCTTCTAATTCTCTGCACGTAGAACGCAAAGCAGTTAACAATTTCCATTCCATTTGCAGTACACTGCCCTTGCTTTTGGGGAAGCCTATTTCCCACAAGCACTTGTGTATGCCAGCCTGTATGAATAACCCTCCTTTCTCTCTTTTTCCAATTATAACTATCCCTCATTCTTGCGGGGGGCCAAATTGTGCTAACAAGATAGCTACGGACCCGAATCCAGAGTCTCCCTCATTCCATCCTTGGAATTCAGAAGATCTTCGGAGCATCAGGTTGCCTTTCCCCTTTTAAACTTTTTCTGAAATCCTATCCTCATCGCAATAGGTATCTTGGATCCCAAAGTGCATCCAAGAGGTTCTTCAGATTCAGCTAAATGTAGTTAAGAGAAAACTCAGCAACAGCAATTTGCTCAAATATGAATGTTTATTAAGTAATAATAAAGAAATGGAAAAGTAGGAAAAAAGAAAAGCAATAAGTCATATTGTCTTCTGCCCATTGCGGACCCCTCATTCTATGGCTGGACTGGAGGCTTAGGTTTGTTCCTAGCACCGTTTGCAATCCCAAGGTGAAGTTCAATGACTCAGAACAAATTGTATCTCTCTTATACAGTGTGACAAACAGCAAGTACAGAAAAGCAAAAACAGAAAATATTCCTGATTGTGCCATCTTTGGCACGTATAGGAATGTTCACAGGACTCATTCGAGGTCATGCAGCTGTTGAGCATCATCATCAATTTTAGCCCCTCTTGTACACTGCCTCACCCATCTGGAGGAAATGGCATTGAGGGTGGTAGACTCTGGGTCTCCTCCACATCCTAAGGGGTACTTCAGTAGCAACCTCTTCGCATGGAGGTTGTCAGCAGCCACTGGAGTTTACTGTTGGTTCTGAGCTTATTCCTCTCCATTTCTCTGCATCATCATTGTTGTGCTGTCACCACAGTGATGAGAATCCTGCTATGGCTGGATCGATTGATTGCGCTTCTGCTGAACCTATGTGAGGTATATCAAAAACAGAACAGGTCCTTAATAATGAGTCACCATTCACATCACGTTCAAATTACAATTTATCATAGTCCTGACTACAGGGGAACATGGGGGACTTGGCGTGTGAACTACATTCTGGACAATGCAACACAAACCACTCTGGGAGTATGCAGTAGGATTACTGAAAGCTTGCCCCTCCCACCCTTAGGTCCCCACATCTTCAAAAAAGGCAGCATTTCATATAAGAGCACGTTGGCAAATGCTTACAGTTCAAGATGAGGTGAAACCAGCTCTATGCCCTTGTGTAGCCTATGAGATCTTGGATTGATCTTGTGAAATGTGGCCCACAGATGACACTTAGAAGTCACTTGAGACTAATTCTGCTTCACAGAGATGACTGTCATAAATTTGTAATCACCATTGACGTGGTCAATATTACTTTTGACCAAAAAATTTATCCACATAGATGGTCAGGAAATGTGTTTCACATACTAGACTCTATGACCACAGATGTTTTTAACCTGCACTGTGTACATGTCTAATTAATGCAATTGCCTTTTCAAGGCTTTATATCTCTAGTAACTGGAGCCTGTGTCTTCAGACAGGGAAAAAAAACACTTACTTTGCTCACTTTTCAAAGTTATACTTTGCATGGTGGGTCACAGGCTCAGCCTGGTAAGCTAGGGCACTCCAAAATGTTAATGTACATTCTTCCTGAAATTCCCTATGGACCCCTTCAGTTCTGAGCTTCTGCACTTCTACACCTATTTTTCCCAACACCTGCCAAGAGGTCTAGGACTATGGGATGACCATACTAATCATTATGCTACATCAAAGCTCGGGTGGTCGTGATTGTTAATGAACACTTCTCACAGTAATGCATGCCATCCAATGCACTGTCATCTTCCACTTTTGCATGGTGAGCTGCCCCAACTTCCTTTCCATAGCAGTGGTCCCTAATAATGCCCCTTAATTTTCATGCACAGACCCCCTGACCAACTTGGAAGGACAACCTCAAATGATGAGTAGCCAATCCACTGTGTGATCTCTGTGGAACTCTGCAACTGACTTATCACTAATCCCCAAACTAGACATGAAGAGGGTGACCATGGGCCACTGCTGACCCGACCCTGACCTCTCCAAGCAGATCACTGACCATGTCCAAACCTCTGAACCGAGTCAGACACCACTCTTGACTTACTGTACTCGTACCCAGACTGGCCACAGTCCTCCTGAACTTGATTCAGTTTACTCTGTTTAGACTTTGAGACATTATCTTTTGGTTGACGCACATGGACTGAGTATGTTGGCCAAATAAGCTGCTTGCACATGTTGTATGTATGACATTGATGAAGCATGGTGCAGGACAGCAACAAGGCCACCTTTTTGACTGATCACTCTGACATTCATAACAAACTGCCTGACTATGTATCTGCTAAATCATAAGGCAATACAGAAGTATATGCAGGCCTGTGAGTCCTGAATGTAGTCGCAAAGTGCAAAAAAGCAAGGCAAGGAAAGGTGATGCTGTGAACATCCAAGTAGGTACAAAGTGGCTCAGTGCTAAGAAAACAAACAAAGACCCTAGCAGTAGCAAAAGAAGAAAAGTGCAGCAGTGAAATGGAAAAGTGTATTTTAAATGCTGTCATGATGTGATGAGGAATGTGCATTTCTGATTCTAACTTCTGTAGATGAAAGATGCAGATAGTCATTGTCCAGGGAGCCTACCCTGAGGTATTGGAGAATATTAATCAAGATGGAGACCTGGCAAAGCAACTGGTGAATTGGAGCCTCCATGTATTTGCTCTGACTTTCATATATGGGATTTTCACCATCAAGGTTTGGTCTGCTGTGTGGTGAGAATGGAAAAATGCATATAAATCAGTTGAGAATAGGCACTAATGAGATGTCGGAGTATGCAAATAGACTGCTCACTACTTTCTTGTGAGATTCTTGTCTTTTTCATTATCTTTTTCCTTCTCGATATCAAGACGCTTGGAGTGACCTGGATATAATGGCAGTGAAGACCAATCAGGGAAAACTGATTCAATACAGGTGGCACAGTGGCTCAGTGGTTAGCACTGCTGCCTCTCAGCGCCAGGGACTCAGGTTCGATTTCACCTTTAGGAGACTGTCTGTGTGGAGTTTGCACATTCTCCCCATGTCTGCATGGGTTTCCTCCAGCTGCTCTGGTTTCCTCGCACAGTCCAAAGATGTGCAGGCTAGGTGGATTGGTCATGCTAAATTGCCCGTAGTGTTCAGGGATGTGCAGATTATGTGGGTTATTGAGGGACCGGTCTGGTTGGGATGCTCTGAGGGTCAGTGTGGACGTGTTGGGCCAAAGGGCCTGTTTCCACACTGTAGGAGTTCTATGAAATACAGCCTATCAAAGCTCCTTGATCAGGAAAATAACAAAGTGAAATGCATATTCTCTTCTTCTGCATTACAGATTGTGGCAAAATTAAAGTGTTATCTTGAACAAAGAACCACCTTCAGCTCCTATGAAGAGCTGTGTCATGCAACAATGAAAGAACTATTTAATACTGTCACCAGGGATGAATTTGGTGGATGATAACAATGACAACGAGTATTCTGGAGATGAGGAAATGAGGACACCCTTAATATCATAGGGTAGCAATTCGTCTTCTTCTAGGGTATAATCTCCACATTTGTTTCAGTTCATTGTTGCTCCTATGCAAATGAGGATGTTGGACAGCATTTTCATTGAAAATGGAATAAACTTCTGAAGCAGGATCAATATCAAGTTCCTACACAGTGTCATGCATCACAGGGGTAGTGCTGTGATAATCAAACCCAGAATTCATTGTGCCATATTCCTAGAGTCATTAAAGATTTTTATAATACACAAAATTCCTCAGCTTATCTGTCTTTTAGACCCAGCTTGACAAGATGATGGAGATAGCAAGAAATGCTGATGCTGGAGTCAGAGACAACACAGTGTGGAGCTGGAGGAACACAGCAGGTCAGGAAGGGACCCTGCTTCAGAAATGGGGAGGGGGAAGGGAGCTGGGAAATAAATAGAGGGAGGAGGGGTGAGGCTGGAGAAAGGTAGGTGGGTTGGTGATAAGTGGATGCAGGTAGGGAGTGGTAGGGATTAGTCAGTGGAATGGGTGGGTGGATAGGTGGGAGAGAAGATGGACAGGTTGTGTCAGGTCAAGGAGGTGGAGATGAGAGGGAGGTTTGGACGTGGGATGAGGCCGGGGTTGGGAAGATTTTAAAACTGGTGAATTCTATGTTGAGGCCATCAAGCTGTAGACTCCCGAGGCAGAATATGAGGTGTTGCTGCTCCAGTTTGCGTGTGGCGTTATTGTGGCATTGGAGGAGGCCCAGGATGGACATGTCATCAAGGGTCTGTGAGCAGTAATTAAAATGGTTAGCAATCAGAAGGTATTGTTGATCATAGCGTACAGAGCACAAATGCTCCACGAAACGATCCCCAAATCTGCGCTTGATTGTAGAGGAAGCTACATCAGGAGCAATGGATACAGTAGATCAGGTTGGAGGATGTAAAGGTGAACCCCTGTCAGATATGAAAAGTTTGCTTTGGGCCTTGAATGGTGGTGAGGGGGTAGGTGTAGGGGCAGGTGTGGCACTTCCTGCAGTTACAGGGAAAGGTGTCGGGTGTGGTGGGGTTAGTGGAGAGAGTAGAGCAGACGAAGGAGTCGTGGAATGAGCAGTCTCTACAAAAGGCAGATGGGGTGGGGAAGGAAATTTTGCTTTGGTCGTGGGGTCAGGTTGTAGGTGGCAGAGAATGATGCACTGGATGAAGAGGTTGGTGGGGTGGTATGTAAGGACTACGGGGATTCTGTCTTTATTTTTGTTTGGGGGAGGGTGTTTGAGCTGCAGGAAATGCAAGAGATGTGGTTGAGGGCATTTTTGATTACCCAAGGGAGGAAGTTGCGGTCCTTGAAATAAGAGAACATCTGGGATGCCCAGGAGTGTGGTGTTCCATCTTGCGAGCAGTTGTGTTGGAGGAATTGGGAGTAAGGGTTTCCATTCTTGCAGGAGGGTGGATGAGAGGATGTGTAGTCCAGATAGCTAATGGATTTAAAAATTGAAGTCTCTGGAAGCTCAGCAGGTCTGGTAGCATCCATGAAGAAAAAATTTAGAGTTAACGTTTTGGGTCCAGTGACCCTTCCTAATCAGTTCTGAGGAAGAGTCACCGGACCCAAAAAGTTAACTCTAATTTTTTTCTTCACAGATGCTGCCAGACCTACTGAGCTTCCAGCAACTTCTGTTTTTGTTCCCGATTTACAGCATCCGCAGTTCTTTTGGTTTTTATTATGGAGGTTAGTGGGTTTGAAATAGATGTCGGTGTTGAGGCAGTTACCAGACATGGAGACGGAGAGGTCCAGGAAGGGGAAGGAGGTATTGGAGGTGGTCCAGGTGAATTTGATGTTGGGGGTGAAAGGTGTTAGTAAAGATGATGAACTGTTCAAGATCCTCATAGGAGCATGAGGCAGCTCCGATACTGTCATCAATGTAGCGGAGGAAGAGGTGAGGGATGGTGACAGTGTAACAGCGGAAAAGGGACTGTTCCACATATCCTTCAAAGAGGGAGGCATAGCTTGGACCCATACAGGTGCCCATAGGTACCCCGTTCATTTTATTGAAGTAGCAGGAGTTAAAGGAGAAGTTGTTCAAGGTAAGGACAAGTTCTGTTAAGCGGATGAGGGTGTCGGTGGAGTGGGAGTGGTTGAGCCTGCGGGAGAGGAAGAAGAGGAGGGCTTTTAGGTCACCTGCATGGGGGGTACATGTGTACACGATTGGATGTCCATGGTAAAGATTAGGTTTTGGGGGCCAGGGAATTGGAAGTCTTGGAGGAGGTGGAGGGCATGGGTGGTGTCGCAGATGTAGGTGGGAACAGTGCCTCTAGTGTCACAAAATGATGCCACATGCAAACTGGAGGAGCAACACCTCATACTCTGCCTCAGGAGCCTACAGCCTGATGGCCTTAACATAGAATTCACCAGTTTTAAGATCTCCCCATCCCCGGCCTCATCCCACGTCCAAACCTCCCTCTCGTCCCTGCCTCTTTGACCTGACACAACCTGTCCATCTTCTCTCCCACCTACCCGCCCCATCCATCCCACTGGCCAATCTCCACCACTCCCTACCTGCATTCACTTATCACCATCCCACCTACCTTTCCCCAGGCCCCCCCCTCTTCCCACTATTCATTTCCCAGTTCCCTTCTCCTCCCTATTTCTGAAGAAGTGTCCCAACCCATAACATCAACTTTCCTGCTCCTCTGATGCTGCCTGACCTGCTGTGTACCTCCACCTGCCTACTGTGTTGACAAGAGGTTGGATCAGGTTTCTGTATTTAACAAAATTGCTATTTATTACCAATTATTAGATTTTAAATACAAATAAACAAGTATGAAGCATCAACATATAACTCTACTGGCTAAAACTCTGGCCTAATTATAAAGATTACTTCTCTACACATGTATACAGACCAACACAGAAAGGAACAAAATAATTGGTATTATGGATGGAAAGAAAGACTGGAAAAGCAGTTCAGTGGCTCTTGTCCACAGGGTTTGCTGACAAAATCCTTTTGCTTATCAGAATGCTGTCTCTCAATCTTCTCTAGGTACTTTCACTGGCTTTCAGGATACACAGGATAACTGGTTCATACTTATGAAGGCCTCTAACATTTTAACTAAAAATCATAGCCTACAGCAACTGATTAGGGGAAATAAAGTGGCTATGTTTAGGCTTGAAATTCTTTTTAATGCAGTGTAAAAATAGATCCTTCCCTTCCCGAGGTCTGATTGCTTATGACCTGAATATTCAGATCCCTAAGCTGTTCAGCTACCTGACAAGCAATTACATCGTTTTTTGCAGGCAGGAAGCCTATGTTATTGATAGTAGTAGCTCAGCCACAAACCAATCAGCTACTTGCTGCTAGCCAAATCTCTGTTCATACACTGCCCCCGGCTCCATCTTGTCCGTAATCACACTTTCCCCACTGGTTGAACCAACAACTGTGTAAACTGCATTTACCATGGGTGTCAGGTAACTTGATTTTAAAATGTGCAACAATCTTGGCTTTTAAACAAGTCCTAATCCCATTTCAGTCCACAATCAAAAGTACAGAAATATAAAAGGTTGGGGAAAAGCCCAAGTCTGGAGATTTGAAAGAGGATTGAACAACTGTGGGATATTCAGTGTCTACCAACTGCATACTAGTCTTAATCCCGTCCAAGAGTTTGGACCGGCTAGATGTTGAAGGATTAAGTTCTGTATTTCCCTTTATATTTTGCTTTCTAAGCCTTTCCTCGTTCTGAAATTGACTTCCATGATTAATAAAGGCTTGCTTTTCCAGAATAGTTTTTTGCAAATGTAAACAAAGACCTCCTTCTCCTTCAAGTTACCTTAGCAAATGAAAATATTCAGCTCGAAAGAAATTCATCATCAAGTTGAAGTTCCCCTCCAAGTCAGCCACCATCCTGATTTGGAAATATATCGCCATTCCTTTACTGTGGCTGGGTCAAAATCCTGGAATTCCATCGCTAGGGCATTATAGGTCCACATAGAGCTCATGGACTGCAGAAGTACAAGAAGGCAGCTCACCACTACCTTTTCAAGGGCAACTAGAGATGGACAATAAAAAACGCTAGAGAGTCAGCGATGTCCACGTCCCATGAGTGACTAAAATAAATTAAACATTATCATTATTTATTGTAGCAGAACATTTTCCTCAAGTAATAATTTACTATGATCTCCAAGCTTTGAATATTTCAACATCTCTTTCTGCAGTCAGTTTCTCAAGAGCAACTGTTGTCTCCACTCAGGACTTTTGAAAATCGTCTGTAATCTTTTCTTTCTCCAGCTATGAGACTTGATACTGCTCTGTGACTGCTAATAGCAGCAACTTTCACTTCAGCAGCCTTTTTTAGATAGTTTGACTGCTCCAACTATTACATAATTTTATATGGTTAAGCTCCATTTGATGCTTGGTTTTAAGCTTTTTGATTGTACTCCTCAGCTCCAGATTATCTGTAGTTTGAACCTGTGCTATTTTACTGAAATAAAATTTGAGTGTTTCCATGACTTGCTGATGAGACTCCATGGTAGACTCAATTCCACCTCACTGTAGCCTTTTCTTCTATCTTGAACGTGAACTGTAATGTCTAATGAGATTGCTGCCCATAACTACTCCTGTATGTCAACTTTAAAATTGAGGCAGATTAGAGAAACCACTAACATGTTTATTGCATTTGCAAGTCTGCAAATAACCTCAACTCATAGGCATGGAGCATAGAAGATATCGGCTCCAATGTGGCAGCAGGTATCAGACTGAGCTTGGAACCCACCTATTCTACTGTGGAATTGGTGCACACCTCCACGGTAGAACTGTCTAATCAACACATGATGGGCTGTCCAATGACTGCTGTGTCAACTTCTACTGCAACAGAGTTGGAGGTCTCCTAACATATCAGCGAGTTCTTAATCAGATAGAGGTCATGAGATCCATGGTTGCTGCCATGCTGGCTCAGACTGTGTCTTAATTGTCACAGATCTCACTGCTCATTTTCAGCACTGTCTAAGGTCCCAGCTTCTCAACCTCACCTCTCACCTGAGGGGTTAGACCCATCGCCAGTCGTCTCTCTCTCTCTTTCTAATGAGAAAGCAGACCTAAGATCCTCTGTGACAATGGCAACTTTACCTTATATCCCAGAATGCTAGCACTCTGACCAGAATGATGCAGTCTTAAGGTAGTTCCACATATCCCAGAATTCCTTCTGCAAAACCAGCTGCAGTGATTCCCAGTTAAAGAGAACAGCCTGCCAGCCATGATGCAGCCAGTAGGGCAGCACCACTTAGGAAGATTCATACAATCTGGTCAGGTACACATGGGCTGCTACTGTAGACTGGGGTCCATTGTAGCTTCAGTCTCATGTTTCAAATTGACTTAGTCCTGCAGTAAATATGCTACATTGAGAGTAAACGAGGACGTACACATCATACATACACAGTAGTGAAAAGGTTTGCCCACTAATAAATGTTCTCTCTCCAGTCTGCAGAGCAGAACAAATCACTAAACAGGTGACCAACCAAATTCCAGCAGGTGCCGTTAGAAAAGAAATGTTCTTCCAATTCATATTGTGATGAAATGTGCCTTTAAGAGGGATTTGTCCTGTCCTGTTTTTCTTGAAGAGGGGTATTATAAACCTGGTGCTAAGCTTTCTGCTCTATGGAAAGCAGAGTAAATAGCTTTGGGTTTTTATTGTAAATTAGCCTAAAGAAGCATGAGTGAGTGGAGTCAGGTTCACACAGACCCAGGGTTACAGTTTTGCTTTCAATTGTTGAACTTGGAGTTTTGGAGTTGAAGCTGCTAAATACAGCTCTCTCTCTCTCTCCTGTCACTGAAAGCTTGAGTTCTCTCTCCGCTGCTAGATTCCTTCTATCAGTATTCCTTCTCCTGGACCAGAGGTGATAGAAAGTGAGGGAAATCTGTTTTGCTGAATTTCCCTTTGCCAAGGGTGTGTTTACACGATGCCGTTAATTTGGAAGTGGGTAAGTAGTAATTGTTAAGTATTTTGATAAAGTTATTCCAGTTCTCTTTATTTTGCTTATACTTTAACTGCAGTGCAAGAATAGAGTGTGCTTTGCTTAAGCCTAGTAGTTTGACCAATCAAATCACATCTGGAACACAGCACTTTACACTTGCCTTTAAATAAGATAACAGTTAGGGCCTTGACTATCTGCTTGATATGTTTTAAATAGGTTTGGTCTGGTCCATAACATTAAATGGCACATCAAATTGATCTTACAATTTTAGTTCATTTGAAAAATAAGACTTGTATTTTCATATAGAACCAAAAGCTTGCAAGGAGTCCTGATCACAGTGGATGTAAATAATCAATGTGCTATTGATGACAAAGTGATTATTTAAAATTACCAGTTTGTTATATTATTATAGCTATTCAGATGCAGTACAATCATAAATGCACTATATATTCTCCTAATTCATTACATCATATTTTAGAGCCACTTCTGACAAAATGTTTTTGCTTTCTATATTGCATTTTCCCTTCTTCACATCACACTCATTGTAAAGATTTCATAGAGATCATCTGGCTGAGCTTTCTTCAGTTTATCTTGATAAGCTATTTCTATTATCAATTGTATTTACAATTGTGGTGACTATTGTTACTGCTTTCCATCTTCTTAAAAAAATGGGGAGTATGTGATATTATTAATATTGCGTTTATTAGCACCCCAAATCCCATCAAAGATTGACAGTGAGTTATGTTATCTTTGTGCTAATAGTGCTCCCACAATAGTACTAGATAGTGAACTCCAGGATTTTAATGCAATGACCATGAAGGAATGACAATCTCACTGGAGTTCACAAGTTGTAGAAATTGGAGGGAAGTGTGGCATTGCTATTTTGTACTTCTTGGCAGTAGAGATGATGGAACTAGACATTGACATTTTAGTAAAATGTGTCTGCTATCTTAGACAAAAAACAAGTTGCAATTCAAACATGAGAACTCTGATAACTGTAGAAACCATTCAACTTCTTTAGTCAGAATTGTCAAGTTTAAAACCTTGTGTATAAAAAAAGATTTCTTATTACAGGGATCCCAAAGCATGGATGAACTGGAGACTGCAACAACCACAGAAATGGAGAGGAATTCTGAGAATGCTGAGGCTCTGCTTTAGAATGCTTTCCTGAGGATGGTACGAAAAGACCAGCATCTAATGATCTGTGCATGGACAAGACCAATGGAGGAAGTGAGTAACACTTACATTCCCTCTACGCTATTGTACTCTCACACCCCTGCCTCTCAGTCACTCTCCACAAATGTTGTCCCTCCCTCCACTCTACCCAAGCTATTATGAACAATTATGTATTTCTACTTTTTCTCCTTGAAGGGGAAAACAGCACAGTACCTCAGGGAGAAGAGATGTAGAGTGAAGGGAGAATGAGCACTCCAGTGACAGGTGCATTGTCTGCCACTGGCAATACGTTCACCTCGTCCATTGAGAAGGAAAGTCTTGCTCTGGAAGGTTGCAGATGGCAGCATCAACTTGTTAAAGAAAGCCTGAACCTCCCAAGGAATTAACATTCATACATTTTGAGATAACTGATCCAATGCTTAGACACACTTTCTCATTCATAGGAAGGTGGATCTTGCTATCTGTTTCCTTTGCCCTATGGAATAGATTATAGCTCAGGAGAAGGGGTGAAAGGTAGATTACATATGGCTCCTGTCCCACAGTGAAGACCCATAGAAGAAAGAACAGCATTAGAATTCAGGGAAGAAGTTGGTAATCACCTGTAAACAATGAAAGCATTCTTTCAGAGGAAGAATTATGAATATCAGCCTCCACTTGGGATTCACTTGACTTCACTTGTTTCAGCGGCGGGAGTCCAGGAGGAAGCGCGAGGGCAGCCTGGGAAGGTGAGCTTTTTCGATAATAAAAGTCTTACCTCGCGTGACTGCGGCCTTTCAATTGTTTCAGCGGCGGGAGTCCGGGAGGAAGCGCGAGGGCAGCCTGGGAAGGTGAGCTTTTTCGATTATAAAAGTCTTACCTCGCGTGACTGCGGCCTTTCAGTTGTTTCAGCGGCGGGAGTCCGGG
>NC_063337.1:59981225-60028267 GCF_021869965.1 Rhincodon typus | reverse complement strand
GGAGGAAGCGCGAGGGCAGCCTGGGAAGGTGAGCTTTTTAGATTATAAAAGTCTTACCTCGCGTGACTCCATTTTTGGAGTGAGTAAGTGAGGTAATATATTTGGGCAGTTGCTTTACCCGAAACACTACCTAGGTAGTGTCTCCCACCCATCCTCCTCCTCTAACCAAAAATAAAACGTTCTGAGCGCTGATTTGGTAAGGCTACTAGTATTTTTTTTTAAATTTGTCTGTTTGGGAATTCAGAACAGTGGGAATGGATGTTAGGGCAGTTGTATGCTCCTCCTGTAGAATGTGGGAGGTAAGGGTCACCACTAGTGTCCCCACTGACTTCATCTGCGGGAAGTGCACCCAACTCCAGCTCCTCGGAAACCGTGTTAGGGAACTGGAGCTGGAGCTGGATGAACTTCGGATCATTCGGGAGGTTGAGGGGGTAATTGAGAGGAGTTACGGGGAGGTAGTCACACCTCAGGTACAGGAAAAAAGTAGATGGGTTACAGTCAGGGGACGGAAAGGGAACAGGCAGACAGTGCAGGGATCCCCTGTGGCTGTTCCCCTCAAAAACAAGTATACCATTTTGGATACTGTTGAGGGGGGATGACTTACCAGGGGTAAGCCATGGGGTACAGGTCTCTGGCACAGAGTCTGTCCCTGTTGCTCAGAAGGGAAGGGGGGAGAGGAGGAGAGCATTAGTCACTGGGGACTCCATAGTTAGGGGGACAGATAGGAGATTCTGTGGGAACGAGAGAGACTCGCGGTTGATGTGTTGCCTCCCAGGTGCCAGGGTCCGTGATGTCTCGGATCGTGTTTTCGGGATCCTTAAGGGGGAGGGGGAGCAGCCCCAAGTCGTGGTCCACTTAGGCACCAACGACATAGGTAGGAAAAGGGATGCGGACGTAAGGCAGAAATTCAAGGAGCTAGGGTGGAAGCTTAGAGCTAGAACAAACAGAGTTGTTATCTCTGGTTTGTTACCCGTGCCACGTGCTAGCGAGGCGAGGAATAGGGAGAGAGAGCAATTGAATACGTGGCTACGATGGTGCAGGAGGGAGGGATTCAGATACCTGGATAATTGGGGCTCATTCTGGGGTAGGTGGGACCTCTACAAACGGGATGGTCTACACCTGAACCAGAGGGGTACCAATATCCTGGGGGGGAAATTTGCTAATGCTCTTCGGGAGGGTTTAAACTAATTCAACAGGGGGGTGGGAACCTGAATTGTAGCTCCAGTGTACAGGAGGTTGAGAGTAGTGAGGTCATAAATAAGGTTTCAAGGTCGCAGGAGTGTACCGGCAGGCAGGAAGGTGGTTTGAAGTGTGTCTACTTCAATGCCAGGAGCATCCGGAATAAGGTGGGTGAACTTGCAGCATGGGTTGGTACCTGGGACTTCGATGTTGTGGCCATTTCGGAGACATGGATAGAGCAGGGACAGGAATGGTCGTTGCAGGTTCCGGGGTTTAGATGTTTCAGTAAGATCAGGGAAGGTGGTAAAAGAGGGGGAGGTGTGGCATTGTTAGTCAAGGACAGTATTACGGTGGCAGAAAGGACATTTGATGACAACTCGTCTACTGAGGTAGTATGGGCTGAGGTTAGAACCAGGAAAGGAGAGGTCACCCTGTTGGGAGTTTTCTACAGGCCTCCGAAAAGTTCCAGAGATGTAGAGGAAAAGATTGCAAAGGTGATTCTGGATAGGAGCGAAAGTAACAGGGTAGTTGTTATGGGGGACTTTAACTTTCCAAATATTGACTGGAAACGCTATAGTTCGAGTACTTCAGTTGGGTCAGTTTTTGTCCAATGTGTGCAGGAGGGTTTCCTGACACAGTATGTAGATATGCCAACAAGAGGCGAGGCCACATTGGATTTGGTACTGGGTAATGAACCAGGCCAGGTGTTAGATTTGGAGGTAGGTGAGCACTTTGGTGATAGTGACCACAATTCGGTTACGTTTACTTTAGCGATGGGAAGGGATCGGTATATACCGCAGGGCAAGAGTTATAGCTGGGGGAAAGGCAATTATGAGGCGATGAGGCAAGATTTAGGATGCATAGGATGGAGTAGGAAACTGCAGGGGCTGGGCACAATTGAAATGTGGAGCTTGTTCAAGGAACAGCTACTGCGTGTCCTTGAGAAGTATGTACCTGTCAGGCAGGGAGGAAGTGGTCGAGCGAGGGAACCGTGGTTTACTAAAGAAGTTGAATCTCTTGTCAAGAGGAAGAAGGAGGCTTATGTAGAGATGAGGCGTGAAGGCTCAGTTAGGGCGCTTGAGAGTTACAAGTTAGCGAGGAAGGACCTAAAGAGAGAGCTAAGAAGAGCCAGGAGGGGACATGAGAAGTCTTTAGCAGGTAGGATCAAGGAAAACCCTATAGCTTTCTATAGGTATGTCAGGAATAAAAGAATGACTAGAGTAAGATTGAGGCCGGTCAAGGACAGTAGTGGGAAGTTGTGCGTGGAGTCCGAAGAGATAGGAGAGGTGCTAAATGAATATTTTTCGTCAGTATTCACACAGGAAAAAGACAATGTAGTCGAGGAGAATACTGAGATACAGTCTATTAGACCAGACGGGATTGAGGTTCATAAGGAGGAGGTGTTAGCAATTCTGGAAGGTGTGAAAATAGATAAGTCCCCTGGGCCGGATGGGATTTATCCTAGGATTCTCTGGGAAGCTAGAGAGGAGATTGCAGAGCCTTTGGCTTTGATCTTTATGTCGTCATTGTCTTCAGGAATAGTGCCAGAAGACTGGAGACTAGCAAATGTTGTCCCCTTGTTCAAGAAGGGGAGTAGAGACAACCCTGGTAATTATAGACCAGTGAGCCTTACTTCGGTTGTGGGTAAAGTGTTGGAAAGGATTATAAGAGATAGGATTTATAATCATCTAGAAAGGAATAATTTGATTAGGGATAGTCAACATGGTTTTGTGAAGGGTAGGTCGTGCCTCACAAACCTTATTGAGTTCTTCGAGAAGGTGACCAAACAAGTGGATGAGGGTAAAGCGGTTGATGTGGTGTATTTGGATTTCAGTAAAGCCTTTGATAAGGTTCCCCACGGTAGGCTATTGCAGAAAATACGGAGGCATGGGATTGAGGGTGATTTAGCTGTTTGGATCAGAAATTGGCTAGCTGTAAGAAGACAGAGGGTGATGGTTGATGGGAAATGTTCATCCGGGAGTTCAGTTACTAGTGGTGTACCTCAAGGATCTGTTTTGGGGCCACTGCTGTTTGTCATTTTTATAAATGACCTGGATGAGGGCGTAGAAGGATGGGTTAGTAAATTTGCAGATGACACCAAAGTCGGTGGAGTTGTGGATAGTGCGGAAGGATGTTGCAGGTTACAGAGGGACATAGATAAGCTGCAGAGCTGGGCTGAGAGGTGGCAAATGGAGTTTAATGCGGAAAAGTGTGAGGTGATTCACTTTGGAAGGAATAACAGGAATACAGAGTACTGGGCTAATGGTAAGATTCTTGGTAGTTTGGATGAGCAGAAAGATCTCGGTGTCCATGTGCATAGATCACTGAAAGTTGCCACCCAGGTTGATAGCGTTGTTAAGAAGGCGTACAGTATGTTAGGTTTTATTGGTAGAGGGATTGAGTTTCGGAGCCATGAGGTCATGTTGCAGCTGTACAAAACTCTGGTGCGGCCGCACTTGGAGTATTGCGTACAGTTCTGGTCACCGCATTATAGGAAGGATGTGGAAACATTGGAAAGGGTGCAGAGGAGATTTACCAGGATGTTGCCTGGTATGGAGGGAAGGTCTTATGAGGAAAGGCTAAGGGTCTTGAGGCTGTTTTCGTTAGAGAGAAGAAGGTTAAGAGGTGACTTGATAGAGACATACAAGATGATCAGAGGATTAGATAGGGTGGACAGTGGGAGCCTTTTTCCTCGGATGGTGATGGCTAGCACGAGGGGACATAGCTTTAAATTGAGGGGTGATAGATATAGGACAGATGTCAGAGGTAGGTTCTTTACTCAGAGAGTAGTAAGGGCGTGGAATGCCCTGCCTGCAAAAATAGTAGACTCGCCCACTTTAAGGGCATTTAAATGGTCATTGGATAAAGATATGGATGATAATGGAATAGTTTAGGTTCGATGGGCTTCAGATTGGTTTCACAGGTCGGCGCAACATCGAGGGCCGAAGGGCCTGTACTGCGCTGTAATGTTCTATGTTCTATGTTCAGTTTCACTTTTAAAAGCTTTCCCAGTCTGTAAGTTTCACTGAAGAAGAACTCCCACTGTACACTCAGCTGATTGGCACTGGAGAGTTTCTTACAGCTTGAAGTATTTACTATTAAAGTCAGCCTACTTGGTAAAAATAGCAGTTACACTGGATTTTTTATTTCCTGAAAAAGACGAGCATGATGAATTACTAGGGTGGGAGACCAAAAATCAGATCAATTGAGTTAATCTGTAATTAATCCACCCTTTTTAGATGCTGAGATCACTTTTTGGCCATCAGATGGTGAGAAGCCTATATCCATGCATTTGCATTCTTTAATTACCTCATTCGCCAGAATTAGTTTTCACTTTAATATTAATGTCAGCCTAATCAAGATACTCAATGTTCCAGAAACTCAATTGCATAAATCAAATGCATACCTGACAAGTGAGGCCATCTACCTCCAATTCGGGCAAGTATATCAAGGTCAAGACAGTAATCATTCTCTCCCGTTTTAATGGAACTGCTACAGTTGCAGTCATCAACTCCATGTTGACAATGGCATACATTCCGAACCATCACTCTGCACACTGGGCAATGGTGACATACCAGAATTAGCTTCGCAAGTCATACTTCAGCCAGCAGGAACAGGCAGCATTTCTCTCACAATGGCACTTTAATGGAGAAGGGAAGACAGGCAGCTTGAATCTGGAAAGGAATGTTTAACAAAGAAGGAAAGGCAGGAGCATGTGTCTGGAGGAACAATGAAGAGTAAAGCGTAGGGGTGGTACATGTTGCTCAAAGGAGCTGTGCTGCAGCAATATCAGAGGTTGCACATGCAGCAGCATCTCACTTGGCAAACACACTGCATGTAGTGGGAGAGCATAATGATGTGATGGGAATGGGTGCAGAAGCAGTTTGTGAACATGCATAACCATGCTAGACAGTAAGGCAGCCCCTTCCTCTGCCAGAGAGAGTAGAAAGTGCAGAAGGAAGAAAGTCCTGAGGGAAGAAAATCTGCTGTCCTCACCTAGGCTGGCTTTATTTGACTCCAGACCCAAAGCAACATGGTTGATTGCCCTCTGAAATAGCCTCACAAACCACTCAGTTCAAGAGCAACTAGGGACAGGCAATAAATACTGGTCAGTCAGCGTCGCCCACATGCCTCAAGTGAATAAAACCAAAACAGGATGATGCTGGATCAGAAAGCACTTTTAGGGATTTAACTCCCTGTACACCATGGCCATGCCTCCATTTGATTTCTTTAATTTAATTTTGAGTGATTGGGCAAATGCATGGTTGATGAAATATAATGTGGATAAATGCAAGGTTATCCACTGTGGCAGCAAAAACAGGAAGGCAGGTTATTTTCTGAATGGTAATAGATTGGAAAAGGGGAGGTGCAACAAAAGCTGGGTGCCCTTGTACACCAGTCGCTGAAGATAAGAATGCAGGTGCAGCAGGCAGTGAAGAAGGCAAATGGAATATCGTGTGGAGCTGGAGAAACACAGCAGGCCAGGCAGCATCAGAGGAGTAGGAAAGTTGACGAGTCCAGGACAAGGGGTCACATTCTAAAAATACAGTGTAGGCAATTTAGGACTGACATGAGGAGAAAGTTTTTTACCAGAGAGTGGTGAGCTGTGCAATTCCCCAACCTGAAACGTCAACTTTCCTACTCCTCTGATGCTGCCTGGCCTGCTATGTTCCTCCAGCTCCACACTGTGTTATCTCTGGCTCCAGCATCAGCAGTTCTTACTATCTCCAAATGTAATATGGCCTGCATTGCAAGAGGATTTAAGTACAAGTGCATGGCTGACTTAGTGCAATTTTACAAGGCCTTGATGACACCACACCTGGAGTATTGTGTGCAATTTTGGTTTCCTTGTCTGAGGAAGGATGTTCTGACTATGGAAAGAGTGCAATGCGGTAAACCAGACTTGTTCCTGGGATGGCGGGGCTGACAAATCAAAAGAGACTGGCTAAGTTATTCATTGAAGTTTCGAAGAATGAGGGTATGTTCATTCAATGCTATGAAATTCTAAAAGGACTAGACAGGATAAATGCAGAAATGATCTCCATGACCAGTGAGTCCAGGACAAGGGGTCACATTCTAAAAATACAGTGTAGGCAATTTAGGACTGACATTAGGAGAAAGTTTCTTTTACCAGAGAGTGGTGAGCTATGCAATTCCCTGCCACAGAAAGTGGTTGAGACCAAAACATTGAATGTTTTCAAGACGGAATTAGATACAGTTCATCACAATTCACAAAGACAATCCAAGGTCCCATAGGATGCACAGGAGCATAGTACTGAGTCTATCTTACCTTGGCCTGTTATATTCACCAACACTCTCTTATGTGTAACAATGTCTGTCATGGGTGAAGTGAAGTTGGGATCACAAGATCTCGTACTCAAACAACACTTACAATTTCCAACATTTTTGCAACATGATTGCTGATGCATTCATTGATATAAGGCCCCTATGACAACAAACCATGCAGAGGCATTCCATGGCCCTCTTTGTCAGAGTCCTCCATGGGCCATTGTATAAAAGAGTGTGCTAAGCTGTCATTTGTGCCTGATGCATATCATTGACTGTCCACATTCCTAAGTACCTACCCTGTTTCTAACATTCCCCACACAAGTTCATTGAAGGAGTAACCAATGGATCCAGCTACAGCAGGGTTCATTATCATTGTGGTCACGGTGCTATGAAAGTGCAAGACCAGCAGCAAATGCCAAAGAACAGCCCACACAGGAAGAGATCACAACTAAAGGTTGCACATGAGGTACAGTAGGGACAGGTCTATCATTCTTGATACCATTTCCTCCAGATGAATGGGGACACAGTGTCACCGTAGACTAGAGGATGTTCCAGCCCACCATTACAGAACTATGCCAGCTGCTGGAGTGAGATGTGTGACCTGAAGGGATGTGTAGCCATCGAAGTGATAGCTGCACTAAACTTTTATGGTTCTGGCTCCTTTCAAGGATCCACTGCAGTCCACTTTGGCATAGCTGACTCCTCCCAGATGTAGGTCACAATTAACTATGTACAAACCATGTTAAGAGGGCTACTTAATAATACAGATGAGTTCATCAATCGAAAAGGGTTCCATTCCATCAGTGTGCAAGTTATCTGTGATCATTAGCATATATCTTGAACTCTGTACCTGGGAACTGCCATGATAGCCTGTATCCTTGAGAATTCTCATGTTCCTGGTTTAGTTCAGGGCCAGATGTTTTACGTGGATGGTTCCTGGGGGAAAGTAGAGAAACAGCAGATAAAATTTGAAAGCGAAATATATTTTCAGATTATAAGAAGGTCTCCTAACAAAGATTTTGTCAACTGCTTTGGTATCTGGCAAGATCTTCAGCCTTCTACTCATCCTCTGGATTTAAGTATGTGCATTGTTCTTACAAATTCTATTGCATAAATTCTCCATCAAATCTCTTTTTTAGTGTGGTGACACTGTATAACATGTAACATATTATCATAATCCTTATGATATAAATTTCTGAAGAAGGGTCCAGACCCGAAACATCAGCTTTCCTGCTCCTCTGATGCTGCTTGGCCTGCTGTGTTCATCCAGCTCTACACTTTGTTATCTCAGATTCTCTAGCATCGGCAGTTCGTACTATTTCCAAATTCAATTGTAATATCATCTCCATGGAATTAGCCTGTCAGATCTATAAAATAGCAGCAAATAGATCCACTTCATCAGTTAATCAGTGAAGTGGGTACTCCTAAAAGCAGGATTGCATAAAGCTCCCTTCTGTCAGGTCCAAATTAGGGGAAGGCAACATATCACAGGGCCTGAGGGCAGTCAGGACAGGGAGTCAGTTCACTATCAGTGATTGGAGGGTGGGGATCACTTTTATTATTACCCAGGATTAGAGTAGGTTTTTACCCCTCTAGGTTTTCCTGAAGGATATTAAATAAGATGGTACCTTTCAAAGTTCCTGACTCTAATTCAGTATTGGAGATCTTTTCAGAGGGTTACATCTGTCAGGTTATTGCCCCTTAGAAGTTTAAACTTCCCCATGACTTACTGTGTTGTGAGTGCATTAGAACTTCTGAGAGGTTCTGATCTGGGTTTTTTCACAGTATATCCAGTCTTTGACATTCTGGAGATTGGAAGATCGGAGCCTATCTCCTTAGAGAAAAATTCAGGTGGATGAGTCAATCAGGTGCAAGCATTAGCTTGTAGACTCTTCTCGATATCAATCTAATGTCACTTATCATATGAAAACTAAATAGCTTGAACTGATGGTGCCATAATGTAATTGTTCTGGTCAACATAATCTGGTGTGAAGCAGATTATTTATTAGATTTAGGTTAAAACTACACAATGGAATGAGCAGAATCCAAAATCATGAGAGATGGAAAACACTAAGTCGAAATTTAAGTCAGAAGTAAAAGTAAAATAAAATTTTAACTAATGGCTAATTAGTCCCCTGGATCTGATGAGTTGCATCCTAGGATTTTAAACGAAGTATATACAAAGATGATCATTAATATTCCAAGTCTCCAAATATTCTCAAAAAGTCCCAGAGGATTGCAAAACTACCAATGTAAAACCTTTATTTAAAAAGGGTGGGAGACAAAAAAACAGGTAACTATAAACCATAACTATTGGAAATCAGTTAGCTCAGTTGGCTTGATAGCTGGTTTATGATGCAGAGTTCTACCAACAGCATGGGTTCATTTCCTGCTCTGGCTAAGGTTACTGTGAAGGTCCTGTATTCATAATCTTGTCCCTCACCTGAGGCATGGTGATCTTCAGGTTAAACTCACCACTAATTCTCAGTCTTTCTCTCTCTAATCAGACAGCAAGCCTCTGAGACTATGATGACTTTACCTTAACTAACTGTAGGCCTGTTATTTTAACGTCTGTTGTTGGAAAAATGTCAGAGCCAATTATAAAGTTTGTAATAGCAAACCATTTAGAAACCCAGCATGGCTTCATGAAAGGGAAATCACGCCTGACAAATTTATTATGATCCTTTCAGGAGGCAACAAGCAGGATAGATAAAGGGGAACCAGTAGATGTAATATACTTATACTTCCAAAAGGCATTTGATAAGGTGGCACACACAAAGCTACAATAAGATAAGAGAATTCAGGCAAAGGAGGGCATTTTCAAGATGGCAGTGTCTACATAATGAAATATCACAGACATCAGCATTGGGATCACAATTATTTACAATATATATTTATGACTTGGAGAAAGTAAGTGAATATACCGCAGCCAAATTTGAAGATGACACAAATATGGTTGGAAAGGCTGGTTGTGAGAGGGATACAAACAGTTTACACCAAAATATTGATAGATTAAATAAATGGGCAAAAAGTTGACAAGTTGAGTATAATGTGGGAAAATGTAATTTTGTTATTTTGGGAGGAAGAACAAAAGAGGCAAATTTTATTTAAATGAATAAAAACTGCAGAAAGCTGTAACACAAAGGGACTTGGGGCTACTTGTGCGTGAAACACAGAAAATTAGCACACAAGTGCAGCAGGTAATTAGGAAGGCCAGTGGAATGTTAGTCCTTATTTCAAGAGGGTTGAAGTATAAGAGTAGGGAAGTCTTACTGCAACTGTACAAGGTGCTGGTGAGACTATATCTGGAATACTGTGAGTAGTTTGGTTTCCTTATTTATGGAAAGATATCATTTAATTGGAGGCAGTTCAGAGAAGGTTCAATAGATTATCCCTAATATGGAAGGATTGTCTTATGACTAATGCTAAACAGGACTAAACACTTCCTACTGTAGTTTAGAAGAATGAGATATGATCTCATAAAATGGGTAAGATTCTAAAGGGGCTTGACAGAATAAATGCTGAGAGGGTGTTTCCCCTCATAGTCTTAGACCCAAGGACATACTCTCAGAATAAAGGGGGCAAATTTAAGATTGAGATGAGGAGGACTTTCTTTTTTAAAAGCTTCTGAATCTTAGGAGTTCCTTGCCATAGAGAGCTGTAGGGACAGAGTCTTTGAGCATATTTAAGGCTGAGATGGATAGATTCTTGATCAGGAGAGGAATCAAGGGCAATGGGAAAAGGGCAGTAAAGTGGACATGAGGAGTGTCAGATCAGCCATGATCGTATTAAGTGGTGGAGCAGCTTCAAAAAGTTGAACAGCCTACTCCCCTTTCTACATCCTATGCTCTTATTGTCTACAGAGATATATAGAAAGGTTAAGTGCGTGGGCAAAGAAACTTGGCAGATGGTATATCATGTGGCAAAAAGTGAATTTATGCACTTTGTCAGAAAGAATAGAAAAGTTGAATATTGTTTTAATGTGGAGAAACTGCAGAAAGCTGCAGCACAGAGGTTTTGAGGATTCTAGGGCATGAATCAAAAAAAGTTCAACATCCAAGTTCAGTTGCTAATAAGAAAGCCAAGTGGAATATTACCCTTTATTTCAAAGGCATTAGAACACAAAAATAGGGAGTTCTTGCTGAAACTGTACAGGCATGAGTCAGGGCACAGATGGAATGCTGTGAATAGTTTTGGTTCCCTTATCAAATGAAAGATATAATGGCATCGGAGGTAATACAGAGAAGGTTCACGAGATTGGTGCCAGCTATAAAAGGATTTTCTTAAGAAAAGTGATTGAGCAAGTTGAGCTTGTACACATTAAAGTTTAGGAGAATGAGAGAAGACCTTATTAAAACATGTAAGATTCTTAGGGACCCTGACGAAGTCAATGCAGTGAAGTTGTTCCTCATTATGGGAGATTCAACAACCAGAGGACATAATCTCCGAGTAAGGAGTCACCCATTTAAGACAGTAATGAGGAGGTTTTTTTTTTCTCAGAGAGTGGTGAATTGGTAGGATTCTTTACTGCAGAAGGCTGTTAAGGTTGGGTTGTTGAGTATATTTCAAGGCTAATATAGACAGGTTTTTAATCAGTAAAGGAATCAAGAGTTACGAGAAAAGACAGGAAAGTGGATTTGAGGATTATCAGATCTGCCATGACTTCATTCAATGGAAGAGAGGACTTGATGGACTGAATGTTCTACTTCTGTTCCATGTTCCAATGTCATATGGTCTTTTAATTGGAGGCAGTTCAGAGAAGGTTCAATAGATGATCCCTAATATGGAGGGATTGTCTTACGACTAAGGCTAAAAAGGACTAAACACTTGTAAAGGGGCTTGACAGGATAAATGCTGAGAGGGTGTTTCCCCTCATAGTCTTAGAGTTCACCATTTTAAAAAAAAGGGTTGGCCATTTAGGAAAGTTTCTCTCTGAGTTTAGAAAGTCTTTCGAACTCTCTTCCTCAATTGATTGTAAATGCAGAGTCTTTGAATATTTTTAAGGCAGCAGTGAATATAATCTTGGTTGGCAAGGTGTGAACGTTTTTCTGGGGTCATCAGGAATTGCAGATCCGCTATGATTTTATTAAATGGAAGAGCAAGATCAAGAGGCCTACTCCTGTGCCTTAAATGTAAAGAATTCTATTGGAAATATAGTTGCAGACTATTTCCTGAGTTTGACAATCTTTTTGATTTATAATATTAATTTGATTTGATTTATTGTAGTCATATGTACCTAAGTACAGTGAAAAGCTTTGTTTTGCGAGCAGTAGAGACAGATGATAGCAAACAAGGACATACAGATCATAGGGTGCTTAGACACAGCAAGGCATTCAAGGTTACAGTTGCACAGGAGGTGTGCAAAGCAAGATCAACATTAGCAAGATCAACATTATTTGAAGTTGGTGAGGTCCATTCAGCAGCCTAATAACAGCAGAGAAGAAGCTGTTTTTGAACCTGTTGGTGCATGTGTTCAAGTTTCTATATCTTCTGCCTGATGGAAGAGTTTGGAAGAGAGCATTACCATGTTAAGAGGTATCTTTGATGATGTTGGCAGCCTTTCTGTGGCAATGAAAAGTGTAAATGAAGTCCACGGATGGAAGGTTGGCTTCCATGATGGTCTGGGCTGTGCACACAACTTTCCATGTTACTTACAGTCCTGGGCTGAGCAGTTGTCATACCAGGCCACTGTGCACCTGGATAGAATGTTTTCTATGGAGCATCTGTAAAAGTTGGTGCTGGTCCTTATGGACATGCTGAATTTCCTAAGCAGCCTGCAGAAGAAGGGGCGTTGCTGTGCCTTCTTGACCGTCACATCTATGTCGGAGGTCCAGGACAGATTGTCAATTATCATTGCTCCTAGGAACTTAACACTCCATTGAATCGCTACAGTATGGAAGCAGGCCATTTGGCCTATTGAATCCACACCAACCATCCAAAAAGCATTTCATCCAGACCCAACTGCTACCCTCTGCATTCCACATGGCTAACCTGCCCAGTCTGCACATCCTGAGGCACTCTGGGCAATTTAGCATGGCCAATCTATCCAACCCGTATATCTGTGGGAGCAAACCAGAGCACCCGGCAGAAACACACACAGACATGGGGAGAACATGCAAACTCCACATAGGCAGTTGCCTGAGGTTGGAAGCGAACCCGGGTCCCTGGAGCTATGAGGCAGCAATGCTAACTACTGAGCCACTGTGCCACCCACTCTCAACCCTCTCCACCTCAGTTCTGTTTATGTAGATAGGGGCATGTCCTCCTCCTTTTCTCCTAAAGTCAATGATCAGTTCTTTTGTTTTGCTGACATTGAGAAAGAGGTTGTTATCAATGAACCATGACACCAAGCACTCTATCTCCTTCTTGAATTCTGAATAATCATTGTTTGATATTCGTCCTACCACAATGGCATCATCAGCAAACTTATTAATGACATTCGTTGAGAATTTGGCTACACAGTCATGGGTGTACAGGGAGTACAGAAGGGGGCTGAGAATGCATCCTTGAGGGGTGCCAGTGTTGAGGATTATCATGGAGGAGGTGCTGTTAACTATCTTCACTGATTGCAGTCTGTGGGTCAGGAAGCTAAAGATCCAGTTGCAGAGGGCAGAGTGAAGAGTTTTGGAGTTTTGAGATTACTCTGGAAAAGATTATGAACAGAATAGAATAAATAGAATAGTCTTTAATGTCACATGTATGCAAATAGTTTATACATTGCCAATTACAGTGCCAACTTAGATACAGAAGTACTAAGGTAACATCTTCTTTGGTTATAAGATTTTAGACAATACAGAAACAAAATGTCCAGCATTACAGAAATAAAAGTTCAGTACAGCAGACCACGCTCGCACCTAGCTTCCAGTCTGCACTAGGCCCTGGCTCTACACTGTGCTAATAACACGTCACGCTGGGAGGCCACTCCGCAAGGCCAGATGTTTTCGCCAGAGGCCAGGAATCGTTGTTCACCAGAGGCTAGGAATCATCACCAGAGGTGAGGAATCATCACTGGAGGCCGGTAGTCATCACTGGAGGCTGGGAATCATTGTCAGAGTCTGGGAGTCAAAGGGTAAAAAAGATGTGAGAAAAGCATTAGGAGGAAGAAAAAGAGAAGAAAAGTAGAAAAACAGGCAGAGTGGATGAGCTCTCGCTGGAGCGTCCTGTCGAGAAGCTTGATATAGGTGTCCTTGTTATCCAGATGTTCCAGAGATGGGTGTAGGGATAGTGAAATGGCGTCTACTGTGGACCTATTTCACTGGTAGGCAAATTTCAGGGGATCGAGGCAGGCTAGGAAGCTAGATTTGATGTGGACCATGACTAGCCTCCTGAAGCACCTTATGATAATAGAGGTCAGAGCCACTGGGCAGTAGTCATTCAGGCGTGTTGCATGTATTTTCTTTGGTAATGGGACAATGGGGGTCTTCTTGAAGCAGGTGGGGACTTTGGCTTATTTTGAGGAGAAGTTGAAGATATCAGTGAATACCTCTGCCAGCTAGTTCACACAGGATCTAAGTGCACTGCTGGGGACTCTTTCAGCCATCGCTTTCCTCAGGTTGACTTGCAGGAAGACCGATCTGATGTTTGCAGAGATGATGAAGGTATCAGGTGTATCCGGTGCTGTTGGCACTGCAGAAATTCTGCTCAAACTGAGCATTGAAAGCATTGACCGCATCAGGGAGGGAAGTTTTTTTGTCCGCTATGTTGCTCTGCTTCATTTGGCATCCCGTTATAGTGTGTAGGCCTTGCCATAGGTAGCAGGTGTGCTTTATGGTTGGTTTGGATCTCTAACTTGGTCCAGTACTTCCTCTTGGCCTCTCTGATGGCTTTACAGAGGTTACATCTGGATTTTCTGTATAGGCCTGGGTCATCCGACTTGGATGCTGCATGCCTGGTCTTCAGTAGGATTTCCCAGTTCATCCAAGGTTTCCAATTGGGGAACACATGGATTGATTTCTTTGGCACACAGTGCTCACTGGAATTGCTAATGAAGTCAGTAACAGTGGTGTCATACTCCTCTAGGTTGTCCACTGAGTTCTAGAATATAGTCCAGTCCACCAATTCCAAGCAGTCCTGGAGAAGCTCTTCCTCTGCCTTGGACCAGCGTTGTACTACTTTCTGTTAAGGATCCTCCAATTTCATCTTCTGCCTGTAAGATGGAGGAGGAACACAGCATTGTGATCTGATTTTCCAAAGTGTGGATGGGGTAAGGAATGGTAGGCATCTTTAATGGTTGTGTGGCAGTGGTTAGGTTAGTTCAGTCCTCTAGTGGGGTAGCAAACATGCTGGTGGTATTTTGGCAGCACTCTTTTGAGTTTGGCCTGGTTGAAGTAGCCAGCCACGACAAAAAAGACCTTGGGGAATTTCATCTCCAGGGTATTTGTAGCAGTGTAAATTTCATCCAGCGCATTCTTCACTTCCATACGGGTGGTATGTAGACTGCTGTCAGGATGGCGGAGGTGAACTCACGTGGCAGATGGTAAGGACAGCATTTCACTGTTAGGTATTCTAAGTTCAGAGAGCAGTGGCTCACCAGGATCGCCAGGTCTGAGCACCAGGAGCTGTTGATTAAAAGGCACACCCCTCTGCTCTTTGCCTTACCCAACGCCATGCAGTCCCTGTGATGTATATTATTTCCAGATGTTGACATCAAATATGTAAATGTACGTTTGTATGCAAGTAATCATTTGATTAGGTATGATAGGCAAAAGCTTATTGTTTTTGTAAACGAAAAGCAAAATTTGAATGGAACTATAAACACAGAATTAAAATAAAGCAAGCACACATTTCAAATTTCAGATAAATTTTCTGCTTGAAATGTATTACATTTGCCTGTGTAAATGCTCAATTTAAGATAAATTTCCTTGAGACAACAGAAGTATTCAATTTACTTTGACTTGTGTGCATATTCTGTGAATTATGCATAACCACTATTGTAGTTTGCTTGCATAGTTTAATATATAGTTATGTTTCCAAAATAATTTCATTTCTGTAATCAACATACCTAAAATAATTTTAAAATAGCCAAATTTCCAGTGAATATTTTGAATAAAAATCATTATGTTCACACATCAATCTAATTGCCTTCCTTTTTATTTAATATGGATTCTTTCTTAGTCTGCAGAGCAGTAGCACAATTTCCCCTGAGTTTGCAAAATTAATTACCATGAAATCTCCATATCTATTTTGCAGAATTAAAAAAATGAAAAATTGATTATTTGAATTCTTTTATTATTGCTTTTATTCTCCAAGGTAATGATTAATTTATATATTAATATAATTCAGACATTCTCACACAAGGCTTAGTTTTAAAAGTTATTGGGTGAATTTTAGAGAATGTTGATCATTAATATTTTCAAATAGAAGAATATGTGATTTATAGAATAATATATCAATCTTACTCGCGCACCACAAATGATACGTGTTGGTAGGAGTAGTGTTAAAACTGGATAATCTCCAAAATCGAGTCCATGGCTTGTACTATCTGATTAACCCATTCCTATTCAAAGTAATGCAAGTAACATGAGAACTTTGTGCTTCCTACTTATTATGAAGTGTGGTGTTTAAATATTGCCAAAAGGAGACTTGGAGTTGAAGCTTTTTTTTGTCTTACACTCATCAGAACTAGAAGACATGAAACAGACTGGAAAAAAAAGGCAGTTCTCAGATTCTCCAGCATCTGCAGTTCCTACTATCTCTGATACAGTTTAATACAGGATGAGAAAGGGTGCAGATTGGCTGGACCATAATTGAGGTGAAGATGCAGCAAGAACCTGTAATCTTATTTCTCAGACTAAGCAGGTCAATTCTGTTTCAATGTGTGGTGTGCAGTCCAGTTCTGAACAGATTGCTGAGTGGTGTGTGGCACAGGTTGTGCCAGAGATAAGTGGAAGCCCCATGGATGCCGTTTTTAGACTTAAAGGGCATATTCAGTATTAAAACAACCAGAATCATAGAGTTGGATTTTTCAGGCAAGTCATTTTAAATCAAAATTCAGTTTCCAAATTTGTGGATGTCTACAAATTTTAGGGGTGGTAGTTAAAATTATGGAGGACTACAACAAATTAGAAATGAACTTCAATAGAGCTAAAAGTGAGGTCTATTTTTTGGTAATAAGAATTGATGGGAGAGAATCATTTATTGCTTGGGAGGTCAAGTCTTTGAGGATAGAGGAAAAAAAAGGAATCTCTGAATATGAATATGTCATTCAATAAAAGTTAAACTACAGTGTTAATTAAGAAGAAACATCTTTACTGTAAGAATTATAAGAATATGAACTCGTTCCAACAGGGAGTGGCTGTCGCAAATAAAGTTTACGTATTTAAGGAAAGCAAGACTAACACTTGTGAAAGAAAGGAATAGAGGGTTATGATGACAGATTTGGATGAGAAAAGCAAGGAGGAGTCTTGAATGAATGGACTAGTTGGGTTAAATAGCCTGTTTCTATGATATATCCTGCTAATATTCATTTGAACAGTTTCAGGACTTAAATACATATGAAATAAGTATTAGCAGTCAGTAAACTGCATGAACAATTTTTTTTTAAGTAGCACTTTGAACTCCTAGAGGCTATTTCTAGTTGGCATAAAGCAGCAAATGAACCAAAGCAGGAGCAAGAATCAGAGGGGTAAAAATTGCATCTTCTTTTTGAATCGTGCTAATACATTTTTGACCTATATTAATTCCTGTTCCACCATGCCTCAATTTTAAAATTCTCATCCTTCTGTTGAATTTCCTGCATGATTTCACCTCTCCCTCACTCTATGGCATCCGCTAATTCTAAAAACATCCAGAAACTCTGCACTCACCCAATGCCGAAATCCTCTGCACTTCCAACGACACCCTTTATTCTACCATTATGGGCCATTTCAGCCTGAAGCTGTGGAATTCCTTCCCTAAATCCTTCCATATCTTTGACAACTCTCCTTCTTTCAGACTTGCATTAAAACTTCCCTCTTTTAGGAAATTAAGCATTAGGAGTAGGAGGAAGCCACTCAGCACGCACCCACCCCTACCCCCGAGCCTGTTCCATCATTCAATAAATTCATGTCTGATCTAATTATTCCAAATTCCCACCTACTCAAGATAACCTTTCACCCCTTGCTTATCGAGAATCTGTGCACAGAATATGTTTCAATCAAATTGCCACTTTTAAGCTCCAGCAGATACAAGCCTAACTTGTTTAACCTATCCTCATAAGAAACCCAACCACTTCAGGTATTGGTCTGGTGAACTTTCTCTGAATTGCTTAAAGTCATAAAGGGGTACAACAGACCCTTCGGTTCAACTCATCCATGCCAACCAGATATTCTATATTAATCTAGTCCCATTTGCCAAAATTTGGCCCATATCCTCCAAACTCTTTCTACTAATATACCCATCCAGCTGCTTTTAAATGTTGTAATTGTACCAACCTTCAACACTTCCTCTGGCAGCTCGTTTCATACATGCACCACACTCTGCATGTTAAAGTTGCCCCTTAGGTCCCTTTTAAATCTTTCTCCTCTCACCTTAAAACTTTAGCCCTCTAATTTTGGACTCCCCTGCCTCAGGGAAAAGACCTTGACTATTCACCCTATCCAGGCCCCTAATGATTTTATAAACTTCTATAAGGTCACCCCTCAGCATCCAACACTCCAGGGAAAATAGCCCCAGCCTATTCAACATCTCCCTAAAGCTCAAACCCTCCAACACTAGCAATATCTCTGTAAATCTTTTCTGAACCCTTTCAAGTTTCACAATAACTTTCCTATAGCAGGTAGACCAGAATTGAGTGCAGTAATCCAAAAGTGGCTGAACCAATGTCCTGTACAACCACAACAGGACCTTCAAACTCCTATACTCAATGCACTGACTAATAAAAGCAAGCGTAACAAACACCTTCTTCACTACCCTGTCTACCTGCGACTTTGCTTTCAAAGAATTATGAACCTGCACCCCAAGGTCTCTTTGTTCAGCAACACTCCCCAGGACCTTACCATTAATGTTAAAGTCCTGCCCTGATTTGCCCTACCAAAATGCAGCACCTCATATTTATCTAAATTAAACTCCATCTGCCACTCCTTGGCCCATCAGCCCATCTGATCAAGGTCCCATTGTACACTGCAGTAACCTTCTTCACTGTCCACTACACCACCAATTTGGTGTCATCTGCAAACTTACTAACCATATGTCCTATATTCACATCAAAATCATTTATATAAATGACAAAAGCAGTTGACCCAGTACTGATCCTTGTCCGGTGCATTCATATCCTTCTTTAAATAATAAAACCAATACTGTACATAGAACTCTACATGTCGTGTCACCAATGCTTAACGTAACTGTAGCATAACCTACCTATTTTTTTGTATTCAATTCCACTCAAAATAAATAATAACATTTAATTAGCTAACCTAATTACTTGCCGTACAAATATACTTTTGGGAATCATGCGCCTGGATAACCCAATCCCTCAGCATCTCTGAGATCTACAATCTTCTATTATTGATTTAAATGCTCTGTTTTTATTCTTTATGCCAAACTGAAAAATTTCCCACATTAAGTTCCATTTGCCAGGCATTTGTACATTCGATTAACCTATCTACACTCTTTTGTATCTTCCTTATGTCCTCTTTGCAATTTAATTTTACACTTATTTTTTGTGTCATCAAAAAATGTAGCAATTTGTCTTTGTCCCCTTCAACCAAGTCTTTGACGTAATTATTGAAAAAAGTTGAGACCCCAGCTCTAATCCCTAACGTACAACACTTGCCAACCAGAAAATAACCAATTACTGCCAATTGTTTCTCATGTATCAGTTTATCTTCTATCCACGCCAACAAGTCATCCCCTGTACCATAAGCTATTATTTTCTTCGATGTGGCAACTTCAAATGCCTCCTGGAAATTTAACTACAGTATCTCCATCAGCTCCCCTTTACCCACAGCACATGTACTTTTGCAGAGAACTCCAACAAAATGGTTAAGCATGATGTCCCTTTCATAAAACCATATTGGCTCTGTCTCTTTACCTTGGACTTCTCTAGGTACCCTGACATAATGTCTTCAATCTAACATCCATATGATAGATGTTAAACTAGTTGGCTTATAATTTCCTCCTTTCCATCTCACTCTCTTTTTGAATAAAAGAGTTACAACTTTTATTTTCCAATCTAATGGAAATTTCACCAAATCTAGGGAAATTTAGAAAATTAAAGCCAACAGATCAACTAACTCATTAACTAATTCTTGTAATAACCTACAACATTGATTTCCAAATTTTTTCCCACTGTGGCCCAATTTCAAGGCTTGAAAATTGTTGTGATCCCTCTGAAAACTTTCAGAGTGGAAGGGGAGAGGGAAGCATTTGTGCAAGTGGGCAATCAGGGAGAAAACACCAGTGAGAGTGGGCTGTAGGGATGAGTTTTACAGGAACCATTGCTGCCTCGAAGCTTGAAACTGCAAAATTTCAGCTCATGACAATTGTCAGTGCCCTGACCCACATTTTGGAAAGCCATGACTTAGGATGAAGTCCATTAGTACCCAAAAACTTGTTAGCCTACAACTTCAACAATTTGCTCAGTACCACTTCCCTGTTGATTGTAGTTTCCTTGAATTCATCATTTTATCCTTTTTCCTGACTTATTCCTGGGATTTTATTTATATACTCTGAAGCATAGAATAATGTGACATACCTTTCCAATTAATCTGCCGTTTCCTTATTTTCCATTATTAATTTCCTAGACTCACTTTCATCAATGCTCACTTTGTTAACTTGTTTTTAAAAGATCTGTAGAAACTCTTATTATCTGTATTAATATTTCCAGCTAGCTTTCCCCAGTCCTCTACTTTTTCCTCCTTATTAATCTGTAGACTTACTAACCATATGTCCTATATTCACATCCAAATCATTTATATAAATGATAAAAGCGATTGACCCAGCACTGATCCTTGTCCGCGGCATTCATATCCTTCTTTAAATAATAAAACCAATTCTGTACATAGACCTCTATATGTCATCTCACATATATGTTTTGTCCAGTTTTCTGACCTGCCACTCATTTTTGCACATTTATGACTAGAAGTTTCCATTCCTGGGAATGTGTGGGCAATAGTGAGAAACTTGCACAAATTCAACAAGAATGAAAAGAAAATTGTAAACTCAACAAGTACAAAATTTCCTGATTTTTACCTTTATCCTTTGAATAGAAACTTCAGCAACTCACTATTAATTGGCGTCTACCTAATTTCCATGCTTTTGCATCTCATTTTTAGCCCAAAGCACCTCATTCACATGCTATTTCCAATTGTCTTCTCCACCTCAGAGAAACTCAACAGCACCAATTCCTGACATGAAAGTCAGAGTGGTTATTAGATGGCTGCAGCTTGCTAAGTGTTTGTTCCAGTCAACATCCAATTTATCTTCACAACAACATCCCTGTATGCTCCATAGACACTGACCTCTTCCGCCCTTCATCCATACAAGTGGTATTAGCAAGCCACCGACCTCGTCAAATCCTTACACTCGGTCCAATATGATCATAGATCATAGAATCCCTACAGCGTGGAAACAGGCCCTTCGGCCCAACAAGTCCACACCAACCCTCAGAGCATCCCACCCAGACCCATTCCCCTAATCTACACATCCCTGAACACTACAGGCAATTTAGCATGTCCAATCCACCTAGTCTGCACATCTTTGGACTGTGGGAGGAACCAGAGCACCCAGAGGAAACTCATGCAGACACGGGGAGAATGTGCAAACTCCACACAGACAGTCACCCAAGGGTAGAATGAAACCCAGGTCCCTGGCGCTGTGAGGCAGCAGTGCTAACCACTGATCCACCATGCACACAACTTGAGCTGTTCACTTTGAAACATGTATCTGCCACATTACTTTGGATACTGGGACACACCTACAACTCATGCATCTACACAGAATCAATCTTGTGGCTTTTAGTTTTATCTCTTAGCACTTACTTTCTTTCTGTTTATTTGGACCCTGTCAGTCTCTGTGGCTTGTATTACTTTTTAGCACATAGTGTCTTCAATGCTAAGTTACAGGTTGTCAATCTCTGTATCTGGCATTGCTTTTTAGTGAAGAGGAAGGAACAGGTAGATTGTCCCAGTCAAGAGGGTAAACATGTCACTGTATGACATTGTGCTACATAATGGTTGACCTGCGATCAAGTGGATAATAACAGCACTCTAATATCCCCACGTTATACAAAGTGATGCATAGACCTCTACCGTATTCCAATTGTCAGGTCCTATGGTGATGTAGAAATAGTAATGAACTGTGAACCTGAGAGTTCCTAGTATTGAAACTGTATGTAGGCAACAGAGACCTGGAAGTCTTTGGATACCTGTGTAAGGACAAAGATGTCTTTGGGCATGTATCAACTGTTTTGTGGCAAATATGCAGTGTGTGCTTTGAACAAATGGCCACGTCTGAAAGTCAAAGTGGTGTAATCATTAGCAGGGTGAAGGCAGACTACAGCCAGACAGGGGTTTGTTCCATTACAGTCCAGGGGTGGTCATGGTAAGTGAGGGCCTTAGAGCTGCCAAAGTCCATGCATCAGTGACTTGTAGTTCAGAAATTGGGCCATGATCAATCCTGCAAGTGATGTGTAACCAGTCTAGAGATTGCAGGTACATCAATGTGGATGCTGTGGAAACATCAGTTTGAGGTCTGGTCATTTTCAGGCAGGGCTGACCTACCACATCAGTCCAAGATGTGGGCCATAGTCTACCTAGTTGTTTATTAATGTTACTACCAGACCCCAGATGAGGTTCCCCATTTGTTACGGTTTCAAATGGAAAATCCCAAATTGTTGAGCTCCTGGGTGTGGAGGGGCAACCTGGCTCCTCTTAGCTATTAACCTGCCCTCAGTTGGTCACAAGTTAAGTTAGAAAGGACCCCTTCCTTTGTGGATATCATTCTCCCAGACCCAAATTAGCTCATGTTTTGAAAGGGGTCAATTTAAACAGGCTTTTTTGTATTAACAAAAGGGTAAGTCTATTAACTTATTATTACTAATATCAAATTATAATTGTAATCATATTACTTGTGTGAACAAACCAGAAACCACACTGTTACTACAAGTTTTTAAAACAGTTTTTTATTCTCAGATGAACAGTTTCAGCAACTGTGCTGAAATGCATTCACATTTGAAATTCACATAAGCATAGAAAATGACCACAGCTCTCAAAAATGTCATCATTAGCAAAGATGGCAAAGGAAGACTGCGCATCTCATTGGCTGCAAAGGGAGAAGAAGGCTTAGTGGCAAGATCAACATGTCTGTTCATATCACAGAATTCTGACTGCTGACTGGCAACCTACATGATTATGGAGACAGTGATGGTGGCCCAATATCCCCATGTTAAAAAGAAAGTGATGCATAGACCTCTACCATGTTCTACTTGTCAACTCCTGTGGGAATGGAGAAATAGTAACGGGCTGTGAACCTGAGAGTCCCTAGTACTGCATCTGCACGCAGCCAACAGACACACAGAAGTCTTTGGACACCTGTGTTAGGACAGAGATATATTTGGGCAGCTGCATCTGTAACTAAGCAGTTCCGTTCATAATACTCTGTTCTCACCATAAATGGGGAAGCATCTAGAAAATGAGGCCTAAAAATAGTTTGTCCACTTTTTCCTGATTGGGAACCATATCCAAATAATACTCCTCTCTCTAGGAAGAATAGAAGGTATTGATTTCAATTTCAAAGCAGTGTCTGTCAATCAATTTGTTAGTGATTAGATTGATTTTTCAAGTGTAGGTCCCTTTTCAAGTGTCAAAACCAGAATATAAGGATACAGGGTGTTTCTTTTTGCTCAGTGTCAAAACCAGGTTTCTTCATATCAACCAGTGTCATTTAAATCAGTCGAAAAGAAGGTAGCACAAGCTGATAGGACATTTTGTAAGATTTGAGATTATGTTCTGGTATTTTCTCCATTGGGATGTCACTGTGATGCACATGAACAAATACACAAGGCTGGTCAATGTAATGGTCAATTTACCTTTAAGGACAACTCCCTATGATGAATCACTGCATTAAAAACACATATCTATGTTACAATGCAGTATCTAATACTCGTGTTTGATGGTGTGAAAATGCTTCACATCTTGTAGGTTTTTCAAATGTTCAAGATTCTTCAACAAGTTTTCCCTTTTTTTTACAAACAATCAAACCTGCTTTTGATGGGGCAGGGCCTCCAAATCCCTACATCCCCAAACAAGAACCATACTTGGGTGGAAATCTGACTTTCATCCATCATTTAAAATGTGGAAAATAACCAAAGTGAGGCTGTTGTGCATCTTGCACACTTAGTATTATTTGACTCAAAAACAAGATCAAAAGAAAATAATGTGGGTTGGGAATGTGGCAAAAATTGGGATATACTTGTAAAAATTCATGTAGAATTTGCACACTGAAACAAGTTCTGCACCCAACAGAACTTCAATCTTGTATCCATGTTGTTCCAAGTTGGCTATTTTTAAAAAAAAATTATATTTGATAGAGCCCACACTGATATTTCATTATTTTTATTTTATTTTGGTTTGGAGATGCAGACTAGGAACTTTGAGCTGAAGATGACTTTTGGTCTTTGGGTAACAGCTTGTACTAAAAGGAAAATTTACAAAACAAACTTTTGTCCATTCATAAGACCAGGCCCAGGAGTTAATTGCAGGTTGGTTCCTGATTCAAAGGCTCTGCAGATACTGTGTCACTGTGGAACAGAATTATGTTTAAACAGAGAGCACAAACTGGCTAATAACAAGTGAAAAAGCACACAATTTATGGACAGTCAGTCAATGTGGCATTTTATAAATTCCTACTTTAGAAATAAAATCAGTCTGGCTCCAAACCAAAACTCAAACAGATTCTAAACAAGGCCTCATACCTAACATACATTGTTTGACCTAAAATGTCACCTCTTCTTTACACTGATAAAACCTTTAGTTCTCTCAGGAAAGTGACTTGAAAGGAGTTTGGGAGTATATATATACATATTAATCAATTAAAACCTTCTAACTGATTAAAGATTTAAAAGCATCTTAGGTTTGTTTAATATATTCTCATCAGTTGTGTAATCCTTTGATCTTTTACTTATAAATTTTGTGTCTGATACCACTCCTCTCACTAACACCTGAAGAAGGAGCAAGGCTCAGAAAGTTTGTGCTTTCAAATAAATCTGTGGGACTATAACCTGGCATCGTGTGATTTCTGACCTTGTCCACCCCAGTCCAACACTGGCACCTCCACATCATGGCTTTATCTGAGTTAGCTGTAAAGGTGGCCCTGATTAACATCTTCAAAAAAAAAATCAACCAAGAAACCATTATATGCATGCAGGGAAACACATCATGAAAATTACTTAAGTAATCTGGCCACTTTGTTATTTTCTTTGATTTATCCCTTAACTATGTTTGTCTGTCTGTCTTTTGTGTGAATGGAGTAGAAAACAAACATCTTTTGGAATTGAAAGCAGAGACCAATTAGATGATTTTGCTGTTTCATTTTTTTTTACTCTGTTAAAGTTAGCATAAATTGCTAAGTCTTTATTTAAGATACAAACCAGTGTCTCAAACTGATTCAAAAACAAAGTTGCTGGAAAAGCTCAGCAGGTTTGGCAGCATCTGTGAAGGAAAAAACAGAGTTAACGTTTCGGGTCCAGTGACCCTTCCTCAGAACTGATGGTGGCTGGAAAAGCGTCAGTTTATATGCAGAAAAAAGGGAGAGCGATGGGGTAGGGAGTAAATGATAGGATAGAGCCTAAAGAGAAAGAAGAGCAGTTGGAAAGACAAAGAGTTGATTATGATTAGGCTGGGAGAGTGACTAGTTGTTAATGGGGACTATTAGCGACTAACAACAGGTGGTGTGTAATGGCAGGCTATGTGGTAAAAAGGCCTGGTGTATAGGGTAGGGGGCTGGGATATGATAGAGTTTAGGCCCTAAAATTATTGAACTCGATATTGAGTCCAGAGGGCTGCAGGGTCCCCAAGCAGAAAATGAGGTGTTGTTCTTCCAGCTTTCGTTGAGCTTCACTGGAACACTGCAGCAAGCCAGAGACAGAGATGTTGGCCAGGGAACAAAGTGGTGTATTAAAGTGGCAAATTATCTCAAATCGATTATTCACAGAATATGAGATTAGTTATTTATAAATCTGGTTAGGAACAATTGAGGTCAATTTTGAGGGACCTTGAAGGTTTTAATTTTACTGTTTTGCAAATAAGGAGATAGGACGGCTGATTTGGTTTGTTACAAAAACAAAGTTGCTGGAAAATCTCAGCAGGTCTGGCAGCATCTGTGAAGGCAAAAACAGAGTTAGCGTTTCGGGTCCGGTGACCCTTCCTCAGAACTGTTTTTTTCCTTCACAGATGCTGCCAGACCTGCTGAGTTTTTCCAGCAACTTTGTTTTTGTTCCTGATTTATAGCATCCACAGTTCTTTCGGTTTTGATTTGGTTTGGTGTCTGTCTCTATGTTGTAAGACATTGGAATGTGCTATAGTTTTGGTGTGATGTAATAGGAATATGACCAAATAGAATAATCACTATGATACACATCTTCAGGGTGACTGTGTACCCTGGTGCAGGAATAAATTAATGTAGCAAAAGAAAAAAAAACAGCATTCAAATGCTGAAGAAAGATACAATTGCCAGAGTATCGAACGGGCGACAGAAATATATTTACTGCTTGAGAAATAATCATTTCTAGTCCAAGGTACATGCCAAAGAATTTTCCTCCTCTCTCACAGAACATTGCTTACAAAACAAAATATTGATGGTGTTTTCTGTGATCAAAAATTGCTGATTCTTTTTGGCATGCTAATATTAAATGACTTCCATGATAGATATTGCAGATTGCAGTACATGCTGTGATGGAGGAGGAAGGTGTTTTGAATTTTTATTTGCTAGCCAGATAAGCGTTGACCTCAGCAGACAATATTTTGTTTAAATTGCTCCAGTTTCAGTACAGGCCAGCATGACAGGAAGTTACTTTATTGATCTCAAAGGACTTGAATAAAACAACTGTATTCTCAAATTCTATTATCAAATCTGTATTTTCATAAGCTTGCATGATAGTATACATTGAAAATGTGTCTCCACAATCTGGTTTTCTGTGCACTCTGTTCAATGTGGCAAAGAAGGAAGCCATCTTTTGACAAATCAAACCTATAAGAACCAATCTTCAGTGACATAGTCCTGTAGGTTTCCTACTCCAAGTGCTATATATATATACATATTATGCTCTGGTGCATGTTCTCTATTTCAGTGATTGATAGCACTGATGTCACATAAAATACTTTGCTTACTTTCTAAACTGTGATGTAAGCAAGCAAGAACAGGTCAAATGCACTGCAAGACTCTCATTGTATGATGATCTACCATCTAAACCATTTATTGTGATGAAATGATCACTTTTGAGTCTGTAGGGTTCAAGCAAGCAAAAATTTCATTCAAACATAGGCCAAGGAGAAGGTTATTTTAGTTAAGCAAAGAACTTCTCAAAAATAGAGCTGCAGTAGCATTTTATAATTCTTAGTACTCTAGTTTCAGAGTAAATATTTGTTATGGTTATTAATCAATGATTACTTTCAGTATGCACATCACATGGTGTGTTTCATAACTAATCAGTAAGCTGGACAATACTTACTCAGCAGATGTTTACTGCTAACAACTTTTTGGCTTGACTCTGCTGGTTTTGATAGTTAGTCAACTGCCCTGCCTGTGTTCAGCTCCTTTTATCTCATTCTCAGTGCAGCAAGAATAATATGCTTCATTCAGGTTGCAAAGCCTATTAACATATCTAGAATCATTACTGGTAACAAAGTCCATCATTCCCAGAAAGAGTTCTCATTGCTACACTGCATACTTTAAGATTGTTGGTGCATTTTAATGAGATCAACCCCCAATTGCCCCATTTCACTATCCAAAGAACATAGCTAAATATTCACCAATACATATTGCAGTACAGGTTTTCCATTCACTGCAAAATTTGCCATGCATGGCAGACAAATGTCAGTCCTGATGTTACTTAAATATTTTTGCAGGTTTCCTCCTGCAACTTTCTACATTGAGTGGGATGGAAACAAAATCTGTCTAGCCTCTGAATGGTCAAAGTTATTGTGTTCTCTGTCATGAATAAGGCAATAGTTGATTCATTGTTTTGACCTGGCAACGTGCAAATAACCTGAAACTATATAATCAAAATTATAGCTTCCTTTTCATGGGGCACTGGCATCAATTCTGGGACAGGAGGGATCTATACCGCTGGGATGGACTCTACCTGAACAGGGCCGGGTCCAGTGTTCTGGCGAAAAGGGTAAATAGGATGGTTAATAGGACTTTGAACTAGTAACTAGGGGGGAAGGGAGAAGTGAGCGTAGAGGGAGAATAACAATTAATGTAATGCAAAGCAGCAGGTTAGCAGGTGATAAGGAAGCTTCAACTCCATTGAAAATTAGGAAAAAAGTTAAAGGGAAGGAGAACTCAAGAGCTGTTAATAATGGAGGTAATAGGACCCAAAAAGAAGGTGCAAAAACTGGCATAAGGGCACTTTGTCTGAATGCTCGGAGCATTCGAAACAAGGTGGATGAGTTGACGGCGCAAATCATGGCAAATGGGTATGATTTAGTGGCCATTACAGAGACACGGTTACGGGATGGTCATGACTGGGAGTTAAATATCCAGGGGTATCAAACTGTTCGGAAGGACAGACAGGAAGGTAAGGGAGGTGGTGTTGCTCTGATTTTTAAGGATGATATCAGGGCAGTAGTGAGAGATGATATAGGTTCTACTGAACAAAACGTTGAATCCATTTGGGTGGAAATTGGGAATAGCAGGGAGAAAAAGTCACTGATAGGTGTGGTCTATAGGCCACCAAATAATGACATCGTTGTGGGGCGGGCAATAAACATAGAAATAGCTAATGCATGTAAAAATGGTACAGCAATTATCATGGGGGATTTTAATCTACCTATCAATTGGTCAAACCAGGTCGGTCATGGCAGCCTTGAGGAGGGGTTCATAGAATGCATCCGCGATAATTTCCTTGAACAGTATGCAATGGAACCTACGAGGGAGCAAGCTATCCTAGATCTAGTCCTGTGTAATGAGACAGGAATAATTAATGATCTCACAGTTAGGGATCCTCTCGGAAGGAGCGATCACAGTACGGTCGAATTTAAAATACAGATGGAACGTGAGAAGGTTAAATCCAGTACCTACGTCTTGTGCTTAAACAAAGGAGACTATGAAGGAATGAAGGAGGAGTTAGCTAAGGTTGAATGGGAGCAAAAACTTTATGGTGGGTCAATTGAGGAACAGTGGAGGACTTTCAAAACGATTTTTCACAGTGCTCAGCAGAAGTATATTCCAATGATAAGGAAGAACTGTAGGAAAAGAAAGAGCCAGCCATGGATGTCTAAGGAAATAAACGAAAGTATCAGATTGAAAAAAAACACATACAAAAAAGCAAAGAGTAGTGGGAAACTAGTAGACTGGGAAATCTTTAAAGGCCAACAGAAAGCCCCAAAAATGTTATAAAGAAAAGTAAGATAGATTATGAGAGTAAACTAGCTCAGAATATAAAAACAGGCAGCAAAAGTTTCTATAAGTATGTAAATCGTAAAAGAGTGGCGAAGGTAAACATTGGTCCTTTAGAGGATGAGAAGGCCAATTTAATAACTGGGAATGAGGAAATAGCCGAGACATTAAACAGTTATTTCCTGTCGGTCTTCACTGTGGAAGACACAATAACATGCCGAAAACTAATGGCAAGAAGGTTATAGCAGGTGAGGGCCTAGAAACTATCATTATCACTAAGGAGGCAGTGCTGGGCAAGCTAATGGGGGCTAAAGGTAGACAAGTCTCCTGGCCCTGATGAAATGCATCCCAGGGTACTAAAAGAGGTGATGGGGAAAATAGCAAATGCACTAGTAATTATTTACCAAAATTCACTGGACTCTGGGGTGGTTCCCACAGATTGGAAAACAGCCAATGTGACGCCACTGTTTAAAAAAGGAAATAGACAAAAAGCAGGTAACTATAGGCCAGTTGCTTAACTTCGGTAGTGGGGGAAATACTTGAATCTATCATTAAGGAAGAAATAGCAAGACATCTGGATATAAATTGTCCCATTGGGAATACCCAGCATGGGTTCATGAAGGGTAGGTCATGTTTAACTAATTTGGTGGAATTCTTTGAGGACATTACTTGCATGGTGGACAATGGGGAACCTGTGGATGTGGTGTATCTGGATTTCCAGAAGGCATTTGACAAGGTGCCACACCAAAGGCTGCCACATAAGTTGCACGGTATTACAGGTAATGTATTGGCATGGATAGAGGATTGGTTGACCAGTAGAAAGCAAAGAGTAGGGGTAAATGGGTGTTTTTCTGGTTGGCGGTCAGTGGCTAGTGGTGTGCCTCAGGGATCAGTGTTGGGACCTCAATTGTTTAAAATTTACATAGATGATTTGGAGTTGGGGACTTACTATGTTTTAAATGGTAAAAAATTGCAGCATGCTGCTGTGCAGGGGGACTTGGGTGTCCTTGTGCATGAATCGCTAAAAGTAGGATTGCAGGTGCAGTAGGTAATTAAAAAGGCAAATGGAATTTTGTCTGCCATTGCTAGGGGAATGGAGTTTAAAAACAGGGAGGCTATGCTGCAGCTGTATAGGGTCCTGGTGAGGCCACACCTGGAGTACTGTGTGCAGTTTTGGTCTCCTTACTTGAGAAGAGATATACTAGCACTGGAGGGGGTGCAGAGGAGATTCACTCGGTTGATTCCAGAGTTGAGAGGGTTGGATTATGAGGAGAGACTGAGTAGACTGGGATTATACTCATTGGAATTCAGAAGAATGAGGGGAGATCTTATAGAAACATATAAGGTTGTGAAGGGAATAAATAAGGTGGAGGCAGGGAGGTTGTTTCCGCTAGCAGGTGAAACTAGGACTAGAGGGCATCACCTCAAAATAAAGGGAAGCAGATGTAGGACTGAGGTCAGGAGGAACTTCTTCACCCAAAGGGTTGTGAAACTGTGGAATTCCCTGCCCAGTGAAGTGGTTGAAGCTACCTCGCTGAATGTTTTTAAGGCAAGGCTGGATAAATTTTTGAACAGTAAAGAAATTAAGGGTTATGGTGAGTGGGTGGGTAAGTGGAGCTGAGTCTCAAAAAGATCAGCCATGATCTTATTAAATGGCGGGCAGGCTCGAGGGGCCAGATGGCCTACTCCTGCTCCTAGTTCTTATGTTCTTATTATGTTGCATTTAGTTAAATGTTGTGGAAAGGTGCTTATGATTTTTAATGGTTTTGCCCTTAAGCTTCAAGCAATCTATGAGCATTCATTCTTAATCAGATCACATTATTCATCAGGCATGCTATTATCAAAATAATGATCACGCAGTTTTCCAGTGCTGTAGCTCCATGAACAATTAAAAACATTGCCCTCAGATTACAGAGGACAAGACCAATTTATAGTAGCTGTTACAAATCCTTTGAGAGAAAAATGGTTTGTTGAAGTTCAAAATCTCTAAATTTTGAAAAATAATTTTGTTTGTCTTTTGAGAACAAATGCAAACATCAAACTAACGTGTGCACTGAAGCTCCCAGAATTCAATTTGTTTTGAATTTTTAGTTGCCTAATTCTTGAATTCCATTTAATGATAGTGATGCACAGTAATCTCTGCAGTACTGACGATAAGGTATTAGTTCTGCTGTCATCTTCAGAGCTTTTAATGTCAATGGAACTGTTAACGAGGGGGTGAGATCATTCCATTCAGGGGAGGCTTCACATAATATGGGATGGGTAGTTTTGACATTTATTCAAAATATATAAGCAGTTGAAAGCCATTTCTGCATGGTGGAGCTCAGGAAGAGGTCATCAAAACAGTAGAAATATAACATTAAACTGAAAGAGAACAATGCCACAATGAATGCTGTAGCAAACCAAAATCAGGTAAAGTTAATTATAAAATTCAATGAGATCAGAATTGTCACTTGTAAATGTTTAAATACTTGATATATGTAAATTAACACAGAGGATATTTCAGTTTTGTTGGTAAACTGGAAGGTTTATTTTCAGCGTAAACTATGAGTGTATTTTCTGCATGTGCAAAATAACTAATACAGTATGCAGGATTGCATACAATATACATCATTTATGTATATAATTATTTTTAAGCTGAAATTGCTTATTGCTTATCATGTGCAAAGTCATGGACAGCTCAATTTTCAGATCAGATGTAAATATTTATTAGAGTTTATTTGCTTCTCTTTTCCCTTTTTGATCATATTAATCCAGTTTAAAAGTATGTTATGTTGAAGAAGTTGAAACATTTACTAATGGATTTTCACATGCCACCAAGAAGCATCCATTCACTTGCCCAAAAAGGCATGTAATATGTACCTTAGATGTGCATTGAAACAATAGCCATACTGTACATAGGTTTTGGACGTTGATTCATGTTGGAGAAAATTGTGCATCAGCTAAAATTAAAACTTAGCACATAAATGCATATTACAATCTTAAAAAACATTCAATCCTGAATGTGTCTGAAATAGTGTAAGCAAATATATGAACCCAATAATAATGTATGATTAAATTATCTACCCTAGGTAAAACAGGATCATACAAACAAGAAAGTTCTGAGGTTTACACTGTGATGAGTGATCTGATTTAAGGGGCAGAATGGGGTGGCACAGTGGTTAGCACTACTGCCTCACAGTGCCAGAGGCCTGGATTCAATTCCATCCTCGGGCAACTGTCTGTGTGGAGTTTGCACATTCTCCCAGCGTCTGCATGGATTTCCTCCGGGTGCTCCAGTTTCCCCAACAGTCCGAAGATGTGCAGGTTAGGTGGATTGGCCATGCTAAATTGCCCATAGTGTTCAGGGATGTGGAGTTTAGATGGGTTATAGAGGGATGGGTCAATGTGGACTTGTTGGGCCAAAGGCCCTGTTTCCACACTGTAGGGATTCTATGCGAATCTTGTTTTCCTGAAGACTAAGTGTGGAGGTGGACCTAAAAGCAGGAGATACCTCGCAAGGGGGTGTATTGGGTTTACTCATGTGATTGTGTTCTCAGATTTGGGCAGTTGCTGGAGATGTTTGCCTCAACATAGTACTGTTTCTCAGCCTGTAAGAGACAGAACTTATAGCTGAAAGAAGCATTCTTAATATCCCTCTCAGTGAAGCAGTTTAATTAAAACCTGATCATGTCAGGTATGTGCTGTGTGCAGACACTCCAAGAGGCTGCCTTGTGTGCACAGCCATGTAACCTAGAGGGAACCAAAAGAATTGTGGATGCCGTAAATCAGAGACAAAAATAGAAATTGCTGGAAAAGCTCGGCAGTTGATGCAGTTGTGAGGAAGGGTCACTCGACCCAAAACGTTAACTCTGATTTGTCTCCATAGATGCTGCCAGACCTGCTGAACTTTTCCACCAATTTGTATTTTTAACTGAGAGGGGACATTGCTTCTAACCATTTCACAACCGGATCTGAAAACTGGGCTGAAAATCTCCCATCATTCTGGGACCTACAGTGATGTGATCACATCAATAAAGAATCAAAGGAACTGTAAAAAAAGTTACACCATTCTACCTTTTTAGTTTGAACTCTTCATCCTCAGAGTTTTCACGTCTGTGCGTGCGTGGTGTGTGTGTGTGTGTGTGTGTGAGAGAGACTTGTTCTGTCTGTGAGTTTCATAGAATCATACAGTACAGAAGAGACTCCCTTTGGTCCATCAAGTCTGCATTGCCAAAGTTATATTAAACCACCACTTTCCAGTAGTAGCCCATAGCCTTGAATGCTTGCTGGCAATTAAGGAGTTTAATGTAGGTTAATTTACTTTGGGGCTTAATTGATAACTAGTTTGCCACTTGTTTGAAGAACAAGTTTGCTCATATTTCATGACTTTTTAATACCTAGTATTTCCCAAATGACATTTTTCTTACTCATGATGCTCATGCATACATACTATCATCTCTTACTGCATCTTTATTGCAGGAGAAGAATAGGCACAATAAGCATAAAAGTGCCTAGCCTGTGTTCATACAAGGATGGGGCTAATGCTTGACATAATGCTCTTGGCTGCCTTTAAGGACCAGGCCATTAAACTGGAAGGAAGCAAGAGGCTTGTAGCTATACTAAAGAAGAGATTGGTTATCTTCAGCCATTTAGTATATCAGCCCCCAATCTGCTTCTCCCAGCTGCACATCAAGCACCAAAGTTTTAATGAAGCTTTAGATAGTGGTGGTAGTTCCTAACACTGACAATTTTTTTTTTGCAGCCTCTGGATCTCATTCTGAACAAGAAAAAGAAGAATGTCAGCCCCCTGCCCTGCCTCTACAGCCCCTTGAAAGACCCCTTCCAACCCAGTTATGTTTTCCACCCTCTTCCATTGAGCAGAAGATACAAAAGTTTGGAAACACGTACAACAGATTCAAGAACAGCTTCTTCTCTGTTGTTAAATGACTTTTGAACAGACCTCTCATGCATTAACGTTGATCCTTCCCTGCACCTATAATGTGCATTCTATCTATTGCCCTGATGTACTTATGTATGATATGCATAGCCTGGATAACACACAAACAACGCATTTCACAGTATCTTGGTATGTGTGACAATAATAAATCAATCAAATCAAATCAAAAAGGAGGAACACACTTAAGCCTTAGAGGAGGCAAGGCAACCCTTCAATTCTCCCACCCTCTACCAGCACAGCGACATTCACCTTGGTTAGCATGGTGCTAACACAGATCTGTGGCTCGAGGAAGAAGAAACAGCTAATATCTCTGACACTTGGGGAATTGCTGGAGAACAGGCTCCTGCTGAACTTAGTATAGATGATAAGCCTCTGGATTTAGTCATTAATCAGCTGATGGAGATGAAGGGATAAGCAGGGGGCCATCTGGCCACAGGCCAGAAATAATGCATAGTTTGAGCAAAGGGCAGAGAAAACTGGCAAAGCTCTATCTGCTATCATGGCTCCAACATGCAAGCAAATGGCTGCCTTCATAGACTAGGTGGCAATAGAAGTAACTCCACAGAGGCTGGTTTCCCATGGCCAAGTCATGCTTTATTTGCATGTCATAAATCCTTGACGCTGATCCAGCTCCCCCAGAGCCAGCTCTCAGAGTGTGAGGATGGCTGACATTCCTGTTTTTATCTCAGCCAGAGCTCCCTGATTGGGCCAGATTACTAGCCCCAATCAGGGAACTGTATTTTATGGCATCCATCTGGCTGACCTCATTATAAATCATTATATTCCTCCCCAGAGTCCTAGGACATAGGCCAGTTTTTTTCTTTGTAACTTCTCCTGGGATGTTTTAGCACTGGGTCAGCTTCCTTTGATACAGGCTGAATGTAATGCACAGTAGCTCGCCTCTTGCACCCAGAATATCTTGAAAGAAGTTCACTCTCTTCTTCAGGTGGCAAAGGCATTGAGGCAGCAACATCTGCCATATCCATCTCATATTCCAAGGTCTCTTCAATGCTTGATATAGTGGGAAACTTTATGTGTTCTGCCAGTCTTTCCAACTGTTCTGAGGAGCTGGGCATGTTTTGCTGCTGCCTTGTTTGCAAGTTTGCAGCTTTCATATGGTCTATGTGCTTGTTCAGGACTGTCGCACCTCCTCAAATGGTATATGTCACTGGATCTGATCTTGCGTTGACCATGCCTCTTACCCATGCAGGGCTATTCCTATGGTTCCTACATCAAACTTCGGCCCCTGAAGTCAACAGTCTCTCTCACTTAGCAGAGTCTCGTATCAGGCATTGGCACTCCTGATGCCATTTCACCCACCACACCACCACCACCACCCCCCCACCCAGATGTGGGAAGATCAGATTTAACCTGGTGTGAAGTCTTTTCCCCATTAGCAACTCTGCTGGAGCTATCACTATACTTGCATGAGGGGTGATACTATAATCAAATAGGAACCGGGACAGTTTGGTATCTAGTGAAGCTGGAGGATGTTTCTTTAAGCTTGCCTTCAAAGTTTGGACTGTTCTTTCTCTCAAACCATTGCATGATGGATGGTATGGAGTTGTCCTTATATGTCGAATGGCATTAGGAAATGACCAAACTCCCTGCTAGTAAATTATCTGTCCATTACCTGTGACCAACACTTCCAGGAGATTGTGTATTGCAAAAGATGTACCCAGTTTTTCTATCATCATCCCCGTGTTCGACGAATGATTTCTATGCTCGTCCAACCACTTTGAATGGACATCCACAATGACTAAGAACATTGCGCCCATGAAAGGACCCACATAGTCAACTTGTAACCAAGTCTCGGCTTTACCCAGAAAATCCCACAAATGTGGGGGAGCTGCTGGCAGTAATTATTGACCTATTTGGCACTCTGGGCACTGCTCCAACAACACGGATATGTCTGATGCAATCCTGGCCACTAGACATGACTTCTCACCAACATTTTCATTTTGGAAATCCCTGGATAATCCTGGTGGAGTTCAGCCAGTATCTGGTGATGGCTGTTGCTTGGAACAATCACTTTTGCTCCCCATAATATGTTGTCCTATACTATGATCTGGTCTCTCCGGATCCAAAAAAAGTTTCAATTCTAATTGTGACAGCTCTTTGCTTTCCCCCATCACTAACTGCTGTTCAGTTTTGCCAGGACCAGATCTTTCTGTGACCAAAGTCTGATTTTGTCAGCTGTGACTGGAAGTGTGTCCGGAAAATTCAAAACCATTACAGATTCTTCCAGTGGCGGTACCACTGGTGGTGTATCTGCCAGTGGGAGGAGCATCAATGCATCCACATTCACTAATTGGCTACCCGGATGGTGTTCTAACTCATAATTACACACAATTAGCAATAGAGCTCACCGCTGAATTTGGCCTGAAGCTATGGGTGGCACTGCCTTGTCCCCTTTCAGTAGACCTATTTGGAGCTTATGGTCAATTATTATTACAAATTTATGTCTGAAAAGGTATTGGTTGAACTTCCTGACTCCAAATATGATTGCCAAACCTGCTTTCTCTATCTGGGCGTATTTACACTCTGCATTATCCAAAGTCCTGGATGCATATGCTTTTGGACATTTCTCTTCATTGAGTCACCTATGAGCTAATATAGTTGGTTCTGCTATAACGCAATAGCTGCATTCCTGCGCAACGTTACGTTATAGAAAATCACACTATAGAAATAACAGAGCCTATGGGAAAAGTGGGGTTAGGGGCAGGCCACCAAAAAAAATCACTCAAAATTGCTCAAAAATCACTCAAAAGCCTAACACAAAGGATAGCACAGTTTGAATAAATGTTTAATTCATATCTAATGATGAAATAAAAGTGAATTTAACACCTTACCTTGAAAAAATGTCAAGATGATTTGATGGGGGAGGAGGTTTTGAGGTTGCTCTGTTGTTAATGCAGAGGCTGAGGGTTTTCATCATCATCATCATCATCACCTTCAGGTGCAGTTGTGGTTGCAGGGTTATGGGTGAAAAATTGTCAATCCAGAAGTGGATGGCTGTGTTTCATTGTCTTCTGTTTCTTGGGGGGTTGGCTTCAAAAAGGCATCCAGTTTTTGCTGCTTTGCCCTTTTTCTTCTTTCATTGTTCATAGGGTGCCAAATAAGATCTTATTCCACAAACTACTACCCTGCTGTGTTCTGCATTGTAATCATTGTCCTCTAAGAGCTGCAACTGCTTCTCAATTTCCCTCAGGATAGAAGACAAAACAGAGGTGGAAAGCTCTCATGGTGCTGCATCCTGGACTTCATCTTCTCCATCTGCAGTTTCTACGGCCCCCTCAGCAATAAGTTGTTGTAGATCAGCTGTAGAGAGGTCTTCACAGCAGCTCTTCAACATCCTCACTCTCCACTTCTTCAAATCTAACTTGCTTTGCAATAGCACCAACAATGTTCTTTGATTCTTGGGAGCTCCTCTGACAGATCAAAGCCTTTAAAATCTTGAAAAAAGTCTGGGAGAAGCTTCCACCAAACTGCATGCAAGCACTCTTTACTGACATCACCTCAGGCCTCCACGATAATGCCAATTGCATCTTTGATGTTAAAACTTCTCCAAAATTGAAGAACACTGTCCTTATCCCCCCCAGTGGCTGCAATCAGCCTCTTAAATGTGCACCTTAAATAATAAGCTTTAACAGCTGCTATTGTACCCTGGTCCATGGGTTGTGTTTGGGGGTAGAAATAGCATTTTGATGTTTTCAGAAAGCTCAACAATGGTGGGAGGATGGCTTGGCGCATTATCCAGGATGAAGAGAATCTTGAAATCCAATTTTTTTTTCCTGCAACACTTTCTAAAAACATCTTCCAAATGTCAACAATATGGTCAGAAAAAAATTGCCCCATCATCCAACCTCTTTTTCTTGACGTAAAGTAAACATCTTGAGTAGACTTAAGGTAATCTTCCAAGTTCGCGGCCTGGCAGAGTGGTATACCACCGCAGGCTTAAGCTTTAAGTCTTCACTGGCATTGACACCCAGTAGCACATTCATATGATACTTTTCCACCTTAAAGCCTGGAGCATGTGCTTCATCCATAGAAATGTAGATTCTTGATGGCATTCGCATCTAGTCTCATCCAAATTGAAAATCTGATCTAAATTGTAGCTTTTTTTGTCAATTAATTTTTTTTACTATGGGAGGAAATGCCATCGCATGCTCCTTGTCTGTGCTGGCAGCTTCGTCATATAACTTTACATTATGAAAAGCATAACGGTTCTTAAAACTAGCAATCCAGCCACAACTAGCACTAAAGGCAGGAACATCTGTGGGATTTTCAGCTTCTTTTGTTAGATCTTCATAAATTGATAAGGCTTTCTCTTTTATGGCGAGAAAGGTGGGCCCAGATAATTTCTTCGTTTGATCTTCTATCCACACACTTAGAAGCCACTCCATTTCCTCAAGTTCCTTTGTCCGTGACCTCACAGATTTGCTAGCACTCAGACTTTTAGTAAATATAGCTTGCTTTAATCTTTTCTGCATTGTCTCTAATGGTGCATAAGGTAGACTCCTTTATTCCTGTAATGCAAACTATATCACATGTTGTCTCATTACGCTCCAAACACTTTATAATATTTAGCTTCTTTTCCAGTGTAATAGCTTTTCTTTTATGTTCACCACCCAGACTTTTATCACCAGGGTGCTTCTTGCTAACATTCTTGTCACTTTGTCTTTGCGTTTTTGTGTGTAACACGGCAGAACTTGCAAAAAAAACCAAAAATCACTGAGTACTGTACCTCTCATAGAAAGGGCTTCACAATAAAGTCTGCAAAATGATCACATGATGCCAGCGTGGAGACTCTTTCGGCACTAACATTGCACGTATTCAGGACAAAGCCTGTTAAACATGTGATGTCAACACATACTCCTCCATGCACCGATAAAATTGCGTTATAGCCAACACAAGCTCGTGTTTTAGAAATAGCATTCCCCTGTTCCTCAGTCATGTTATAGCCAATTTGCGATGCTGGAATACCCATTATAGCAAAACCAACTCTGACCTCCCCTGATGCCATATGGGGAGGCATTGCATGTCAATACCAGATCTCGCTTTGGAACATATACCCACTTGAGAGAAACTTCTAAGGACTATGTCCAAGTTTTCTAAGTGCTCCTTATTGGCCTTCCCTGTTAATAGCATGTCAACTAGATAGATGGCAACCTGAGGTAGACCTTATAAAATGTTCTCCATTGCCTAGCGAAAAATTGCACAGGCTGACAATATCCCAAGTGGCAGTCTCGTACATTGGTACAAATCCTTATGAGTATTAATTGCAGTGTACCTTTGGGAATCCTCATCTAACCCCAATTGCACGTTTGCATGGCTCGTGTCCAGCTTTGTGAAGGGCAGCCTCACTGCCAGCTTTGTATATAAATCTGCTATGCAAGGGATTGGGTATTTATCCAGCTGCTGTTTGCCATTTGTTTAAAATCCCCACCAAGGTGAACCGACCTGTCAATCAGTACAAGCGGTACTGCCTGTTCTGCAGTCTGGACTGGTTTTGATGATTCATTCACTTTCCAGCCTTCTGATTTCTGCCTCTACTTTTGTCCATAAAGTAAATAGCACTGGGAGGCCCTTGCAGAATCGTGGAATTGCTTCCTGGTCGACATAGTAGCTTTCGCTCCTTTGATAGTCCCTAGATCTTCCTGAAAGACATCCAAATATTTATTTAGAACTTCACTCACGCAGCCCATTTTCTAATCAAAGAAGCTCAGCCAATGGAGGTGAATCTTTCTCAACCAATTTTGCCACACAAGCTTGGGCCCGAGCCGTTTACTACAACTAGTGGTAAATGAACCAGCTGCTTCTCACGTGAGACTGGAATCAAAGTTGTACCCTTAATCTATAAAGATTCTCTGGTATGGGTGCTAGTCTTGCATAAACTTAAGCATTAGAGTCCAGAACGAATTTTGTTAAAGACTGGTTCTCCAATCATTGAAATGACCATGCCAGTGCTGACCTCCATTACAACCAGATGACCATTTAACCAGACATTTATTTTGATGTTGCTAAGCAGTTTAACTGTTCCAAACTAGATGTAGGTGGACTTTCCAGGGTGTGCACTCTCCTGGATACCAGCCTATTGGTTCTCTTGCTCAATTTAGGTTTAGTGAGATTCTTCTGCTGTTTCGAGTCTGCATACCTGTAACAAATACAATGGCTTGCTGGCCTGGATCCTGAAGAAAATGTTAACATTTTGGCCAAGGCTTGTCTTTGTTTTGGGGTTTTGCTGTGGACAGACCTAGAGTTCCTCTATTCGGGATATGTCCTGAGTGAAGCAATGAAATTACCTGCACTTAGGTGGTGTTTCCCCAAGTTCAGTCTGACTGATGCGGGTGTCCACTTCCAAATGAATAGTCTGCAACTCATATGATCCATTTGCTGAGTTTTCCAATGACAAAGTCAGTTGTAGTGCCTGTCTCCAGTCCAGTTGGGCTTCAGCTAGTAGGTGCTTTTGCATGGTTACGTAATTAATCCCACGTACCAAATGGTCTCTCAGCATCTCATTATGAACCCTTAATGACCAAAGTCACATGCCTCTGTTAGTCACCATAACCTACACAAAAATCCTGGTACTGATTCCCCTGAGTCTTGAATTATGAGTTAAAATTATAGCGTCTCAGAATTAGAGGAGGCTTGGGGTCATATATTCCTTAACTAAATTCATCAACTCTTGAAAGATTTTAGTATCTGGTGCCTTAAGAAATATTAGGCTCCTCATAAGCACAAGCTGTCAGGAGAATTACTCATTGCTTTTCATCTGCCCCAATGTCATTTGCCTGCAAAAATAACACTTTCCTTGCACTACTGGGCCCAGACTTTGACGACAGGATTGAACGTGTCAAACTTCCCAAATAATGGCACAATGCCAGAAAGGCTTACCCCAACCCAAAGATAATTGTTGCAAGCTAATTTCTTCAGGGGTGTGCTTTACTCCAGCTACCACTGAAATAACTCCACAGAGGCCGATATCCTGTCACCAAGTCACCCTTTATTTACACATTGACAATCCTTGACACTGACCTAGCTCCCTTAGAGCTAGCTCTCAGAGTGTGAGGATGTGTGACACACCTGTTCTAATCTGTCAGACATGGATCCCTGATTGGACCAGATTAACAGCCCCAATCAAGGAAATCATATTTATGAACAAAAATAAAGTTGCTGGAAAAGCTCGGCAGATCTGGCAGCATCTGTGAAGAAACAAACAGAGTTAACATTTCGTGTTCAGGGACCCTTCCTCAGAACTGATGGTGTCTGGGAAAGCATCAGTTTATATTCAGAAAAAAGGGAGAGGGATGGGGTAGGGAGTAAACGATAGGATAGATCCTAAAGAGATGGAAGAGCAGTTGGATAGACAAAGAGTTGATTATGATCAGACTGGGAGGTGAATAGTTGTTAATGGGGACTATGAGTGACTAACAACAGGTAGTGTGTAATGGCAGGCTATGTGGTAACAAGGCCTGGTGTGTGGGGTAGGGGGCTGAGACATAGGAGAGTTTAGGCCCTAAAATTATTGAACTTGATATTGAGTCCGAAGGGCTGCAGGGTCCCTAAGCAGAAAAAAGAGGTGTTGTTCTTCCAGCTTGCACTGAGGTTCGCTGGAACACTGCAGCAAGCCCGAGACAGAGATGTTGGCCAGGGAGCAGGGTGGTGCATTAAAGTGGCAGGCAACAGGTAGTTCAGGGTCTTTTTTGCAAGCAGAATGTAGATGTTCTGCTGGATAATGGCTAATGTAGTACTCCTGAATAAGAAGGGAGGGAAGCAGAAGGCGGCAAATTATAAACTAGTTAGCCTGATATCAGTCTTTGGTAAGAATTTAGAGTCCATTATTAATGACGAGATTGCGGAGTACGTGCAAGTGCATGGTAAAATAGGGCTGAATCAGCACGGCTTCGTCAAGGGGAGATGATGCTTGATAAAGGCAAAGAACTTTTTGAGGAAGTAATTACCAAGTTAGACAAAGGAGAGCCAATGGACATAACACAGTATGGAGCTGGAGGAACACAGCAGGCCAGGCAGCATCAAAGGAGCAGGAAAGCTGACGTTTTGGGTTGGGACCCTTCTTCAGAAATGGTTTCTGAAAATTTCTGAAGTAGGGTCCTAACCTGAAACGTCAGCTTTCCTGCTCCTCTGATGCTGCCTAACCTGCTGTGTTCCTCCAGCTCAACACTGTTCTTTGACTGCAGCATCGGCAATTCTTACTATCTCTGAGCCACAATGGACATGATTTTTTGGAGTTCCAGAAGACATTTGACAAGGTTTGCTGCATCGGTGTCTACTAAATAAGATAAAAGCCTATGCTGTTCGGCCCAAGGTATTAGCATGGATAGAGGATGGCTGATGGGCAGAAGGCACAGTGGAAGGATAAACGGTCTTTTTCAGGATGGCAGTGACTAATGGAGTTCTGCAGGGGTTAGTATTGGGACCACACCTATTCATTTTATACATTAACAATATGGATGAAGGAACTGAGGGTATTGTTGCTAAGATACAAAAACATAAAGATAGGTGGAAGAACAGGTTGAAGAGGCGGGAGGCAACAGAAGGGCTTGGACAGACGAGCAGAGTAGAAGAGGCAGATGGAATATAATGTGGGAAAGTATGATGAACTTTGGTAGGAAGAATAGAGATGTAAACTATTTTCTAAACAGGGAAAGGCTTCAAAAATCTAAGTACAAAGGGACTTGGGAGTCTTCGTTAAGGATTCACTTAAAGATAACACACATGGTCAATAAGTAGTTATGAAAGCAAATGGAGTGTTAGCATTCATTTTGAAAGGACTGCAATACAAGAGCAGGGATATACAGCTGGGGTTGCATAAGGTTCTAGTCAGAACGCATTTGGAATATAATGAGCAGCTTTGGGCCTTGTTCTAAGGAAGGATGTGCAGGCATTGGAGGGGGTCCAGAGGAGATTTACAAGAACGATCTCGTGGATGACGAGCTTATCATATGAGAAATGGTTTAGGACTCTGAGCTCTGTACTCGATGTAGTTTAGAAAGATGGGGGTGGGGTGGATCTCCGAAACTTGCAGAATACTGAGAGGCCTGGATAGAGTGGACATACAGATGATGTTTCCACTCTTAGGAGAGACTGGGGCTGAGGGCACAGCCTCAGAGTGAAGGGACAACCCTTTAGAACTGAGGTGAGGAGGAATTTCTTCACCCCCAGTAAGAGGGTGGTGAATCTGTGGAACTCATTACCATAAAAGGCTGTGGAGGCCAAGTCATTGAGTGTATTTAAGACAAAGATAGATAGGTTCTTGGTTAGTAAGGAGATCTAGGGTTACAGGGAGAAAGCAGGAGGATAGAGTTAAGAAACATATCAGCCATGATCAAATGGCACAGCAGGTTCAATAGGGAAACTGGCCTAATTCTGTTCCTGTATTTGATGGTCTAATGATCTTAGACGATAGCATAAAATTACCAAAGAGATATTAATAGATGACATGAATGGGCAAAACTGTGGCAGATGGAAATCAATGTAAGCAAGTGTGAGGATATCCAGTTTGGACCAAAAAAAGATAGAACAGAGTACTTTCTAAATTGTATGTAGTTAGTGGGTGCCCAGAGAGACTTGGGGGTTCAGGTGCATAGATCTTTAAACTGTCACAAATAGCTGCAGAAGGTGATCAAAAAAGCTAATGGAATGCTGGCATTTATAGCTGGAGCACTGAAGTAAAGGTTGCAGAATTTATGCTGCAATTATACAAACCCCTAGTTGACCTCACTTGCAGTACTATGAGAAGATCTGGGCACCACACTTAGGAAGGATACATTGGCTTTATGAAAGAGTATAACATAGGTTTACAAGAATGATACCTGCGCTTCAGGGGTTATATTATCAGGACAGATTACACACATTGGGCCTGTTCTCCCTAGAGTTTGGAAGGTTAAGGAGTGATTTGATTGAAATTTTCAAGGTATTAACAGAAAAAGACAGGGGGGATAATGAAAAACTATTTCCACTGGTTGTGGATTCTAGAACTAGACGGCTAGTCTGAGAAGTAGGGTGAGACCATTCAGAAAAGATATTAGGAAGCATTTCTACACTCGAAAATTGAAAGACTTTTGGAACTTTCTTCCACAAATGATAGTGGATGCAAGATCAGTTATTAATTTTAAATCTGAGATAGGTAATTATTTGTTAAGCAAAAGTATTAAGGGATATGGGCCAAAGGCCAATGAAGTTAGGCCACAAATCAGCCACAATCTCACTGAATGGCAGAACAGGCTCAAGGGGCTGAATGGCCTACTCCTGTTCCTATCTACTGTCTCAACTGATCACAGTGTGGTCTCCTTCACACTAGGGATACAAAACACAAACTGAGTGACCACGTTGCCAAACACCCATGCTCTGTCTATAAAAATGACTCTAAGCTTCCAGTTTGCCTGCCATTTCAATACACCACCATGTTGTCAATATTTCTGTCTCAAGCCTGCTGCAGTGATCTAGCAAAGCTCAACACAAGCTGGAAGAACAACATCTCATCTTCTTCCCAGGTACTTTACACCCTTCAGAACTCAACAATTAACAATTTCAGAATGTGATGACTCCTCCATGTTCATTTCCAACCCACCCACCCCTAGATCCTGTTGTGTATGGGTCACTACCAGCAAAACCAAACAATTTTAACAATTCACATTTCTCATTAGCACCTTACCTAGCAATTATCACCCTCTTGGTTTATCACCAACACTCCATTTGGTTGCTTCTCCTTTTCTCTCCGTCTTTCTCAACACTGTCTCCATATATTCTATTCACTCTTGCCCCTTCCCAAAACCCCACTACATCAGCAGTATAAAAGCCACCTTTTCCCAACTGCTTTCATTTCTGACGCAGTGTCACTGCACTTGAAACATTAGCTCTGTTTTTCTCTGTCTCTCGACAGAGCTTCTCTCTTTCTCCATGTTGTCTCAAGTATTTAATATCTGTAGTTCTTTGTTTTATTTCTCTGATGCCTCTATCAGTTTAAGCTGGGGAGGTTTCTCAAACACCCATGCAGGTGTTGCCTCGGCATGTTGGAGCCTCTTAAGCCCTGTACAAGCAGAGGATGCCCACCAATGTCATCTGAGGCAAGCCAGCTCTGATGGAAGTTACAGAAGTTATTTACATTAATATCATTTTTGGAATTTGGATTTCAAAATAGAGACAGATGAGTGCTGATTACTTCTGCAAAGTTTTTTTTAAACAAAGAAGATAAATTCAGGGAGTTCTTTCAGAAGAGCGACTAAATCTAGCATTTGTCACAAAGCAGGTGGCAACAACCCCCTTTAGCGTTCATGGAAAAATGCTTTATGACAGGTAGGGTAAATATTTAAGGTTTTTAGCTTTGTTTCAATTCAGAAGAATTGAACAACCTTTTTTTTTTCAATTCAGTTCAGAAAACACCAGGTCCCAGTTCCAAAGAGAGTTTAGTTTCTCTCCCAAAAAAGAATTTAAGGCATTTCTGGGAATAACTCACCTCAGCAGAAGGGTTTAGTTTGCAATTGTTCCAAGGCAGGAGAGTTGAGATAGAAATCTACAGATTATTAAAACTGAGAAAGTTTAGGTTCTTAAATTTGTGAAAATTTCATGTCAGCAGAATCAGAAAGGACTCATTGAATTATCTCCACTGCCCACAATAAAGAAACAATAAGAAGTAAGTTAAGCAGGACCCTAAAATTTGAGATAGGGGTCTGAATTCTCTTGACTTGAATCTCATAATGGATCATGTGAAGAAACAAGTTCAAACTTAGTTTTCCTGTCTGTTTTAAGATCTTTCTAACTGTCTTCTATATTTAAAAAGCTTGTTATTTCATTCTTCATTGTGCAAATGCTTCTGTTCCCTTATTAAAGAAAATCTGAGTCTCATGTGAATAAGTTTCAGTGATTACTCATCATGTTAACTAACTAAACAAAAAACATGCTTTAACCAATCAGGTTACATTCTGGGATCTGACTTGTTCAGTAGTAATATCAGCTGGAATCATAACACAGCAAAGCAGTCAGCAGGCTTCTTCAAGCTCAGCTGCAGCTGCCAAGGTAGGACCAGGATATAACAATAGGAAAAGAAAGTTTCAATAGCTTTGAAGTCACTTAGATGCACGGGTATTAACTTTCTGTACAACTTAACACAAATATGGTTCCTTTATAGTTTGTGGTCTCTTTCAATGTGTTAAAAGATCTGACTACTTAATGCTTTCTTTGTAGACTATCTTGATGGGCACTTATAACCATATGCACTCACATGGGCATCATATGGCAGTGCAAAGAACTGTTAATCACTGCTTCCCTCTTGGAAGAACTTTTATTTACTCGCTAATGAGATGTGGACATTTCTGGCTGGGGCAGCAATTATGGCCTGTCCCTAGTTGCCCCTTGAGAAGACGGTGGTGCTGAACATAACCTCTAGAAAGTGAGAACTTAAGTAAGATGTTTGGGCTTTGCAAGTTAATTAGCATAGTTTATCCCCTCTACATCTCTATAATAGATGAAACACTTTGCATAGTGAAATTTGACTCATATAAGTGCAGTACTCATGTAAGCACACATAACTCCAGCCTGAGGGTTTGATGAGGAAACTGCATATAAGGTTGTTGGTGCTAAGGGAATTAATTAACTTACAATTAATGACAAACCAAAACTCTTAAAAATTTAAAGATATAAAGTAATCATTCCTTTTTAGGGCAGGAACATTTCTGCTCCATAAGAGGCTCATAGCTCTAATTGGCCATACATGTTAATACTAGAAAATTCACCCTTAAATTTAGCCATTATCAGGTTGTCTTAGGCCTGTCTGCTTCATCTCAACATAGCGCAGGACAGAGGGTACATCAGAGCCCAATAACTGGGCCCTGGGATTCTTAGGAACCCATTATTCTCAGATCGAGTTCGGGTAACGATGCTTGGATTGGGCTGAGGGCAGGCAAGGCATTGGAGCCCATAAGAGATAGTAGGAACTGCAGATGCTGGAGAATCCGAGACAACAAGGTGCAGAGCTGGATGAACACAGCAGGCCAAGCAGCATCATAGGAGCAAAAAGGCTGACGTTTCGGGCCTAGACCCTTCATCAGATTTCTGATGAAGGGTCTAGGCCCGAAAC
>NC_063337.1:59899632-59980825 GCF_021869965.1 Rhincodon typus | reverse complement strand
TATGATGCTGCTTGGCCTGCTGTGTTCATCCAGCTCTGCACCTTGTTGTCATTGGAGCCCATAATCCTGTTCTCTCTCAATACTGTCCTTGCTTCTTTTGAATCATCATTATCAGTTTTGGCTCTGTGAGCTTCTCTCTTAGGCACCCATTCTTCATCTTTTTACAGGATGTGTGCTTGGACAATCATATTGTAAGTTTTCACCCCACCATTGAGCTAGATTATGCAGGGTGCAGCAAACAGTCACTAACCTGGAGATCCTAGTCCAGCATGTACTGGAGTGCTCCGCCCAAATGTTCAAGGGAACTGAAGTGTATCTTTAGAAGACTTTCTTTTTTTGTTTAATTAAGGTCCTAGTGGATGCATGGGCAGCACTGTAGTACTTTTTGGCCTCAGTCTGAGGGTTTCACACTGGGGTCATTAGCTATGTCTTATGGGGGTTTCCTTAGTCAACCAGGAGACAGCTCTAGAGATGATGTGAAGAGTGAACTTCAAGGAACTTAGGAGTTTTGTGAAATGTAAGGACATGACAGCTTCCTGGAAAGAAAGTACTCACTTGCAGGAATTGTTGCCTATAGTCAGATGCGAGCTGAACATTGAGGGAGTAAAATCCCTTTTTCTTCAGGAATATGGCTGGATGATGTCAGGGTGTTTTGAGTGTTACATGCCTGTAGTCAATAAAGCAGTGGCCATCACACCAATGGCTTTCAGGTTCCATGGTAAACTGGACAAACTGTATTGCTTACCTGCAAAGAGCATCAATGAATTCATGATTGCACTCTAGTGGGCTGTCAATTAGGAAATGTCGCCGGTTAGGCTGTGAAATGAGTTGATAGCTAGGTAGTCCAAGGTTGCTGTGATCTTTAGCACCACAGGCCTCCTAAGCCACCAGATCAGCCTGCAGGAGACAGCAGTTGAAAGTGATGCCAACGAGTCATAGAAAGAAGTGTCCAGCACTGCCTTTCACTCATCCACAGGTAGCTGCAATACCTTCAGTAAATTCTCTCTCAGTACACTTTTAGAAGGCATAGAAGATGATGCTCTTTTTCAGATACTGCTTGATCATTTGCAGCTGTAGCACTTGTTTCTCATATCTCTAGTTGTGTTAGTAATGCTTATTTCTTTTTCTCTTCTTCATCTTTTTTAACCTCTAAAAAGGTAAAATATTTGCTGGGTGAAGTTGGTCAAACATCTCGTATAGAAGAACTAATCTATTAAGAAATATTAGGAATAGAATATTTGATTTCCATTTAGGATCTTGAAATAGTCAAGCTACTCTTTGGGTCCTGAGTAATCTGCTCTCTTAGGTAAATGCCTGTCGGACATGCACCTCTCCATCTTAAGGTATATTCTCCATGACCTATGACTGTTCTTCCTCTTCCTCATTTTGCCATGTGCAAGGTCTTTTCAGCCTTGATCTTCACATGACTTGCCACGCATCTGGCAACTAACCCAATCTGACTCCTGGTGCCCTTCATCATCACTTGTAATATAACTTTACAATTTTAGAATCTACAGCCTGCATACTATTTCATTCTTACATCCTTACTTTTCCGATACCTGGCCTGAGTCCTCTTGTACAAGTTTATTTGACTTTATTCTGCAGTGAGTGCTTCCCTTCAGCAAAAAGCCCTTAATTGTGCGCCCATACATGTTGTGCATTATCTTTGGGGTCCATTGCGAGATGGTAGTTGTAAGGTTTTCATTTGATTTGTTCACTGTCTACCCTCCACCTCCACACTACATCTTTCCTCCGATCATTGTAGATAGCCTTCTTTTCTTTGGCACCCCCTCTGACTACTAGCCCTATAACCCTTGACATTCCTGTTCTTCCACTGATTGGATTCCCATCCAGATCCCCATGCCCAGTTTTAGGTTTATACCTCCCACCTGTTTGTTGTTCCTCCCCAACACAGCTAATTACCCCATTGTGCTCCCCATCCTAAATATGCAGCTCCCACTTTTCCTTGTAACACTTGTCTATTGTTACTCTTACCCCTGCATACAAGTGCACTTCCTCTATTCCTTAAGATCCTTCCAATGACCCCACAAACACTCTTTTTAAGTTTCTTTTAACCTAACCTGACATTTTCTTAATTTTTTTGAGCTGAGCCCTCTTTTATGTTAAGTCTATTTTTCAGTTTAAAAAATTGAAGAAAGGTGGGTAAGTTATCCTTGGTTCTGGCATTGTTTTTTCCCTCCATCAACATCAGAAAAACATTATCTTATTGTAGAACAATTTTTGTAGAAACTTGCTGTGCAGAAAGTTACTGCTGTATTTCCTGCATTGCAACATGACTACTAATGCTCCCTGTAGCTATGTTTTCATGCACAAGAACGTCCCTTTATGGTTCCATGTTGCTCCCAATTAAATAGATCACCCAAATACTCCAACAAAAATTACAACGCATATTGGTGACCACACTTCAAAAGGTTAACATTTCATTGGTTGTGAAGTATTTTGTAAAATCCAGTGACCATGAAAGGTTTTGGATAATTGCATCGTTTCTTTTAATCCTATGTTAATGATTGAGGGGCCTTGTTAAATATGCAATATTCATGACAAGAGTAATATATCAAGGGATATTACAGTTATCAATCAAAATCACTGTATTATATTCTAAATTTAAATATATTTAATATTAAATGTTCTATCACTGACACCAAAAATATTGACAGCTCTAGACTGAGTACTAAGCCTATCATTCTGCAGTTTATGACTGTTAAAGACATCAAAATGCTTAGAAGAGAATTCTCTTGAAATGAGAATAGATTCAGCTTTATCTGAAACCAATATTAAGGGACACATGTCTCCAAACACCAAATAAAACAGATCCTAAGATAAAATAATTAAAATAATTCACTAACCTTTCCTAGTGCTGAACAAAGTAAAGATATGATTAGAATATCCACCATACTTATCTTTGATTTAAAAAAATATATAGACTTAAATTATATTTACTGTTACCATCAGAATCAGATAAATTAATAAATTTGTGCTGCTTCTTATGGATTGATTCAAAAGCTCATCAAAAAACATATATTATTCATTTAGTATTTTCTCATTCACTCATAGGCGTCCCTGGCTGGCCAGCATTTACTGTCATCCCTAGATGCCCTTGAGAAGGTGATCTTAAGTTGCCTTCTTGGAGTACTGCAGTCCATGTGTTGTAGGGATTCCCACAATGGGAGCAAATTCCAGGATTTTGACCCAGCGACAGTGGAGGAACAGTGATATATTTCCAAGTCAGGATAGTGACTGGCTTGGAGGGGAACTTGCAGGTGGTGGTATTCTCAAGTATATGCCGCCTTTGTCTAGCACTATTTGTATTTTGAATAAGGAATGTTGCCACTGGACTAATGTTGAATTTAGACACATTATTGGAGGATTGTAAATTTGATCTGGTGACATCACAGTTATGTTGGAGAAGAAAATGATTTCAGCCAAATGTTGTTTGTTGATATGGTAAGTATCCAGAACGGGTACATTAGTGTCCTACTAGAAATACAGGAGTCTGATCAAACAGCAGTAATATCCTATACAATATCCCATCTTTCAATTTCTATAATCACTTCTTTCACTTATTACAGTAATTCCATCACAGGCTGCCTAAAACATTAAGACCTACCAATTTTTATACTTAACTCCTACTTTTCTCAGAGCAAATCTTATATAGTGTGACTGTAAAAATTGTCTGCTCAATGTCACTGCTCTCACCATGAAAACCATTAAAGAACCTTTTCAAATCTCATCCTAACTGTTTTGTAACATAAGTGGAGACTTTTATGGCTTTGCAGCACTATGGCAACATCCCAAGTGCTGGCTAGAACCTCCAGGTTAGAGTTCCATGCCAGGAACTCTATTCCATTCCAACACACTTGAAATGTGTGTTTGTAACATGGAGAAACAGGCTAATTATGGCCTGTTAATTCTTCCAATATGTTATATATGGGTCTGAAAGTGTTAATGCTGAAAAGTGCCATAAGCATCAACCACTATAGTGATGCCAATTAGACTGGTGGACAGAACAGTTTAGGATCACAAAGGAGTGAGACATAACATCCAGCCCTCCTTAAAGTCTCTGTAACAATGCCTATCATTTCAATGTAACCTGTAGCCAGTTGCTAACATGCAATAAAACATATCTCCTTAATAGTGCCTCTTCTTTTTAGACCAGGAAGTAGTTTTCCCTCCAATGCACTAGACCAATTAGGCTCAGTAGTTTCCCACACTTAAAGAGAATGGTGGCAGCAACTTACATCATGTATGGAAGCTGTAAGATATTATTGTTATGTTTACAGTTGAACTAAATTGAGAGGTGAGACAATGTGGCATGAGTCATGCTTGATAGGGATTATTTGTAGGAGAGTGATAGGTTTGTGGTGCATCCACATACAGCGCATCATCCTCCACCACTTCTGCCAACTGCAAATTGACCCCACCACCAAAGAGATATTTCCCTCCCCACGCTTACTTGCCTTTAATCGGGACCATTCACTCCACAACTCCCTTGTCCGCTCCACACTCCCCACTAACCCCACCACACCTGGCACCTTTCCCTGCAACTGCAGGAGGTGCTACACCTGCCCCTACACCGCCCCTCTCACCTCCATCCAAGGCCTGAGACAAGCTTTCCAAATCCGACAGAGGTTCACCTGTACATTCTCGAATCTGATCTACTGTATCCATTGCTCCCAATGTGGCCTCCTCTACATCAGATAGACCAAGTGCAGTCTCGGTGACTGATTCACAGAGCATCTGCGCTCTGTACGCTATAATCAACAACACCTTCCGGTTGCTAACCATTTTAATTATCCCTCCCACTCCCTTGGTGACAAGTCCATCATGGGCCTCCTCCAGTGCTACAATGACGCCACACACAAATTGGAGGAACAACACCTCATATTCTGCCTCGGGAGTCTACAGCCTGATGGCCTGACCATAGAATTCACCAGTTTCAAAATCTCCCCACCCCTGGCCTCATCCCATGTTCAACCATGTTCTCATCCCTGCCTCCTTGACCTGGCATATCCTATCCATCTTCTTCCCCACCTATGCGCCCCACTGTTCCCACTGACCAAACCCCACCACCTGCATCCATCTATCCCCATCCCACCTACCTTCCCCCAGGCCCGCCCCTCCTCCCTCTATTTATTTTCCAGCTCCTTTCCCCCTCCCCACTTCTGAAGAAGGGTCCTTACCCAAAATGTTGACTCTCCTGCTCCTCTGATGCTGCCTGACCTGCTGTGTTCCTCAAGCTCCACACTGTATTGAACTTGTAATGCAGTTGGTGAAAGATGTCATGTAAGGTTACCTTGACCATTCCTTAGGTAATTTAATCTTTTGGAGCACTGCACCCAGATTATCCAAACTAGGCTGCTGACATTGATTGCCATAGCTATCAAATTCTGATCCCTTCACGGTATTTGTCTGAAGGGGCATTTGTTCCCACAAGGAAAATAAACCTTCCTCCTCCTGCATCAATGCCTCCAGTTATGCATTGACAAGCCTTGAAACATGTTTTCTGACCTGTTGTGCTATTTCATATTTCTTTCTCATTACAGATTCTTTCTTAATGTGTTGCAGCCAAAATGTACATTTCCTTTCAGAGATGCCACTTGCGCTGTTGTGAACAAGTATGGAATAATTGTGCATTGTGTTCCCTTGCCAGTTTTTCAGTCAAATCCAATTTTTCTCCCTGTGTTTCAGATGAAAGCAACAGGAACTCATTTCAACTTTAATCAACAAGCCATTCATTGGATGTCACTAAACAGTAAGACTATCAATTTTAATAAAGCACCATTAGTCTTGCAATTAAACATAGAAACTAGAAGCATGAATAGATCATTTGACCCTTTTGAGTCTGCTCTGCCATTCAATATGATCATTCAATATGATCAATATCCTCTATGTGAATGCCAAATTTCCACTTCCTCTCCTCATCCTTTGATATCTTAAAAATCTAAAAATGTATCTATTTCCTACTTGAATATATTCAATGATTTCTCTCCACAACCTTCTGTGGTAGAGAATTCACAGCCTTTTTGAGTGAAGAAATATTTCCTCATCTCAGTCCTACATTACCTACCCTGTATCTCAAGACTGTGAGCACTGGTTCTAGACTCCCTAACCAGGAAAAGCAACCTCCCTGCATCTAGGTCGTTCAGCCTTGATAGAATTGTATTTGTTTCAGTCAGATCCCCTTCCATCCTTCTGCCCTCCAGTGAATACAAGCCCAGTTAAACCAATCTCTCCACATTGAATGGCCTTGCCAACCTTGGTATCAGCCCAGTGAATTTCTGCTGCACTAACTAAAATTGTATGTGATTCTCCAGATGTGGTCCCATAGAATCTTAGAATGCTCACAGCATGGAAACAGGCCACCCAGCCCAACTCGTCCACACTGACCCTCCGAAGAGCACCCTACTCAGACCCACACCCCCATCTTACCCCTCTAACCCTGCACTTCCCAAGGCTAATGCACCTAACCTACACATCCCTAAACACTTTAGGCAATTTTGTATGGCCAGTCCACCTAACTTGCGTATCATTGGACTATGGGAGGAAACCAGAGGATCCGATGGAAACCCACGCAGACATGGAAAGAATGCACAAACTCCACACAGTCACCCGAGGTTGAACTCGAACCCGGGTGCCTGGCACAGTGCTAATCACTGAGCCACCAGCTTCTTTCTGGTCGTTTTCAGACTGTTGAATGGAGTCTAGCCTCAAATAATGTAACCTGCAATGTAACTTGAATGCCTCTAAATCTTTTTGATGCATATCCTTTGTTTGCTGTGATCTGCCTGTACTGTTCGTAAACAAAGCTTTTCACTGTATTTTGGTACAGGTGACAATAAAATCAATCAATCAACAATGCTGCCCAGTGCCATCCGTGTCTCATCAAGGCCCTGGCTAACTGCAGTAAGCTATTCCTGCTTCTGAACGCAAGTTACCTTGCATTGAAGGCCAATATAGCATTTGCTTTCTAATTTCTTGCTGCTCCTGTCTGTCTACTTTCATTGACTGTACAAGAACCCCTAGATCCTCTGTACACCCACACTTCCCAAATCACCTTGAAGCTTCTTTGGATCCTCCTTGCAGCTCACAATCCTGCACAGTTTTCTGCCATTAGCAAACTTGCTTAAATTAACAATTAAAACCATTAACCTCAGTTAATCCTAGTTTTAATTATATTTTTAATTGATATGGTTGTTGTACAGCTCCAGCTTTGCTTTTAAAAATTCAAAGATAAGAAAGACTAAGAATCATTCATGAGAAGAGGTGATTTCATCTTGCAGCATTCAAAAAAAGCAGCATATAATACTCTGATAAATTTTAACTAACACTGAAGGGGTCTCTTCACCTCTACAAAACAGAATAGCTTCGGGTTGTTGGTGATGAAAAGTATGATATTTCACATCACAAGGGCAGGTTAGTCAAAATTTCTCAAATGTAACTTCAATGTAAGTTCTTTTCCAGTTAATGTAAATGTATTTATTTGTTTTAATTCACTAGTAGGATGTAAATGTCACTGGCTGGTCAGCATTTGTGGCTACCCATTGTTCCCCTTGAGAACATGGTGGAGAGCTGCCTCTTGAACCACTGCAGTCCATGCGCTGTAGGTAGACCCATATATTTTTGTATGAATTAACGTGTCAATTAAATGCAGCTAACATTTACAATTAAGGTGTGTTAAAGAAATTAATCTCTAAAATTATATGTCCATCAGAAAAGCTAGCAGTAACTAATTAATTGATGACTGTAGCCCAGATGTAACTGCATTGGATTTCTGAATACATATTTAATGCACATTTCAGTGCACTTTGATCCTAATTCCAATCTTTGGAGCTTCACACTCAGTTCCGCTTCCATAATTTGTTTAACTCCTTTGAGGTGTACTTATTTTTTATCCCTCAGCCAATTTATTATCCATCCCCATGGATTATGTTAAATCTCCACAGTTTGAACAGTTAACTAATATGGTTTGCATGAAACTCAGTCAGAAGCTTTGCTTCCATCAAAGGAAGTGATTTTAATTATTAATGACAGCATGGTTTATTATATAACATTTTTGCAACACAGGACAGATTCCGTTTCTTGCCAGTTCTGACCTAATCTTTTACTAACTTAAGAGGCCTTAGCATTTTATGCTTTCAACCTTTAAGCATTTAATAGCAAAATACCCAAGTAACACTTTTACAAATGCATTATTTGCATTTTATTGAATTTAAAACCTTAACAAAGCCTTATTTTGATGTTTAACATCTGATAACTAATTACCTTGGAAATAAGACTATTGCATCTTATGTATCATATAAACAGGTTTAAACTTTACATACATCACTGCATTATTGAATTGAATGGTACAGGCCTTGTCCCAATAAATTCAACATCCTCTTTATATCTAAATAAAATGTGTCCCCAAAAGACTTTGCAACATGCATTGGGTTGATCTACCTCAAACTTCATAATATTGCAATTAATTCAACTGAAGAAACACCATTATCTACTCTTTTAGATTTTTATTAAAATTCTCCTAGCATAGTTGGATTGATTTTCTCACTTGTGTATCTCATCACACCACACAATTTTTGTACTGTCATAATATGTCTTTTGCTTTGGGTCAAAATTCCCCATGATCAGACAAAATGGTATCTATTCACCTACTGACAATTTTTTGGCCTGACATCAATGTAGGATTTATCTCAAAAGACACAGTGTGGCAATCCACATAGAGTGAATCTTTGTTGAAGCTATATCACCTTTTTCAGAAATAATTGCTGTATTGCACAAGTTAACACAGTTTGAAGGTTCCAAGCCTACTTTGTAAAGCTACACAGAAAAGTCAACTGTGTAAAGTAAGTGGGTGAGCGAGTTAGGGTGTCAACAATTTAAGGAAGTAGGCTCCCAAGTGGGTGGGCTAACAGCCAGTTAAGGAGTTAGGTGGATGAAGGAGTTTGGTGGCAGATGAATAGATAAGGAAGTCAGGTGGCAGGTGGATGAGCGTCTGGGGCAATTACGTGTGTGAGGTGGTATGGTGGCAAGTGGATAAAGTGTTAGCACGTAAGTGTATAGGTAGGGTGGTGGGGTGGGTGATTGCCATCATCAGATTTAAATTCAATTGGCTTTCTGTTTCTAGGTGCTTCGTTTAAATTAACTGGCCGAATTCAAACTCATTGTCACAACATCAAAACAAGACCATAAAAGTGTGGAGCTGGAGGAACACAGCAAGCCAGGCAGCATCAGAGGATGTGTGTTCCTCCAGCTCCACACTTTGTTATCTCTGACTCTAGCATCTGCAGTTCTTGCTATCAAAACAAGACTGCTGTTTTGCCTGCCACCTGTAAGGTTTTTTTGATGCACTTTTTGAGGATCTCTGTACTGGTGCCTTCAGCTGCTGCTCGAAGGCATACTTTTTTAAAAATTTCTAAGTACAGACAAAGCACAGATCTCTTAAAGGAACCACACATTTTAGGTTCCTGCCTTCCACCTCACAATCACTCTACCCAACTTCGTAACAATTGTAAGCATATTGTGACATCAGACCCCACTCTAGCATTTAGTCAGGGTATGGCAGAGTTGTGAACAATTTTAAAGCTCATGAAATAAAAGGGACAGTAACAGTACAGACACAAAATTGGCAATGATACCAGAACAGAATAAAAGCCAATGGATGTTTTACAGGCTTTGGGAAGCTGCTGGGAACATTGTTTTTCCTGATATATATTAATTATCTAGACATTGCATACAGGGCACAAATTCAAAATTAGATGATATGAAATTTGGAAACATTATAAACTAGGAGAAGGATTTTGAAAAACTTCAAAATGGTATTGACAAGTTGGTGGAGTGGGCAGATTGGAAACAGATAAACTTCAATGCAGACAGATATGAAGTGGACAAATTTAGTGGAAGAACAGTAAGAGGCAATACAAAATAAAGTGCACAACTCTAAAGGTGGTGCAGTAGCAGAAGGTTCCACGTGTACATGTGCATCAGTCATTGAAGGTGGCTGAACAGATTGACAGAGCAATTAATAAAGAATGCAGTATACTAGGTTTTATTATTAGCTTAGATTATGTTATGACCGGATGAGGAGGAGTCACTCAGCTCCCCTGTTTTTACCTCAGTTCCTAGCTGCATCCAAGAGGTGGTGGTGACCTACACGCAAGGAGAGGTAACTTCATTTTTGCTGCCGTCACTGAGAGAAGCAAGAGGAATAGGCAAGTGACTTTAACCAGCTTGTGGAATTCCCAATAGTGCAGGAAGTCATTGATGGGAAATGTGGGGCAGGCAGGTGCTAAATGTCAATGCAGAGAGTACAGGTACTGCAAAGAGCTCAATTCCATTAATGTACAACAAAAACAGAAGTTGCTGCAAAAGTTCAGCAGGACTGGCAGCATCTATTAAGAAACATTGAGAGTTAACGTTTTAGGTCTGGTGACCCTTCTTCAGAACTGTTTTGAGAACTGGACCCGAAGCATGAAATCTGAATTTTTCTGAAGAACAGACAGAAGAGCCGGGGGGGTGCATCCAGAATTCCTTTATTTCATATAAACTTTCACGATGTCCTTGTGTAGCTCTTTGTCTTGAAGGCCCACTTCTAAACTGCACCAAGTCAGTATGGGACACAGATGGCTGGTTGCAGACACCAGCTGGCACTGCCAGAGCAGTAATGATAAGAACAGAATGGCTATCACCCTGAGAGAGGGCAACAAGCTCCATTATACGATTGTCATTCCTCCAGAATCAAGTCCCAGCAAACCTAGTAATCTGATGGAACGCTCGATGCTGTGATGGCATAGGTCTGGATTCACATGCAGGCAAGAATGGCAGATTCTTTCCCTGAATAATATTAGTGAACCAAATGAGTTTTTATAACAAATTAGCATTGGTTATTAGGCAAGTCTTTTGATTTCTGGTTATAATTGTTTTTAAATTTCACCATGTTCCATGGTGTGATCTACAGCCATGAACATTAGCCTGCGGTTTTGGATTACTAGTCCATTGCCATTGCCATTGCCACTCACCCCAGGGCCACCGCTTCCACTTTGGAAATGATGGGCCTGTGTTAGATTTATGCTTAACTCCTCTATTTACCTTAGCAGTTTGAAGGGACTATTTGGTAGGTGTAGCAAGGCATCTTGAAGCTTTTGTGACTGAATAGACAGCAGGTTTAGGTGTCTGAAAGCAAACCTTCAAAAGAGAAGTGTTGGTGTGAGAGAAGTGGATTGGAGTTGAAATCAAGAGGTCCATGGTCATGCCAATACAATCTTATAATTCATGTTAAAAAGAAGGATGAGGCTGAAACAGCAACTGTAAGGGGCATAAGGCAGGAACGTGACCTCATCCTAAATTTTCTCAATGACACACAATGTAGCTGGCTCTGTTATAGTGTGCAGTGCTATTTCCTTTGTAGGTTACAGAAGATGCAGTCGTGCCTGAAGCCTACACATTCTATTTTGCTCCTTGTGATTTTGCATAACCTTATCTCCAAGACAGAGAAATTTACTGTGTTATTGTGCTGTACTGTGTTTGTATTATGTAATTACAATAACTGAATAGATGAAAGTACATGAAGACTGTAAGATGTGGTGTGAAACTGTCATAATTAGAAGTGGAGTATCTGAATGTTAGACCCTAATCCTGACTGCAAGGATTAGTGCTGGGATTGTGGTGAATTGAGCAGCGTAAGAAGTTATTGGAGTGGAAGTGTGAAATATTATTTGAAGATGTATTCCCTCACCTTAATTACCTGCATGAGATCATTGGAATTCTTGTGACACTGCTAACAATCTCTAAGGCCAGGTTCTGGAGTTTGACTTCCCTGGTCACCTGTTCAAATTTACCTCAGAATATTTTCCTCCTGTTAAACTCAATGACTAATGCTTCCAGCATCACATCTATGAACCTCAGAACTCTCTGTCTTCCATGGTGTTCCTTTTATTTACCTCCTAATTGTAGTAAATTACACTACAGGCAGTCTGAAACAGCTTCTTTGTAATGAATTTACAACTCCTCTTTAAGAGAGATCAGCTGCCTTGTAAGCTGGCTGTAACACACGCTGGCTGTAACACACGCTGGCCATGTACAGCCTACTGTTAAGCATTGAAGCAGCCAGATACATTGGTCATTGCGAAGTTCTTGGAAAGAAGCAACAAGTACAGTAAGAAACAGAACTGCTACATTTGTTGCTGGCACATCGAGTCTTTCATTCTCTTCATACATTCCTTTTCCTGGTACATGTGTATATGATAACTGGGCAAAATGCACAATGCAATTTTCAATGCATTTCATCCCATCTTTTAGTAAAGAAAAGACATTGTGTGTTTCAATGATTTGTTTCCAGAAGTGTAATCAATAAATGTTAATGTAATTTTAACATTCAACTTCACCAGTGACATAACTTAATTTTGTAGTAATCTGACAATGCACTAAGTCCTGTAATACATGCTCTCAGCCGTAGCTGTATATAAAGCTTTTTTTCTGAGGTTGACGTCTCTCAACTTCTCCATTAGCTTTCAGTCAATGCAATGGGTTTATTTTTAAATGATTAGAGGCCAGGTAATTCACAAATTTACTAAAATTCATCGCTGTTGAAACGAGGTCCATTGTTACATCTCACCATTTCGATGACTCCAAACAAAACAAAAACCTGCTCAAGGTTTGAATTTTTGATTTCGTTTTACTAGATATAACTATTTCTATGACTGGGCATCTACCATAGTTGTCATTAGTAAGGAGCAGATGTTCACTAGGTGTTACATGAAGTGGAATGCTCAGCAAGCTTACTAGTGGTCAACAATTGATGGGGTTCCTGCCTTGTCTTTCTGCAAGTAAACTGCATCTTAACCAACCGGTTAGGTGGTTTCCTCAAGGTTGAAGTAGGCATTTGGGCAATTTGCTAATAACCATTCTTTGATCTGGTGTATAGTCTGGTTGTATGAGGTGATCAATTTTCACTTAATGTTTTCTTTTGTCAGATCACGTAAGCAGGACAATATCTAACAAAATCAGATATAAAACAACTACATTATATGATTAGTCTGAGCAGGCTACAGACTTCCGACATGGTTTTGGATCTGCAGCATTTGCAATGATTTCAATGTTCCTCGGATCAGTTGCTACTCGTCCATTGATGAACACATGAACAAAGAATTCCAGAGATAACAAGGTCTAGAGAAAAAGGGTCTGAAGTAGAGTCCAGACCCCCGAAACGTCAGCTTTCCTGCTCCTCTGATGCTACTTGGCCTGCTGCGTTCATCCAGCTCTACACCTTGTTATCTCAGATTCTCCAGCATCAGCAGTTCCTACTATCTCTGAATCAACAAAGAATTCCATACTGCTTTAATTAAACAAGTATCTGTCGCTAAAGCATTTTAGGCATGCATGTAGGTGTGTTTCTAGTTTACTTTCAGTGAGACTATAGATGAGAATGTCATCGCTAATTTTCAATACTTAAAGTATTTGATGTGCAGATTGAATCAAGTGCTAAAACACTTCCACTGCTGACCTGACTCCAGCGTTGAGCCCCTTGTATTCAAAAAGCCCACGAATACAGAATACTACAAGATATGGAAGCCTACATTGAGGTCAAGTTTAGCAAAGTGTTTAGTACCAGTCACTCTCTTTATCATATCAATGATGTGAGTGCCAAGTATTAATCTTATTGTATACCTTGGTTTGGTAAGTGATATCAACACAGATTCTTATTGAATCCCACTTTTATGGTTCTTAATCAGTTGTGTGAGTGAAATCAAAGGGTTAAGCTTAACCCAAATTCAAGTAGGTGCTGGCGTTCCTCTTCTATTTTCTGACATGTAATGGTTTCCATCCAAGCATATATCGGGGTCCACACGCAGCTTATGTGCAATATCTCAAATTCAAGAATGTTTATATGTGCTGGAACTGCACAAATTACTGCAGTCATGTGGAGATTTGTTGAAGTCTGGAGACTGATAAGCATGTCATATTTTCCAGAAATGGCAATATTAAGCTGTCTCAAAAGTCCTTAAAACTTTCAGTGGTTTGTCACTGTTATAAGGAAGCTTAGTATTTCTTGCCTTGCAGAAAATTAGGCAATGTTGAAGTTTGTTAAGCATTTTGTTTCCCATGGCACTGACAGATGATTCTGTATTAATGAGAGCAACTACTTCCAAGCAGCTATTGGGGAACATTACATGTGGGTGGTTGATTTGTCTAAAAGAAGACACAAAGGCATATTAAGTGTAATCTGCCTCTACATTGGTTGCATTCTCTCGCCATGTTGTTGTGGTGCATGTGTTTTCCACCCTTCTGGTGGTATTGGGCATTATCAGTTAGTACACTGATGAGTGACAGATGTTAATTGCAGTCGACTGACAGCCTACCATACAGCAATTCAGATGTCAATGTATTTGAAAATTAAATGTTATCTAGCCTCTTCTTCTGCTGAAATGCGCTTGCGTTTTGCTGATTTTGTTCATTTATCATTCAAAGGTGGATATTTACATGATAAGTAACATAAATATTTGTATTATTCTTTGGTATTAGCATGTAAAAGATTTTTCTCTTCTTGCCATTGATGCAGATATTTTGACAAGTAACAAATAATTCTGGCATCAAATGCATCAGAATCCACCAGCCTTTGAAATAATAAAAATGTTTACATCTTTATTCTGCTCTCAAATAACCTGAACATGATGATACCTGAAGAGTGTTCAGGGATGTAAATTTAATGCAATTTTACCGTTGGATAGTCTTGCACGCAAAATTCATTAATAGGGAGAATACAGTTCAAGGGCAAACTATTTCAAAACAACTAAGTACACTGACCTCTGAGCTGCTCTTTGAGTGCACAATATGAAGGTTAAACTATATAACTTGATCAATGAAACGAAACCTCAATTTCAAGGGGTGTTTCAGCATGATGGCCTAAATTTTCCAATGGCCAGACAGTCATTTTACCAGCATTGATGGGAGTTTTTCATGGAGAACCTGCAGAATCAGCAGTGTAGCAACTCTGAAGGAATTGCTCAGGAAACCAAAGAATCTTCTGGAAATTCCTCTTCCCCAGAACCTTCCAAACGTATTCATTTAAATCTGAGAATTTGGACGGTACTGATGAAATTAGGTAAATAGTTAGCCAGGAAAAGTGACACTATTAAATACATAGTCTAACACCTGAGTAAGTACTCAACTGACCTCATACTTACCTCACACATCCTCGACTATACATCCTCTAGGCCATGACCTGATATCACCTCTATTCTCCTGGAACCTGACACCCCCAGCACTCCTGCACCACTCTGGGCACAACAGACTCCCTTCACCTGATCTGGATCTGCTTCTGACCTGACTCTCCGCTCCCCCACTCCAGGTCTGCGATGTGGCCTACACCTGCTCGTTGGTTCACATGTTCATATGTTCAGATTGTCTAAAAGCAATTCAGATCCATATGCAGCAAGACTGAGACAACATCCAGGCCAATGCTGATAAATGGAAAAGAAGTTTCACACCATACGAGTGTCAGGCAATTTCCATCACCAGCAAAAACAAATCTAACCATTTATCAACACGACCATTGCTGAGTGTCTCAGTATCAGCAACCTGAGAGTGACTATAGACCAGAAATTGAAGTGGGCCAGCAATATAATTGCTATGGCTACAAGAACGGGTTAGAGGCTACAAATTCTGAGGCGAGTGAGACATCTCATTTCCCAAGCCTTTCCAACATCTTCAAGGTCAGACCTGTGCTAGAATACTTTCTACTTGCCTGAATGAGTGCGACCCAAGCAACACACAATGAGCTTGACACCATCCATGAATAATCAACCTGTTTGATTTGGATCCCATCAACCAAATTCATCATTCACTTCCTCCATGACCAATGCACAGCGGCAGCAATTTATATCATCCACAAGATGCGCTGCAGTAATTCATCATAGATCCTCTAACAGCATCTGCCAAACCTGTGAACTTTGCCACCTGGAAGGCTACATGAACAGGAATGCCACCACCTAAAAGTTGCCCGCAGGCCAAACACCATCCTGACATGGAACTATACCATTTATACTTCAATATGGCAGAGTTAAAATCCTGAACTCTCTTTTCTAATATCACTGTAGATATCCTGACAATCCAAGAAACAGTTTACCACCATCTTCTCCACAGCTGAGCAATAAATGCTGGCCTAACCATTGTTGCCTACATCCCATGAACCAATAAAAATTATTTGAATTGATTCACAGTGGATATGACCTTAAATGTATATGACGTGGTGTCCCTAGGGGTCAGTGTTGGGGGCCACGCTGTTGGTGGTTTCTATAAATGATTTAGACTTGAATGTAGGAGAGTTAATCAGTATGTTCACACATAATACAAAAATTGGTGAAGCGGTAGGTAGCGAGGAAATTGTCTTAGACCAAAAAAAAAGACAAACTGGTCAGCTGGGCAGTTCAGTGTAAATGAAATTCAATCCGGATAATGTGAGGTGATATAGTTGGTCAGGACAAACAAGGCAAGGGAATACATGACGAACAGTAGGAAGAAGGGAAACATCAAGGATCAGAGGGACCTTGGTATCCATGCACACCATTCCTTTAAGGTATCAGGACAGTTGTATAAAATGGTTATGAAGGCATATGGTATACTTACATTTATTATTCGAATAGAGTTTAAGACAGAGAGGTTATGCTGAAATCGTATAAAACATTGGTTAAGCCACAGCTAGAGTATTGCATGTGGTTGTGAAATCCACATTATAGAAGGAATGCAAAAGCACTGGAAAGGATGCAGAGATGATTTCACAGGATGTTGCCTGGGTTGGAGAGTTTTCAGTTATGAGGAGAGATTGGACAGACTGGGGTTGTTTTCCTTATAGCAAACAAGATTGACAGGTGACATGATTGAGATGTATAAAATTACGAGAGACATAAATAGGGTAGACAGTAAGAAACTTTTCTCCTTGATGGAGGGATCAATGACCAGAGTAAGGAGCAGGAGGATTAGAGGGGATGTGAAGAAAAACTTAGTTGGAATATGAAACCTGTAAAGATGGTAGCGGCTGAAATGTTCATAAAATTTAAGAAGTAATTAGATGTACACTTATGATGCCATGGTATATAAGGCTATTGGCCAAGAGCTAGAAAATGGGATTAGAGTAATTAGGTGATTGCTCATGACTGGTGTGGACTTGATGGGCCAAAGGCCCTTCTTCTGTGCTGTATATCTCTATGCCTCTATGAAGATCATCAACAAGCAGATCCTAAATTCTGACAAACATAAATTTTGCAGATGATTACTACTGTTATGCATCAGTGGCGGATGAGTGAATGTTACAGATATTAGATGGGATACCAAACATGCAAGCCGCTTTGTATTGAATGTGTCAAGGTTCTTGAGTGTTGTTGGAGCTGCAGTCATTGAAGCAAGTGGAGAATATACCATCACACTACTGACTTTTGCCTTGTACTTGGCGGACAGGCATTGGGGAAATAGGAGGTGAGTTACTTGGCACCGAATTCCTAGCCCCTAACCTGCTCTTAAAGCCACAGTATTTATACAGGTCAATTTCTGATCAATGGTAACACAGGATGTTGACAGTGGGAATTCGCTAAGAACATTGAGTGTCAAGTGGCAATGATTAGATTTATTCTTCTTGGAGCTGGTCCTTGACTGGTACTTGTGCAATGTGAATTTTCCATCAGCCCAAGCCTAAATACTGACAATACTGCATTTGGACATACACAGTTTCAGTATCGAAAAAGTCACAACTGGTACTGAACATTGTGCAATCATCAGCAAACATCCTACTTTGGACCTCATGATGGAGGAAAGGGCATTGATAAAGCAGTTGAGGATGGTTCAATCCAGGACACCACCCTAAGGAATTCCTGCAGAGATATCCTGGAGCTGACATACAACAACCGTAACCATCTTCTTTTGTATTAAGTATGACTCCAACTAACAGAGTTTTACATCTGAATCTGATTGATTTCAATTTTTCCAGGGCTCCTTGATGTCCCACTCAGCAAAATGCTATCTTGATGTCAATGATAGTCACCCTCATTTCCTATCTTAAGTTCAGCTCTTTTATCCACGCTTACAGAAAGACTGTAATGAGGTCAGGAGTTCAGTGGGACTGATGGAATCTGTACTGAGCTGGATATTTTTGACGAGTGCCACTTGATAGCACTGCCATTAGCACCTCCCCTCAATTTATGTGTGATTGAGAGTGGGCTAATAGTGCAGGAATTAGCCAGTTGGATTTGTCTTACCTTTTTGGACAGAACATATCTGAGCAAATTTATACATTGCTCAGCAGGTGCCAGCATTGTAATTGTACTGGTACATTCTTGTCTAGATGTGCGGCTGATTCTGGAACACAGGCTATCAGTATTGTTGGAATATTGTCAGGGCCTTTGCAGTATCCAGTGCCTTCAGCATTTCTTCATAAAGAAATAGACTGAATGAAATTGGCTGAAGGCTGCCATCTGGGGACATCTGGAGGAAGCTGAGATGGATCAGCAACTTGGCTGGCTGAAGTGGGTTGGAAATGATTCAGCCTTGTTTTTTGCACATTGCTAATGAAATTTGCTAATTGCTAATGAAGATTCTGAGGGGGCTTAACAATGTAAATGTTCAGAAGATGTTTCCACTAATGGGAGAATTCCAAACTAGGAGACATAATTACAGAATAAGAAGACATAGAAACAGAGAAGATCCGAAAAGGAGGAGGCCATTCGGCTCTTCGAGCCTGCTCTGCCATTCTTCACAATTATGGCTCATCATCCAACTCAGTAGTCTAATCCTGCTTTCTCCCCATAACTTTTAATCCTATTCCCTCCATGTGCTATATCTAGTCGCCTCTTGAATACGTTCAATGCTTTGGCATCAACTACTTCCTCAAATGCAAATGTTAATAAATTCGTGAATGTCTGAAATTCTCTACCACAGAGAATTGTGAAAGCTAGATCACTGAAAATATTTAAAAAGGAGGTAGACAGATTTTAGAAATATCAGAGATTTGATTGCAATGCTGAGCTGGCATGAAGAGGAGTTGAGTGCTGGGTCAGGGAAACATGATCTTACTGAATGGCAGGGCAAACTCAAGGGGCCAAATGGCCTACTCCTGTTCCTATTTCTTATGTCATTGCGTTCATTCAGCTAGTTAATTGTCAACTGCCATTCACGAGTAGATGTGACAGGATGGAGAGTTTATTTCTGATCTGTTTATTGTTAAATTACTTTGCTCTGTCTATTACATGCAAATTTTGCTCCTTGACGGACATGCATGTAGTCCTATATTGTAACTTCACCAGGTTAGCAACTCATTCTTATGGAATGAACTCTTCATTTAACCAGGGTTGATCTCCTCATTCAGTGGTAGTAGTAGAATGAGAGGTATGCTAAGCCATGAAGTTACAGATTGTGGTTAAATGCAATTCTGCTGCTGATGGCCCACCGTGCTTCATGGATGCCCAATCTTGAGCTTCTAGATCTGTCCAAAATATATCCCATTCAGAACAGTGGTAGTGCCACACAACAGTGGGTATCCTCAATATAAAGACAGGATTTCATCTCTGTAAGTATTGTTCAGCAGGTTACTCCTACTAATTTTGTAATGGAGCATTGCATTAGCTGCAGGTATAACGGAGTGGCTTGCTAAACAATTTCAGACAGTAGTTACGAGTCAACTACATGGCTGTGGATCTTGAATCATCTGTAGACCAGTTCAGGTGAGGATGACAGGCCTTCTCTAAAAGACATTAGCAAACATGAATACTCTGGAATACTAATCCAGTGACAATACGACTGCATCACATCCTTCCCACAAAGACTGTCATTTATATCTCAGTGAACCAAGATTTACGTCTTCAAAGTTCACCTTTTAAGGTCAACTGCCTTATATAACATTTATTCCACACCTTCCTACTAGAAAACTAAATAATATTTGAAATCACCTCTGATTATATGGCACATCCATCCCTCTATTGAAAACATGAGATTCAGTCTAAAAGGCTAGATAGAGGCCATCTCTGAACCTCTTTATGATTCAAACTGGTAATGCAACCTGAATATTGAGACATCAAAAGCTATTTAAAACCATAGGTTTCAGTCATTATATAGGATTCCTGTGCTTGTGAGTTCAAACTAACAAAGTGTTTCAATATGTCTGGTCGAAACACAATTATATGTTCTGGGAGGCAACTGTAGGACCATCAGCACCATTTCAGCCATAAAGGGTTTCAATGGCTTCCTTTATTCTGAACTGTCTTATATAGCATATTTCTGTTGTTCCTTTGTGGAGTTTTACTGCAATATTCATTCAGGTGGGAGTTGTGACATTCCGGACGGATGATGAGTTGGCATTTGTAATGGTAATTACAATTAGTGAAAAATTGTAGAAGCAGCATTCTGTGGTCAGTAGCAGCCATCTTCAATTCAACAAGTGTCATGTTATGTCTCACAGTCAGTATGTCAGTATGCCTCTAAGAGTCTATCACCTGCAAGTTTCCCTCCAAGCCATACACCATCCTGACTTGGAATTATAAAGCTGATCCTTCACTGGCAATGGTAGAAAACTTGGACCTTCCTTCCTTAAGCACTGTGAGCTCCCTACAACTCAAGGACTGCAGCAGTACAATAAGGTGGCTCACTGCCAACATCCCCCAGGAAATTACGCATTAGAAACAAGTGCTGGACTAGCCAATGATGCCCAAACCCCATGAGATAATTTTCAAAAAGGCTGTCATCATCCATCATACCCCATATCACTCAAAGCATGACATTCTCCTGGATGCATGTTCCTCTTTGTAACAGTCTTAGTTGTTAGCCCAGACAGTTAACAGTCTGAATAGTACAATGGTTATACATAATAGTTAGCAGTAATAAATGTCCATAGTATTCTTCAATACCATGATATCCATGCCAAGTTTCTTAAGGCGATAGCATCAGATAAAATACCGTTGCAGGCAAACTCACACCAGCAACAGTTCATTTTCCCAGACTTATGCTTTTGTTGTACTTGCTCCTCCCTGACTTTTCAACAGCATAAAACCCATCACATTACTGCCTTTTTTTAGTTCCGAAGAAGAGTCATAATGGTTTCAAATAGTTAACGCTGTTTATCCACAGATGTTGCCAGAACTGTTGACTTACATCAATACTTTCCATTCTTACTCAAATTTCTAGCATCACAGCATTTTTTTTTATTTGCTCCAAAGTTTTACATTCTATTCTCCTTGCAGTAATTAACAATATTCCATTTATCTATCTAGTCGGTTGTACTAACACACTAACCTTTCATGATTAATGCACTAGGACAGCCAGGTCCTTCTGTACCATTTTGTTTTGCAATCTCTCTCCATTTAATTAATGCACTACCTTTTACTTCCCTCCTTCCAATTAGCCAAGTTTACATTTCCTGACATTACAGTCTATCTGCTAAATTTCTGTTCATTTAACGTATTTATATCATTTATATTCAGTCCCTTTATCCAAGTCATTGATATAGATTGTTAGCACTTGAGGTTGATCCCTGTGGCATTCTACCCATTACAATTTGACAACCCTAAAATAACCCATTTATGTCCAGTCTTGGCTTTCTGTTAGTTAACCAATCCTCTATCCATGGTAAAATGTTAACCTCCTGAACCACGAGCTCTTATTTTGCAGTGTAACCTTTGATGTGGCAGCTTATCAAATGGCTGTTGGATAACAAGGCTTTTTTGAATTTTCAGTACTTCAGTAGCATTCAATACATTGCGCATTGTACATAAGTCACCAAGTACTATAGTCATAGATAATGTAAAACTGTAATCTGTCATTTATATTGAACACAAAGTGTTGAATGCTACTGGACGCATAAATCATGATCCTGAGTGATGAATTACTCAGGTCCATTTCATCAGCAGTTTATTGATACCTAATTTATTCTGTTCCGTTCCCTATTCTATTTATATCGTGTAGTGGTTCCTTGAATTTATTTAAAATTAGAGGCATATTATAACTTTATTGTGGTAACACACATCTAGTTAGAAGGTGATGTGTGTTTTTTGATTCAGAGGTGCTATGCTATGACATGCTCATGTGCAACTAATGAATCTGAAGTAGTATGCTGGAAATAGTATTTGAATTTTTTATTATATCTTTTATTTGAGCAACAGTACTACCATATAACTCATTTTTGAGAAGACATTTAATAAAGTTTAATATTTGAATTACAATGAAGGCTTGTGGAATTACTGAACCTGTTGAACTGAAAACTACGTTGCTAACAGGAAGCAGAAAATAATGAAGCATAAAATAGCTCAACCTGGTACCATCAATAATTGAATTTCATTTGCCTTTTCTTGGTCCACTTTCACAGAAAGCTCCCAGTGAACGTGTAAACACCACATACTGTGATTGAAATATGCCAGTCTGTGAGTCAGATTTTACACTATGAGCAAATAGTCAAAGCTGCCCTAATTGATTTTTGGACCTGTAGATGATAGATTTATTAAAATCCAGCAGTATGTCTTTTGAGCTGCTTTAGGAAGCATATAGAAAAATTTCAACCAAAATTTTGAAAGCCTGCAGAAAATGGAAAATTGCACAGCAGACAAATTCCTCTTTGTGAAAAAAACTATAATCATGGAACAAACTGTGAAATGGCCCAGTACTTATTTATTGGATGTCAATTTGTAATTTCATATCCACCATCCAAAAATCAGGGTATTAAGATTGCAGGCCTATATTTTGATATTATATTACTTCAGGATCTTGTAAAAATAGGAGAGAAATCATGTTTTCTATACAGACTGAAGCTTAGAAGGATTGGTATAATTGACGTGATCAAATGATAACAATTTCTGTGCAACCAGAAGAGGGAGGGTTGTTGATGCCTGTGGACAGTACCAGAGTGAGTCATATAGATGTGGCCATGGAGAAAGATTTTGATGTTTTGCTGGATTTCCTTTGGAGATCAGAGAGCACTTAAGCAAAATTATACTTTTGAATATTAATAGGCAAGATACTGACTCACAACTGCTTCTGTTCCACCACTGTCATGTCACAACAATAAATGGGATTTCTGTCATACTTCTGGCTGCATTATAAATTCAATACAGGAACAGCTCCTGGCTTGAATCTATAATAGTATATATTCTGTTGAAGGAACAAGCACAATAAAAAGAATATTTTCATTTTCTTGTTGGATTATTTTCATGATTACCTTAATTATAGCAATATCAAAACCTCTCAAACTTAAATATTGCTTCTGACAAAATTACAATGTAATCATAAATAGGGTACAACCTATCTGACACCGTTTCTGGTTTCCTTTAGCCCTACTCACAATTTAATACATTATATATTAAAATTGGTTGGATGTTGCAACAAAAGAAAAGGCAGTGACTTTATTATGTATATCCAACTGGGATTTGTAGAAATAATTCACCACAAAATACAATATGGGTATTCAATCCACTTGTGTGCTGAGAAGACCATCGAGGTCAAATCTCCCAAAAGCAAATATGAGTAACCCACGCGTGTGCTGTTTGTTAGCTAAGATGATGTGCATGTGCAATCAATAACGTCTAATCTTATTAAAGCATATAGGGATCGGGTTTTGAGGAGGCTTGACATTGTAGATGCCAAAAGTATTTCTCCTCATTGGGAAATCTACAATGATGGAACACAGTTTCAAAATGAGGTATCTTCCATTTTAAATAGAAATGAAAAGGAATTTCTTCTCTCAGGGGATTGCTTATCTTTAGAATTCCAAAAGCTTCAGAAAGCAGTCAATGCTGGGTCATTAAATAGATTCAAAGCCAGGTTTGATACATTTTTGAAATAAAGGGGTGTCAAGGGCGTAGGGTGGTGAGTTGGCAAATTGAAGTTAAGGCTACAATCAGATCAGCTGCGATCTTATTGAGTGGAAGAACAGGCTCAATGGGCCAAGTGGACGAATCATGCTCCTATTTCTTATGTTCTTATAACCTGTGCTGCTCATTTACAGTGTGCATAAGCAGGGCCACCAATATTGTTAATAAATTGCAATACAGAATAGTATGGAAAGGAGCTTACAGAGTAGCACAGAAGTCCAATAATCTGCCCTCCAACAGATTGATGGCATGGCTGAGCCACTGCCCTGGGAAAATGGCTTTGTAGAGTATGAATCCGCTTACCCCATTCAGCCGGACACCATTCTTTCTCCCACCCCTGTCATTCTTCCATTGTTCTTTCTGTTACCTATCGACCCCAGATAGCTGTAATGCATGTCGAGATGATGCTGTCTGAACCAAGCCTTCAAGGCCCTGAACTGCTTGATATCATCTTCCAAGGCATCTACAGTCCTGTCTGCTGAAATTCAGCAGTCTTACAACGGCCATGCTGCAGCCACTAGGGTTGCAATACTTGGGAACACCAGACCAGGCAGAAGCAAATGGAAGGCAGTCACAAAGGGAATTTGCTCATTTTTGTATGCAATATGATTTCTTTCATAAACGTAGAACAGAGTAAATGTTTTATGTTAAAAGTAATGAAAAAAAAACAGAACAAGAAGGCAAAAGCAAAGTTCTGCTGGAAATACTGGAGATCTGAAATAAAAACAAAAATTACTAGAGAAGCTCAGTACATTTGGCAGCTTCTGTAAGTCTGAGAGACAATCAGAGTTAATGTTTTGAGTCCAATTTGACTCTTTTTCAGAACTGAAGAGAAGTGAAGAGATGATGGGTTTTATGTTGCAGAGAATGTTGGGGAGAGCAAGTGAAACAAAAGGTCAGGAGAGGAGTAGACAGTGAGAGGTTAGAGATCAAGTGTCACATAACAAAAGGCAAAGGCAGTGGTAATGATTATACAGAAGAGATACAGGGTCCAGACTAGGTATTAAGGACAGAAAAGCAGACACTTAAGAGGGCAGATAGGAGTTGCGGTGAAAACAACTTGGAGGACTGATACATGAGTCCTGAATTATTGGACTCATGTTTGAGCTCAAAAGGCTGTACATGTCTAAATGGAAAGTGAGTTGCTATTCCTCCAGTTTGTCAGGAACACTACGGCAGACTTAGAACAGAAATGTGAGCATGAGAGCAACATAGTGTATTAAAATGCTAAGTGCTCGGAAGGTTGTTTTGAAAATTACTTTCCTCATATTATCCACTTAAGCTATCATACACACATATACAAACAGAGGGAATCTGCAAGAAAATAAAAAAGGATCTATGTTTAGCAGCTTACACAGGTCTGATTCTGAAAGCTTCTCACTGAGTGACTTATTATGTTTTTTCCCAAAAACTTCACAACACTATATATGGGAACTAAAACTGAAATTTGTGTTAATTCGTGTACTAATTCCGAAAGAACAATGAGGTACATAGAGATACATACATTGTGTAGACTCACATTACAACACTCCCTGATATAACAAGGTGTAGAGCTGGATGAACGCAGCAGGCCAAGCAGCATCAGAGGAGCAGGAATGCTGACGTTTCGGGCCTAGACCCTTCTTCAGAAATGCTGAAATGAAGAAATTTCTGAAAAAGGGTCTAGGCCCGAAACGTCAGCTTTCCTGCTCCTCTGATGCTGCTTGGCCTGCTGTGTTCATCCAGCTCTACACCTTGTTATCTCAGATTCTCCAGCATCTGCAGTTCCTACTATCTCTTACAACACTCCCTTGCTTCTTTTAGCTGTTCTTTCTGTCAGGAGTCTGCTAGGTATAATTTGTGATGCCATGTTAGCCTGATCAACAGTATTGTTCCAATGTCGCTGTGATTTTTGAACCTGCCATCATTAATAAATCAAAAACTTTCATCAAAGTTAACTGAGACAGCACCAGAACAAGAATTGACTTTGACACTGTATTCATCAGATCAGTAACTGTCTTTTTGGAATTCATATTTGTATTGCGGCTGAGAGACAAATGTGATAGTCAATGATGAAGAAAAGATAATGAATGATGCTGTTGGGTGAATGGGAAATTGATTTGAGTTTAGTAGCATTACTCTTGAATTAGCTACTCACATTCAAGCCAAGCAGAAAGAGGCTGCCAAGATTGTAGCTTACCTTTCTTATCCTCCTCTTTTATCTCATTCTCTTCCTCAGGTCCTTCCTCCTCTCTCTCAGTCTTTTCTTCCTTCCACAGGCAAGAGCAGTTCCTTCATGATGGGCTGTATTGCTACGAATCTCAGCTACGTACTCTAGGACTCCTCCAGAGCAATCCAAGCTGAAGAATCATTGCTTTAAGAGATCATGGTCTGCTCCATCACATGTTTTGTGGCAGCATGTTTCTCATTCTACTCTGTCTGCTGCACATATATGCTGGTTTGTGAATCAAAGTTATCGGTCTTACCTATCAGTAAACTAAGATTTGTTTGCTATGATACTTGAAATCCAGCTGGAATAGAAAACTAGTAAAGAATGAATTCATTATGCCTACTGTCTAGTTACCAGGTAGTGAACTGCATTCTATCACTATCTGTAGCCAGCTATACATGAAAGGAGTGGTGAAAACTCTTTTAGTTTAGGTAAATGGGTTGAAATTTTATAGGGGCCTGTGCAAAGCGACTATGGCAAGATTTGTGGCTTAATAACACAAGAAGTCTGGTGAGGCTTACATCGATTTAGGGAACAACTTGTTACAGCTCTTATGCACTTGGTATATTCTCACGAGAGAGCTAAAAGTCACCAATCATAAAGGATTATAACTTGTTAAACACCTCATTAATGCCAAATAACTCCTCATTAATATTCAGCTTGCTATCTTACCAACTGCACCAAACAAGTTAGACATCCAGAATTCTCAACATGGAAGTCAGAAATGGTACCTGCTGACTTCAGCTCACTTCTGGCTGCAATCAGCCTCCATGTCACTGAGCATCAAATATTTTCTACCTATCACCATTTAGGTAAGCTAAAGTAATGTTCTAAACAGTAGATATTTCAACAGTTAAAATAGAATTTGTCTTAAAGAGTTAACTATTCCCACCATAATCTTTTGTACCCTTCGAACATGCCTTGTTTTCTTTTGTGCGCTGAATCTGTGCATTGAATATATGCTTAGTCAGCAAAACAAAAAACTCTAAAGGTAGGGTGAAAAGTCAAGAACAGCCTGATATTTCTTATTTCCCAGTATATGTCTACAGAAAAGCAAAGTCAGAAGTCACACAACACCAGATTATAGTCCAACAGGTTTATTTGAAATCACAAGCTTTCACAGCATTGCCCCTTCGTCAGGTGAAGTCTGGTGATGTGTGACTTCTGACTTTGTCTACCCCAGTCCAACACCAGCACCTCCATATCAAAGAAAAGCAGTCCTACAATGCCCTGGTCTCTTCATACTGCAGAATTGAGTATTTTCAGAAATGCGGCCAGGCAAGATATAAAGTCAGGAGAGAAATGAAATTGGAGAGGATCACAAGAAACAAAAATGGAAGATAATGAACAAAAAATTTAGTGAATACAGAGAGGGGAGAAAAAAAGCATAAAGGGAAACTGAATAAGACAAAACAGTGAAAGGGAATAGACTGAGAAAGATGGAGGAGAGAGGCTTTTTCTTTTTCAGACATGACACTTGTAGTGATTGGAACCAGGTGGACCTAGTTAAATATGAGGTTCCTGATTGGCCCAGATTAACAACCCCAATCAGGAAAGCCTTGGCTGACCAATATAACCAGGAGATTAGTTGGTCCTCAGTTGAGAACGACTTGCCACAGCCAGTATACTGTACACTTGTAAATATTGGCAGATTACCTTTGTGCAGTTATTTCAGTAGTGATGGTTGAAATCAGGACATACCTGAAGAACATTTGCTTGCAACTGTCATCATTGAGTTGGGGTAAGCATTTCTGAAATCATGCCTCTATTTGGGAAGCTTGACTTATTTGAAACTGCTCTTGAAGACTGGGTCCAGTATGTTGAAAGAATGTGATATTTTTTCCAGGCAGATGAAAAGCAACAAATAATCCCTCTGACTGTGTGCAAACCCATAGCATTTTTGGTTATAAGGGGCCTAACTTTCCCAGAGCTACCAGGCTGTAAAACCTGACAAGAATTTAGAGTTGGTTGAGGAATATTACAACCCCAAACCTCCTCTAATCCTGAGACACTATCAGTTTTATTAAGCTGTTAGAGAACTGAGGAAATCTGTATCAGAATTTTTGACAAGGTTATGACAACTGGCAGAGGCATGTGATTTTGGGTTAACTCTGAATGAGATGTTGAGAGACCATTTGGTATGTGGGATTAATGATGTAACCATACAGAAACAGCTACCAGCTGAAGTCAAACTGGACTTCAGACAGGTATTACAGCTGGTCTTCTCATTAGAGAATGTGGCAAATACAGCATGGGAGCTACAGGGCATCCCAAAGGAAGTGGACATCCTCACTGGCCCAACTGAGCTTGGGAAACATGACTTGAGTGAAGGCAATTGCAGAGCCCCATGCAGGGCATGCCCTGAGCAGAGGGGCCCTAGGCCAGCTCACAGCAGAACCCCATAACAAAACTGAGCCTTGGCCAAGTGGCTAAACAGTTCCTCAGGATTTGGGCTAGCGAGCCACTAGTATGCAGACTTGAGATAGCAAAGGAGTCCTACAAGGCCTGACTTGAGTAGAAAAACTCGGAGGCCAATACCCTGGAGAGTGCACACCCTGGAAAGTTTCCCTTATATGAAGATTGGGACAATTAATTTGCTTGGCTCCAATTTGGGTGTCATTAAAATTAATGTTTGGTTAAATAGTCACCCAATTCCCAGGGAGGTTGATACTGGTGCAGCTGTATCTGCAGTTGCAGAACCTGTCTTTAACAAGATTCGCTCAGGACTCCAACCTTTAAGCTTGTGCAAGACATCAGCCAGACTGAGAACGTACACTGGGGAACTGTTGCAAATTAGAGGTATTACTTTGTTTCCAGTCTCCTATGAGAAGCAATTGGTGCAGTTACTACTGATGGTAGTAAAAAGCTTGGGCCCAAGGCTTTTGGGGCAGAATTGGTTCAAAAAGATTCACCTTAATTGGCTTGACATTTTTCAATTGGAAAATGCCTGATTCAATGAAATCCTAGTAAAATCCCAGGAGTTTTTCAAGAATGGCTTGGGGCTATCAAAGGGGCCATAGCCACTTTACATGTTGGCCAGTCTGAATTCAAAGATTTTGCAAAGCCCATCTGGAGCCATTTGCCTTGTGAGCAAAAGTAGTGGCAGAAATCATGAGGCTGGAGAGCGAAGGAATCATCAAACCAGTGCAGCTTGCGTAAGGGGCAGCAGCAGTCATACCAACTATGAAACCTGATGGCTCGGTTTGCCTTTGCGGGGATTTCAAGCAAATGGTAAACTGCTTCTTGCAGCTGGATAAATACTTAACCCATTTGCATAGAGGACTTGTATGCAAAGTTGGTGCGAGCGCAGTCCTTTATGAAGCTAAACATAAGCCATGCCTACCTGCAATTGCGACTGGATGAAGAGTTCCAGAAGTACAATTGATACACATAAAAGCTTCTTATCAATATATAAGACTACCATTTGGGGTATCATCATCCTGCACTATTTACCAGCGGACCGTGCAGAACATTTTACAAGGGTTACCCCAGGTTGCCAATTATCTGGATGATGTGCTCATATCAAGGAAGACCAATAAAAAGCACTTGGAGAACTTGGATATAGTGTTTAAGTGTTTCTCCCAGGCAGGCATACGCCTTAGATGGGAAAATGCGTATGCCAGGTGCCCCAAGTGACCTATTTGGGTTAGAGTTGACAAAATTGGGTTACGCCTGTTGGGAGAGAAAGTGAGGGTGATCAAAGGAGCCCCAGCTCCCACATTTGTACTGTAGCTTGGGTCTTTTCTTGAGTTCATGAACTGTTATGGGAAATTCATATGTAACCTGGCCTCCATCTTGGCACCCTTACACCTGCTATTAAAAAAGGGTCAACTTTGGAAATGGTTGCAAAGCCAAGAGCAGACTTTAGGGAAGTGAAAAAGCAACTATTGTCATCTAAGGTGTTGGCCCACTCCAATCCAAAGCAAGAAGTAGTGTTGACATGCAATGCCTCCCTGTACAGTATCGGGGTAGTGTTGGCTCACCAGTGGCCCAATGGAGAGGAATGCCCAATAGCGTATGCTTCCTGGATTTTGGCAGATGCCAAACACAAGTATGCCCACATGGAGAAGGAAGATTTGGTAGTCCTCTTTCGTGTGAGGAAGTCCCACCAGTACATTTACGGACAGCAATTTGTCATAGTAACAGATCACAAACCCTTGCTGGAGCTACTGAAGGAAGATGAGGCTGTGCCTCCCAGGTCTTCTGGTAGAATTCAGCGTTGGGCCCTAATTGTCAGTGCATACAAGTTAGAATACTGTCCAGAAAGCCAAGTGGCCAATGCGGATGCCTTGAGCCATCACCCACTGGCAGATACTGTACTAGTGGTGCCTCCCCTCAAAGAGCCCATTTTGGGTTTTAAACTTTCTGGACACCCTTCCAGTCACCACAGACAATATTCAACAATGGACACAGATCTTGTCCTTGTGAAACTGAAACAGCTGGTGGTAACGGGGGAAACAGAAGTGCCATCACAACCAGAAATGAAGTCTTTTTGGACCTGCTGAGACCAGATCACTGTTGAGGACTCCATATTACTGTGGGAGGGCAAGAGTGACTGTCCCAAGTAAAGGTCGCTGCCAGATACTGGCTGAACTCCACTAGGATCATCTAGGAGTTTCAAAGATGAAGATGCCAGCAGGAAGCTATGTCTGGTGGCCAGAGTTGGATGCTGACAGCTGCGTTGGTGGAGTGATGCCAAGGACATAAATTGTCACCAGCAGCACCCCCATATTCGTGGGAATGGCTGGGTAAACCCTGGACTCAGTTGTGTGGCTACTATGCCGGCCCTTTCATTGGCTGAATGTTCCTGGTCTTTGTGGACACCCATTCAAAGTGGTTGGATATGCATAAGGTTCATTCAGCAAACTCAGGAATGACAATTGGGAAGCTGTGAGCATCAGTCATAATACAGACTCTCAGAATTATTGGTCACGGACAATGGGATGTCAGTTACTAGCACGGAATTCAAATTTCCCAAAATCCAATGGTATTTGGTACAAAAGTGCAGCTCTGTACCATCTGTCATGGTCCACCTTTTAAAGGCAGGCTTGAAGCAACCTGCAGTGTCAATTGAGACCAAACTGTCCCAGTTCCTGCTTGATTATAGGACCACCCCACATGCAACAATAGGAATAAGTCAGCTGATGGGGAGAAGACTCCGCATCAGATTAAACCTGATATTTCCAGACCAGGAGGAAGGATGAAACAGCAGCAGAAATGCCAATGCGGGCCAAATGCTGCCTCTAAGCAAAAAGGATAACTTAATTCGGAATGAAGTTTGGTGCTGAAACCATGAACGGCCCTGTATGGGTAGAAGGAAAGGTTGAAGTGAGGTCAAGTCCCATGATTTATGAAGTTCAGGTCGCTGATATCATAGATTTCCATAGAATCCCTATAGTGTGGAAACAGGCCCTTCGGCCCAACAAGTCCACACCAACCTTCAGAGCATCCCACCCAGAACCATTCCCCAAACCCACCTAACATACGTATGAACACTATGGGCAATTTAGCATGGCCAATCCACCTTGCCTGCACATCTTTGGACTGTGGGAGGAAACTGGAGCACCCCGAGAAATCTCACGCAGACACTGGGAGAATGTGCAAACTCCACACACGGTTGCCCGAGGGTGGGGGGTGGTGGATTGAACCCTGGCCCCTGGCACTGAGGCAGCAGTGCTAACCAATCAGACCACCCAGAACAAACACATGGATTACCTGAAAGCAAATGGGGCAAGGGCAAAACATACCTGGCCCTTCAGAGCAGCCTGAAACTGTAGCTACTTCCCTTCCATCTGCTGTTGAAGAAACCTCAGTCCAAAATGAATGCCTCTCAATACTCCTTTTCCCACCAGAAGAGGAGGAGAATCTTGAGATGTTCTGGATGTAAGAAATAGGCCACAGTCCAGCACACACCACCTGAATCTGAGTCCAAGTCAGAGGAACTGAACCTGGGGCGAAAGTGGCACAAGAGCAGGCCTACATACCTAGACTTTGTGGGGGGGAGGGTTGTAGTGATTGGAACCAGGTGGACCTCATTAAAGGTTCTTGATTGGCCCAGGTTAACAACCTCCATCAGAATAGCCTTGGCTGACAAATGACCAGGAGTGTAGAATATTCTCTGTTGAGAACTGACTGAGTTGGCTGACCACTGCCAGTGCACTGCACCATGCACTAGTAAATAGATGATTTGGTGATGGGAACCAGCCTCTGCAGTTATTTCAACGCTATAATTAAAAACCAGAGGAGTCAGAGGCAGAGACATACCAATTACCCTTTTCATAGATAAGAAAATCCTTCTGTATCTCTTTTTATCTTGATGGCTTTCATTTCTACATTTGATCCATTGTGAATGGCCTGAGTGCCCTTAGAAAGTGAAAGTGGACAGTGTCTACAGTCCATGGTAAAAAGTATTTCAGATCTGGTAAGACACGCAGCAGTACAAAGTGAGCTAGGAGTTTCTTGGAAACTGCAAACAGCTTTCCAATACAATAGGCGTCAGACAGTAGAGAACTTGTACGTATATCAAACTGAAGAATTCTCACTCTTGAGCTTGAATGCATGTTTTAGCATGAATTGTTTTCAAATGGTGATGAACAAACAGTGACTTATTCAAGTCTGATATTAGATACATGGAGACACAATTCAAACAGAGAATTTAATTTATTTATCTGTAGTCTCAGTGCCAGATAAGAAGCAAAGTTCAAATAAAATGGCTGCAAAATCGAACAATTTGTTCTCACCAAGAGCAAATAAAAGTATTCCATCAAAGCCTTTGACCAAATCAGCTGCAACAGAATATCTGTATGACTTTACTCCACTGGGAGCTCTACCTTTTATTACCCTTGCCTCCTGCCATGGTTACAACTTACCCATGCCCAGTACCTCACCTTGTGTAGATTCTTCAAGCAATCTTTAAATGCTTGCATTGTGTCAGTATGAGGTGGTGACTGTAAGATCAATCAATTATGTAATTTTATTGTTACTTTTGCCTTATTCTTCCATCTAATGATCTTCCACTAGTGTCTGTCAGGTAGCAGGCTCTGAATTTCTGAAAGGCAACAAGCACTAGGATTGGGTTGAGGTGAGGAGCAAAAGGATAAGGGATGTATGTGTATACTATTTACAGTCTGTAAATGACAAGGTACTTTGGAATGACAAGGAATTGGAATGTGGAAAGGAGGATTGGGGATGAGGATAATATCAACTTCTAAGTTTACAGCTGGCCATGGATTCAGTAATGGCTGGTGTAATGATGGTATCCTACACCTCCCAGGGAATTTAGTTGTGGCTACCCACCACTGGCTGTCATTCATTTGTCTCTTTATTCAGCGAGAGGAAAGTGTGCCTGTTAGTTTCCCCGATGTAAAGGAGGCCACATTGGAAACAGTGCATACAATATACCACATTAGCAGATGTGCAGGTGAACATCTGTTTAATGTGGAAGGTTTTCTTGGGACCTGGTATGGGGGTGAGGGGGGAGGTGTAGAGGCAGGACATTTTTCCATCCCCACCCTTGTCTGCCTTCTGGAGGGACGGCTCTCTCCGTGACTCCCTTGTCCGCTCCACACTCCCCACTAGTCCCACCACGCCTGGCACTTTTCCCTGCAATGGCAGGAAGTGCTACACCTGCCCCTACACCTCCCCCCTCATCCCAGGCCCCAAGAAAACCTTCCACATTTAGCAGATGTGTAGGTGAACACTGTTTCCGATGTGGCCTCCTTTACATCGGGGAAACCAAGCAGAGGCTTGGAGACCACTTTGTCGAACACCTACACTCACTTCGCGACAAACAATTGCACCTCCCAGTCGTGAACCAATTCAACTCCCCCTCCCACTCCTTGGATGACATGTCCGTCCTGGGCCGCCTCCAGTGCCACAACGATGCCACCCGAAGGTTGCAGGAACAGCACCTCATATTTTGCTTGGGAACCCTGCAGCCCAATGGTATCGATTTGGACTTCACAAGTTTCGAAGTCTCCCTGGCCCCAACCTCATCCCAAAACCAGCCCAGCTTGTCCCTGCCTCCCTGACCTGTCTTTCTTTCTTTCTTTCTTTTTTTTTTTTTTTTTTTTTTTCTCCCACCTATCCGCTCCTCCCACCTCAACCCCCACCCCCACCTCCTGCCTACCAGCCTCATACCCGCCTCCTTGACCTGTCCATCTTCCCTTGACTGACCAACCCCCATCCTAACGTCCCACCTACACTCACCTTTACTGGCTCCATCCCCGCCTCCTTGACCTGTCCATCTCCTCTCCACCTATCTGCTCCTTTATCCATCTTTCATCCGCCTCCCCCTCTCTCTCTATTTCAGAATCCCCTTCCCCTCCCCATTTCTGAAGGGTCCAGACCCAAAACATCAGCTTTCCTGCTCCTCTGATCTGCTTGGCCTGCTGTGTTCAGCCAGCTCTACACCTAGTTATCACAGAAATCAAGCTGTAGTGTTGTGGAAAATTAAATCCAACTCATCAATTTCATCAGTCACTCTTAAGACCTTTTGAAGTACATCAGGAACCACAGCTTCAACAATGTACTCAGTACAATTTCTCTGGTGATTCTGATTTTCCTGAGTTCCTCCTTCCTTTCTATTTCCTGATTTATTACTGCTTTTGAGATATTATTTGTATCCTTTACAGTGAAGACAGATGCAAAATACACATTCAGTTCATCTTCTACTTCCTTATTTTCCGTTGTTAATTTCCCCAGTCTCTCTTTCTATCGGGCCAATTTTTTACTTTGGTTCTTAAACATTTATAGGAACTCTTACTATTTGTTGTTTTATTTCTGGCTAGCTTTTTCTTGTTGTTTAATGTTCCCTCCAAATTAATTTGTTGGTCATTCGTTGATTTTTTTTTTAAATATTCTGCCGAATCTTTTAACCTGCCATCTGTCTTTGCACAATGATATGTTTTTCTTTTAGTTTGATACAATCTTTAAAATTTCTAGTAAACCAATGAAGGTGAGTCCATCACTGGAACTTGCCTTGCTCTTTGGAATATATCAACTTGGAGTATTCTGTACTATCTCCTTAAATGTATGGTGTTGCACCAATATTGACCAATCCTTTAACCTAGATTAGCAATTTACTTTAGTCAGCTCTGCTTTCATGCCCTTTCATCAAGGCAGCAGATTTAGTAGGTAGAGGTGCTTGGGCTTGGAAGCTGTATCTTTTATATGCACTCATATTTTGTTTATTTCTGGTATTGATATTTTCTTTTCTGAATAGAAAGTAGAAAATATGCATATTTACAGGATAAGATTAAACTTTTACTATAGCAAGTACAAGACTACTTCTATAACTGATCAAATCTTGTGGATAGCATAGTAATAAGATAATTCTGCATCCTCTCAATCAAAATAACCTGTTCTCTATTCATTTATATCGATTTTCAGGGCAGATTAATTAACTTATAATCAAATAGGAAATAGCATTTCATATGGTTTCACTATTAACTTTGGCAAGAGCCACCAAAATCTCAAATTGTTACACAAGCAGATGTCCATATTACGCTGTTTGAGTTGTCAGCTTTTTCTGAGCCACATCAGCATTTTTGAATTATTAAAGATTTCTAAATAGGGATATGATATAGAGGAAAGGATAAATAAGTGCATCTGCTGGACCAGTTTAATATTGTTAATGGAGCAGAAACTTTTCTTACGGTAAACAAAAATTGACAATAAGATTAAGACAATGCCACGTGCCTAAACCAGAAAGACAACAGTTAGAACAATCCTAAAAATATGTAATAGTCATTTAGCATGGTAACAGACCCTTTGGTCCAACTAGTCCGCACCAACCATGTTCCCAAACTAAACTAGTCCCACTTGCCTGTGTTTGGCCCATGTCCCTCCAAACCTTTCCTATTTGTGTACTTATCCAAATGTCTTTTAAATGCTGTAACTGTACCTGCAACCACCACTTCCTCTGGCAGTTCATTTCACTTATCAGAGTTGAACTCCATCTGCCCACTCCTCCAACCCATCTATTTCATTTTGGAGTTAGTTATCCTCTACACTAGCCATTAAATGGCCAATTTTTGTGCTGTCTGCAAATTTCCCAATTGTGCTTCCCACATTCAAGTCCAAATCGTCTATGTATACAACAAACAGCAGGGGTCCCAATGCCAAGCCCTGCGAAGCACCACTTGAAACAGCTTTCCATTTGCAAAGGCAGCCATCAACCGTTACTTTCTTTCATGTTACTAAGCCAACTTTGGATCCAATTTGACATGTTAGCCTGTATCTTATGGCCTTTTACTTTTTTTTGACCAGCCTGCCTTGTGGGACCTTATCAAATGCCTTACTGAAATCCAAGTAAATAACTGCTCTAGCCTCATTGATAATCCTTGTCACTTCCTCAAAGAATTCAAATTTGTAGGCATGACCTTCCCTCAACAAAGCCATGCTGACAATTCCTGATCTGTCCATGGCTTTCTAAGAGACAATTTATCCAATGTCTTAGGATTAATTCTAACAATTTTCCCACCACCAAAGTAAGAATAACTGGCCTATAACTGTTTAGCATTTCATAGTCATATGTATGTTAGCAGTTAAGTATCAAAATCTTGCTCTGTCTCTGACATATGCTGCAATTTTGGCATTAGGATAGATACTTTGTACATTTAACTGATGAGGTCAACAAGGAGTAGGCTGACTATGTGATGGTGAAATAAATGTTTACTTAATTAAGAAAATTATAAAGAAATGTACACTTTGGTCACAAGTTTAATTTATAGCATCATAAAATGGTTGCTTGTGAGAAATATTTATTTTGTAAAAATCCTATATTGCTATTCCCTTTCAATACAGTACCAATGAAGGATTAATATTATCACTCACCATTAGTTGTGCATCACTTGCAATATGGCATACAAGAATCACTTCCAACTTTCCTAGTTAATTCCATGAAATAAAAATCCACTAGAGCTGATAAAATGAAATGAAAAGTGGTCTATCATTGGCAGAGAGACCAACTCTCAAAGCACTCAAGGGATTATCTCATGCCTGGTATTACTATTTCACTACTTCCAAACAAATACTTTGGCATGTGTCACTGCTTTTTGGATGCACATTGAAATCCTTTTAGGCTACAGTGTTGAGCTGCAAATCACATATATTATAGGCAAGCTACTGTGCACTGATACTTGAATTAACAAATTATATTTCAAAGTATATGAACTTTACGAGACATTGAGCTGCAAGTTGACTGTTTTGCAGAAATAATTTTCTGCTATGTTTATAGTTTCCCATCCACTGAAACTGAACAGTTTACTTTACAATCTACCCAATACACCTCAATAAATTCTTAGAATTACAATGGTGTACGAGGTGCACATGTTCTCTTACAGCTTCTCAAGTGTTACATTGTTCAGCTCCCTATGTTAGTGTAAATGAACAGGAAATCAAGATGATTAACTTTGGACATTATAAAAGTTCAAATCTTATCCATGTTCAACAGATCTTAATTGGCATTCCATGTAGTGTATATTAGCATTCATACACCTCACCTCTTTGAGATAGGACGAAAAGGTTGGAGCCTGTCCAGGTGAAGTAAACGGACAAAACTCTCAATTCTTCTTTAACATGTTATTGGAGCATTGATAACATTATAAACATCAATACACTGCTCACCTTGTCTGTTATATGCTCTTCAACATTGCCCTTGAGATCTCTATGCATAGGACGTCTTCTCGCATATTGTAACACTTTCACGAACAGTCCATTAACAAATGAAGATGACTTCAATGAGGAAAATTCTGGTTATTACTTTAACCGAAGAAGTTATCTGAGATTGGTATGTGCAAGGAATATGGGGCATATTCAGATGCAGTGATTCCAAATCTATAGGTATATTTACAGATCTACAGATTGTAGATGTAGAATCATATGGGATCTGATGACTTCGTTAATTGCCTCTCGACTCATACATTGAAAAAGTCACTCAATGTGCATTTGTCATGCATCATGTATGCTGTGGAATGCTGGGAGGTAGACTTTGACCAATTTCTGAAAATTGACTATCAAAATTGCTTTTTACTTTTAAATGTGAGCTTCTTTTCATTGTCCTTGCTGAAAACTTGACTACAGCATCATATAATTCATTTTATGAGAAACATCAAAAATAGACCATGTATTGTCAATATCCAAAAGAAAGTCTGTAAACACTGAAGTTTTGAATAAAATATTATAAAGCAAGTCCAAATTTAAGTCATATGAGAAAAACAAATTACACTTTTTTTTTCCCTTCAGGACAAGGAAAAAGGTCATCAACAGCTTACTGATGTGCATTCTGCATACCAACAAACTTCTTTCACCACGGCAGGTATAGAATTCTGTCAGAAGTAGAATGTGAAATGACAGATTTTCTGCCAATGCAATCTCTTCTAAAGCAGATTATCCTCACTGGAAAGAAATCAATGGCATTTATCCTGAATTAATTATGACAGACAGACAGACCCAAAAGAACAGATTTTCTGATGCCCTGAACTATATGGTTGGTAGTCCTAGTCCATATATTTTACACTACTTGATCACATGTTATTTTACAAGCGCAATGTATATTTCTACAGTACATAGAACATTGAACATTCAGCATGGGAATGGGCCTTTTGGTCTATGACATTGTTTCAAACATGATGCCAAATTAAACTAATTCGTCCCTTAAACGGCCCTGTTATATCTGCCTCCACCACCAGTGCATTCCAGACTTCTATTAATCCCTATATAAAAAAAATCTATACAAATAGACAGCACAAGTTGACATGAACTAGGATCAGGAGCAGGCCATTCCAACCTTCAGGCCTGCTTGACCATTTAGTAAGATTGTGACTGATTTGCTTATGTCCTCTACTCCACTTTCCTGTTTACCATTTGCTTCCCTGTCAATCAAGAATCTTTCTGATGCAGCCTTAAAAATATCCAATATGCCCATCTCCAATGCTTTGAGGAGAACAGAATTCATCACCCTAACAACCCTCTGGGAGGGAAAAAAAGTCCTTCATTTCAGTCTTAAATGACAGACCACCAATTCTGTAACTATATTCTCCAGTTCTTGACTCGCCAACAAAGGAAAACATTCTCTCAGCATCTACTTTGTCAGCTCATCTTCGGATATTATATATCTCGTACATTTCAATATGATCTTATCTCATTCTTCTAAATGCCAATGAATAGGTCTGGCATGTCCAAACCTTTCTTTGAAGATCAGCCTTTCATCCCAGGAATCAGTTGTTTCAACCTTATCTGAACTGTTTTGAATACGATGATATCCTTTCCCAGGAATGGAGAATCAAAATTGTATGCAGTACTCCAGATGTGGTCTTACTAATATCCTGTACAACTGTAACCAAATTTCCCTACTTTTATATTCCATTCTCCTTACAATAATCAATGACATTTTATTTCCATTCCACTCCATACAAATATTTTTGGTTCCCATAATTGTTTGGAAGTATAGATCTTATGTATTCTAAAAAAACACATGAAGTAAAAGTCTTTTGTACTGCTCTTAACAAGACTAAAATATTTTTAAGAAACTAACTTTAGAAAGGAACCAGCAATTTATGCAACATTAGAAGAGGGTACTGATTTGGTTGACTATAGGTGACATGGAAATTCAATGGGAATTCTTAACAGTTAACTTTAGATTACTTTGATTTTTAGATTTGATTTCATTCAAATTAAACAATACATTCCAATTGGTCACAGCATTGCCATGAGGATGTAACAGTGATTAACTGTCTCCACTACATTTCCTGATTTGAAAAAGGTTCAATATGTGGACATATTCATTTTTCCTACAAAGACCAGGGCTCCATGTATGAAAATATGTAGTTTTCAACAAACATGAATGGAACTGTCAGGTCACTGTTAGACTTACATTGGTTTCTTGTATAATAATTAGCACTGCCAGGATTATTTACTAAATGTCACCCAATAGCAGAACAACACCTAATGTTAGACATGATGTTCTGAGCTTCACAAACATGAGCTGGTCTAGCAAGGTTAGGATACTAGCCACTGCAGACAGTCAAAGGGACATGGAGTTTGATATGGTCTGACAGTTATTGAGACATACGGCATATATATCTGGCATCATGTCAGCACTGAAATTCATTTCCAATGTTAGTCATATTTGTGAAAGTAGAACACTTTTTTTGCTCTGAGGAAGGGTCACTGGACCCGAAACATTAACTCTCATTTTTTTCTTCACAGATGATGCCAAATCTGCTGAGCTTTTCCAGCAACTTCTGTTTTTGTTCCTGATTTACAGCATCTGCAGTTATTTTGGTTTTTAGATCACCTTCTTGTCCTGACAACAAAATCCTTTCATGGAGAATATTTTGTTTTACTGCAAAGTAGCAGTGTGAGACAGCCAGTTTCACCAGTTGCTCAAATGTTTGAGACACCTTCCCCTTTCAGGGCAATCTGAAGTATACTGGGAATATTTCAAGGCCAAATAACATGGCTTAGATCTTTCCATGAATTGCACAATGTAGAGAGTGATGATTTGATCAGGGTAGCTATTATTGGGCAAAATAGTTTTTAATAAACCTTATCTTAGAATCAAGTTTACATAGCGAGGTATTCATGAGGTTGCCAACAAGGCTGATCTTGTAGCATAAGAAGGTGTAGGGGAATCCCAATGAATATACTGACCAATGAATGTAGGCTTCTGGGAAATAGTAATAAAACGCCACTGGCAGATTTCTCAAAAAATACATCAAGGAAAGGTAGTAGTTAGACTGCTCTATTTCAAAGGTGAATTTGAGTGCCAGAAAGAGTCTATCAAGGTGTGTAAAGAAATTCTGAGCAAGAAATGAGCCAAGATGGGATTCCAGCATACAGGCTCTCGTTGAAATTGAACTCCCTGAGTAAGATGCTAAGTTTGATGGTTGAGTTACAACAGAAATTGGCTAAGTGTCAATTTTGATGAATTTCAAGGAGGGTTTTCTCTCATCGGGCCCTAGTGAGATTTTTCCTCCTATTCTCTGAAACTCGCCTTTACACTATACCTTTATGGAGTTCCCATTCATCCTATTTTCTCTCTCATCAGAGGCCAAAGCAATTTCCACTGCTAAGATCTCCCAGGATTTCTGTTTCCAGTGCAATTTTTAAAGCCCAGCCTTGCACCATGTCAAATGTTCTCACCCAGGAGATGTCCTTCACCAAAAAGAAGTACTTCTGAGTGCACATAGGTAGCACAGCTGACACTTCATTGCGAATACAAGTGCACAATCAAAGATAACAAGCTAAAGAGGTTACCTGTTCTTGACGTCATTTCATTTTAGAACCTTGTCTAAGGGAGTGCTAATCTTTCTCCATGCCCCAATGTAGATAAGCATCTTCTCATTGTTCAATGTGGGACCATCTAATTCTAGAAAGTATTGGAACAGTTGGAAACATTAATCTTTACTTAGAGTTAAGTCAGAGTCAGAGAGTCACACAGTATAGAAACAGAGCAACGGCAAAAGCAAATAAAAGTTGTATTTGACTGTGGGAACAAACAGAGATTACTTGTATTTTGGATACCAATAAATTTACAGACAATGAATAATCATTGCATCAGCTTGCATCTACTGGAACTAGCTATCAGTTAGATTCTGTCTGGCTTGTTGCAACTAATGCTACAACGTTCTATGCAGAAGGTCAATGTCTTCATCTTCCTTCTCAAAAGACTACTGTTTCTCTTCCAACTCTCCACCATCCATCACTTTTACTTGGGTAACAAGGTGAAGAGTTGGATGAACACAACAGGCCAAGCAGCATCAGAGAAGCAGGAAAGCTGACGTTTCGGGTCTGGACACTTCTTCAGAAAATCACTTTTACTTGTTGTCTGCTCCAGTTGTACAGAGCATACCATGTTAAGAATATGCAGGGAGAGCACCTTTTAGAAAGGAATATATGAGAATGGGGACTGCAGTTTCATATAGAGCAGGACAGAGAGGTAGAGATCAGCAGCTTCTCAAATAATGTGACAGAGCTTTATAAAGGGAAGAACAAATATCTGTGAGAAGGCCAGGAGCATCAGGAGATACAAAACAGAGCTAGAGAGCCCTTCACTGGAAACAAAAATTGCTGGAGATCACAACAGGTCAGGCAGCATCTATGGAGAGAAAGCAAGCTAACATTTCATGTCTAGATGACTCTTCTTCAAAGCTGAAGCGAGGGGAGGCCAGCGTTTATGCAGTGAGGGGGGTAGGGGGTTGATGTGCTGAGGGAGAAAGGATGTTTATAGTTCAGGTTAAGTGATTGGAATGTGAGAATGGCAGAGCAATGGTGTGTCTAACTGCCAGACTGAAAACAACAGACAGTCCCACTAGGGTGGGGGGAGGGGAGAGAGGACATGGTGACAAAGAATGTAACAAGCAAAGCTAAAAGAAACGGAAGAAATGGGTTCACAATTTGAAGGTGTTAAACTCAATATTGAGCCCAGAAGCTTGTAAACAGCTAGTTTGAAGATGGAATGTTGCTCCTCCAGTTTTTGCTGTGATTCACTGAAGCATTACAGCATGCCAAGGAATGCGAGCAAAATGCTGTGTTAAAACGACAGGAAGGTTGGGGTCATGCTTGCACACTGACTGGAGGTGTTCTGCAAAACGATCACCCACGGTCGGTGTTTTGTTTCTCCAATGTAGAGTAGGCCACATTGGGTGCAGCGAATACAATACATAAAGACCCCCTTAACAACCCACAAACAAGAAAAACAGCTGAACAAAACAGCCTTGCTATGCTATAAGTATATGATAACAGACACGCATAACCGCCTCCACAAATATGAACGAGAAATTTCACACCAAAAATCCTTATACTTGAGCTCGACCAACCAACAGTGGACCACAACTCTCAAACAGGCCACCAGTATCAAGCAAAACAGAACCAGAACGAAGAAGAGACTCACACTACAGGAAAATCTGACAAAACTGGTGCATAGCAAGGACAAGAACAAACCAAACATATGGATAAGAAATCTATCAGACAAACAATTAACAGACACTGAGAAAGCTGTCCTGATATGGGGACTTAACTATAACTACTAGGACTTCCTGGCTGCACTCGAGGTTACACTGAAATCTAACTCACGGATGAAACACAACAGGCCATCCGACAAACCATAGTCCCTACACTGAACAGGAGAAACCAGTCAAACACACTCAACACATCAGAAAGAAAAGCCCTTGAAGAACTAAAGAAGGGCAGGAACATCATAATCTTACCAACAGCCAAAAGCCACTTGACATTTGTAATAATTCCAACTACATTGAAAAAGCACAAAAACCATTTGCACATACCAACACTTAATAACAGAGGGAGTCAGACCCCATGCCACAAGTAGAGAACAGGATCCCCTATACACTAAAGAAATTACAGTGGACAGGCCAAATAACAAAAACAGACTTCCTAAACATGAAACCCAATGGTTCAAACACCAACTCCCCCCGCCCCGATTCTACAGACTACCCAAGGCGCACAAACCGGACATCCCCTTCAGACCCATAGTTTGCTTGCCGGGCACACCGACACACAGGCTAGCCAAGAAGCTACCACATTGACTGAAACACCTCACCAATGGATTGACTCATTCACAGAAATTCCTGAATAACATCAGTAACATAAAAATCGACAAGGTTGAAATGATGGTCTCCTTTGACGTTATAGCACAATTCACCTCTATCGACATGACACTAGCAAAGGAGACACGGGCAGCATGGTGGCTCAGTGGTTAGCACTGCTGCCTCACAGTGCCAGGCACCCAGGTTCAATTCCACCCTCGGGTGACTGTCTGTGTGGAGTTTGCACATTCTCCCCGTGTCTGCGTGGGTTTCCTCCGGGTTCTCCAGTTTCCTCCCACAATCCAAAGATGTGCAGGATAGGTGGATTGGCCATGCTAAATTGCCTGTAGTGTTCAGGGATGTGGAGATTAGATGGATTATAGGGGAATGGGTCGGTGTGGACTTGTTGGACCGAAGAGCCTGTTCCACACTGTAGGGATTCTAAGAATTCTAAGAGACATTGGCCACATTACTAAACAATCCAAAAACACAGACCTTCAATGAAACCATCAGCAAGGACAATATGCTGAAATTACTAGACCTATGCCTTACTACGTACTTTGTCTTCAATGGCCAGGTAAATGAACAAATTAATGGGACACCCATGGGTTCACCCATCTTGGATCTTATAGGAGAAGCAGTTATGCAAAAACTTGAACAAACAGCCCTCCCCTAGATCCAGCCTAAACTATGGGTCAGGTACGTGGACGATACTTTTGTGACCATTAGAAGAGCAAAGTTAGAAGAAATACACTACCTAATTAACAACATATTCACCGGGATCAAGTTCAACAGGGAAGAGGAGAACAACAATCAACTCCCGTTTCTAGACGTAATGTTGGAATGAACAAACAACAATGAATTCCTTACCAGGGTATACAGAAATACTATTCCTGCAGACCAAATCCTGAATTACAACAGTAACCACCCCAGCATCCACAAACAGAGCTGTGTCAAGACTCTGTTTAAACGAGCAATAACATACTGCAACACCCCAGAGCTACGCAAAAACAAAGAGGAACGTCTATACAAAGTCTTTGCAAACAATGGATATCTTAACAACTTCATCCGCTGATGGCTGGCAAATAAACAACATCAAGAAGACACTGTACGCCCCAACATATTGGCCACCCTACCCTATATTAGAAACATATCGGAACTGACTACAAGATTCCTACGACCTCTTGGAATAATGATAGCACACAATCCAACAACCACACTTTGCCAGCTACTCTCAAAGGCAAAAGACTGCATACCCACAATGAGTAGGACAAATGTGATTAACAAAATACCATAAGTAACTGCAAGAAGCAATACATAGGACAGATGAGCAGGAAATTCACCACCAGGATACATGAACACCAACTCACAGCAAAACGGCACAACCAACTCTCTTTCATTTCTATTCACTCTGACAAATGGGCTGTTACAGGATGTTACTAGGATATGTTACAAAGTAACAGTACTTGGACAAGCAAAACAAAGACAAGCACAAGAATTCCTGGAAGATTGGTTTTCAACTACTGATGCCATAAACAAACATGTTGAAATAGACCCCCATCTACATACCACTACAGATCAAAACCAGAAACAGAACTACCCACCATGACAGATCAGACCATATTAATTCATAACAGAACAGAACAACAGCGCTTCAACAGAGGCTAGACAGCATTGAAGATGTCACCCAGAAGGGGGACAGAACGTTCACATGAAAACCAATCAGCTCAGCGAACCAACCAACAACTCCAATACAACACACAAGATTGGAGGAGGTACAGGTGAAATGCTGCTTCACCTGGAAAAACTGTTTAGGCTATTGGATGGTGAGCAGGGAGGAGGTGAAGGGGCAGGTGTTGCACCTTCTGCGGTTACATGGGAATGGTGTTGGCAGATTACTTACATTGAAGAATGCAGCAGAAAGTAGAAGCAGAGTAAATAGTAGTGGTAAAAATTCAAAATTTTTGCATTTATATCAAGATAAATGACTTGACAATACAAATAGAAATAAATGAACATGATTTGATAGCTATTGCAGAAATATATTTGTAGGGTGATAAAGACAGGGAACTCAATATTCAAAAGTATTCGACATTCCAGAAGAATAAGAAAACAGAAAAGGGTGTTGGGCAGCTTTATTAATAAAATAACTTAGCAGTGTAGTGGTGTACAATGAATCATGATATAGAATCAATAAAAATAAAGAATAGCAAGGGCAAGAAATCACAAGTAGGAGTCATCCAAAGGCCCTCAAAGAGTCGCCTTACTGTAGGACCACGTAAAAGGTGGTAAATAATGAAGGCATTTAAGAAGAGCACTATAATTGTCATGGATGATTTTAATCTACATACTGGCTAGATAAGACAGATGGACAAGGGTAACATCAAGGATTGTTTCTTAGAGCAGTAGATTTTATAACTCATCCAGGAACAGGTTATTTTAGATCTAGTAATGTGTAATGAGGTAGGGATAATAAGGGAATTTCATAGCTAAGTATCTTCGAGGGAGTGGTGATCACAACATGGTACAATTTCAAATTCAGTTTGAGGGAGAATAAAATGTGTTTCAAACTAATGTCCTCAACTTAAATATAGGCAATTACAGAGGTATGAAAAAAGAGTTGTTTAAAGTAAGCTGGGACATTAGACTCGAGGAAGAAGGTCAGTGAATGAGCAGTTAAGCAGATATTTCATAATTCTTAGTAAAAATATATTTCCGTCAAAATGAAGGACTCGGTGAGAAGGACAAACCATTGTGGCTCACAAAGACAGTCAAAGACAGCATCCAATCAAAGGGAGGGCTACCAATATCTAGGCAGGGATGTTTGCTTGTGTCACTCGGGAAGGCTTAAACTAGTGCGGCAGAGGTGTGGGAACCAGAGCATAAGGTCAGCAAGTGAAATAACTGAGGAGGAATTAAAAACTAAGGCCAGTAAGGCTAAGAAGAAGAGCAGAGAGAGGTTACTGAACACAGGTGGGACTGGCAGTCTGAGGTGCATTTATTTTATTACAAAGAGTATGACAGTTAAGGAAGATGAATTTAGAGATTGGATTAATGCATATAACTATGATGTTGTAGCTATTGCAGAGACTTGGTTGAGAAAGAGACAATACTGGCACCTTAACACTCCAGGATTTAGATGCTTCAGGCATGATAGAGAGATGTAAAAGAGATGGGGGAGTTGTATTGCTGATTTGGGAGAATATCACAGTTGTACTGGGGAAGGACACCTTGGGCTCATCCAATGAGGCCATATGGTAGAACTCTGGAATAGGAAGGATGCAATCACATTCGGGTTGTACTACAAGCCTCCAAACAGCCAGTAGTGATAGAAGAATAAATATGTGGACAGATTATAGAAAAATGTAAAAACAGGACTGTTGTGGTGGGTGATTTTAAATTTCCCTATATTGGCTGGAACTCCCTTAGTGTCAGTGGCTTGAATCATGGTGTGATGATGGTGGTGGTGGTTGTGGGGGGAGGGGGGGGTGGCGGTACGGATTTGTTAGGTGTGTCCAGGAGGGTTTCTTGAAGCAATATGTAAATAGTCCAACTAGGGAAGGGGCCATATTAAACCTGGTATTGGGGAATGAGGCCGGCCAGGTGATTGAAGTTTCAGTGGGGAGCATTTCAGAAACAGTGACTATAACTCCATAAGTTTTAGTTACTTGTGGATAAGGATAAGAATAGGTGAAAGTACTAAATCGCAAAAAGGCTAACTACGACAATACTGGGCAGGAACTGGGGAACCTAGTTTGGAAGCAGCTGTTTGAGGATAAATCCATATCTGTCGTGTCTTGGCCTTTAAAAGGCCAGTTGATTAGAGTTCAGGACTAGCATGTTCTTATGAAAATGAAGGATAAGGATAGCAGGATTCAAGAACCTTGGATGACAAGAGCTTAGTCTAAAGGCAAAGGAAACACATAAAATACATGCAGAATTGGCTTGATTATAGAAGACAGAGTAGTGGTGGAAAGTTGTTTTTCTGACTGGAGATCTATGATCAGTGGTGCTTCACAGAGATCAGGGCTGGACCCATCTTGTTTGTTATATATATATAAATGATTTTGGACAATTATGTAGGTGGTCTGATTAGCAAGTTTGCTACGATGCAAAGACTGGGGGAGCTGCAGCTAGTGACGAGGATTGCCATAGGAAACAGCAAGACAAAGATAGGCTGGAGACTTGGGTAGAGAAATGCAGATGGAATTTAATCTGGACAAATGCAAGATGATGCATTTTGGAAGGTCTAATGCAGGAGGGAAATATACAGTAAATGGCAGAAAGCGTAGAAATATTAACAGACACGGGGATCTAGGCATAGAGGTCCACAATTCCCTGAAAGTGGCAACACAAATGGATAAGGTGATTAAGAAGGCAAATGGTATGCTTGCCTTAACTGGCCATGTTGCAGCTGCATAGAGCTTTAGTTAGGCTACACTTGGAATATTGTGTACAGTTCTGATCGCACATCACCAGAAGGATGTGGAGGCTTTGGAAAGGGCACAGAAAAGGTTTACCAGGATGTTGCCTGGTTTGGAGGGTATTAGCTATGAGGAGAGATTCGACATACTTGATCTGTTTTGACTTAAACATTGGAGCCTGAGATCATTGGCGATCTGATAGTAGATTACAAAATTATGAGGGACATATATAGAATGGATAGTTGGAGCCTTTATCCCAGGATAGAAACATCAATTACTAGGGAACATTGGCTTAACATTAAAAGGGGAAAATTTAAACAGATGTGAGAGGCAAGTTTTTCCACACAGAGGATGGCAAGTTTTTCCACACAGGTGGTGGAGGTGGACACAACAGCTACATTTAAGAAGCATCTTGACAGACACATGAATAGGCAGAGAATAGAGGCATATGACCGCATTGAAGCAAAAGGCTTTTCAATCAGAAAGACGTCATATGATGGAGCAGGCTTGGTGGGTCCATAGGCCTATCCTTGTGCTCTACTGTTCTTTGCTTTTTGTACAAAGTAGTGAAAACTAGTGGTAGACCAGAAGATTGGGATTTTTTTTAGGAACCAGCAATGAATGGCTAAAAAGCTATAAGAGAGATAATTGATTATTAAAGTAAATTGGCAAGAATATTTTAAAAAAGCAAAACCTTTTATGGATATATAAAAAGAGAACAGCTGAAGTAATTGTAGCTTTCTTGGAGGATGCAACTGGGAAATTAATGTCAGATATGAGGGAAATGGCAGATAATTCAAACTAATGTTTTGTATCAGTCTTCATGATAGAAGACACTATAAATATCTCAAATATAACAGATAAGCAAGTGCTGATGGGAGGAAAGATCATGTAACAGTCTTTAAGACAAGGGACAAAATATTTGACAAACAAATGGGACTAAAGGCAAACAAGTCACCAGAACCTGATGGCCTGTATCCAAGAGTTTGAAAGGATGTGGCTTCGGAGATAGTGAAAGCGTCAGTCAAAATATTCCAGAACTCACTGGTTTCCACATTTGGAAAACTGCTGTACAATGTCCCTGTTCAAGGAGGGAGAGAGACAGAAAGAAGGAAACAGTAGGCCAGTTAACCTTATAACGGCTGACAGAAAGATATTAGAATCTATTATTAAGAAAGAAATAGAATGGTATTTAGAAAAGCTTAATTGCAATCAAAAAGTAGTCACATGGTTTTGTGATACAGGAAGTATTTTTGACAAATTTGTTACAGGTCTGAGAGTCATAGATCCCTACAGTGTGAAAGCAGGCCATTCAGCTCACTGAGTCCACACATACCCTCCAAACAGCAATCCACCCAGACCCACACCCCTACCCTTTCCCCTTAACACTGAATTTTCCATGGCAAATTCAGCTAACCTGTACATCCCTGGACACTATGGGCAATTTAACACAGCCAATCCAGATAACTTGCACATCTTTGGACTGTGGGAGATAACCGGAGCACCCGGAAGAAACCCATGCAGGCACAGACTAGAATATAATAATCACAGTTGATAAATGGGAACCAGTAAGTGTAATGTAATTTGATTTCCAGAAAGCGTTTGATAAGGTGTCACTAAAAAGTCATTGTACAAGATAGGACTTCATGGTATCGGCGATAATGTATTGGAGTGGATAAAGTTTTATTAAAACAAAAGACAAAGAGTTAGCATTAATGGATATTTTTTAAGTTGTAAAAACACATTTTCTTCTCTTGCAAAGCACATTGTATCTATGTCATCTCGTTCTTGATCCTTTTACAAGCAGGAGCTATCCTATCTGCTCTATCCAGTCCCTTTGTAATTTTGAAAACTTCTATCAGAAATCCTTTTAGCCTTCTTCTCTCCAAGAAGAAAAGTCCCAACCTCTTCAATCTATCGTCATAACTGAAGTTTCTCAACCCTGGAATCATTCTTGTAAATCTCACCTACACATTGTCAAATGAGAGACTGTGCATAATACACTAGCTGAGGTCTATGAAATATCTTATATAAATTCAGCAACATCTGTTTTCTCTTGCAATCCATGTTCACAATAATAAATCCTACGATACTGTATGCTTCATTTACTGTTCTCTATATCTGTGCTGCCACATTCAGTGATATGTTCACATATGTATTCAGGACCCTCCCTTTAGAATTGTAGCCAAATGCTACACTGTCTGTCAACGTCTTTCCTATCAAAATGCATTACCTAACAATTCTCTGTATTGAACACCATCTGGCATCAATTTGCTCACTCCACCACCTTGTCTGTGTTCTCTTGACATTCCAAACTGTCCTCCCCACAGTTTACAATTTTTCTCAACTTTGTATCATTTGTAACCTTTGAAATTGTCCCCTACACACTAAGTTTAAACCATTAATGTAGACCAGGAAAAGTAAGAGTCCCAATAACACTCTTGAGAATTACACTACTAACTTTCCTCCAGCCCAAAAAAAAATCTATTGACCATTATTCTCCATTTCATATCATTCAGTTAATTTTGTATCCTCAGCAGGTCTGGCGGCATCTGTGAAGGAAAAGAATTTTCTTCACAGATGCTGCCAGACCAGCTGAGCTTTTCCAGCAACTTCTGTTTTTGTTCCTGATTTAATGCATCCACAGTTCTTTTGTTTTTTTTAATTTTGTATCCTCATTGTGACTGACACTTTTATTTCATTACCTATAAATTTCCTCAGAAGTCTGTTGGTGGAGCTGTATGAAATACATAGAACATAGAACAGTACAGCATAGTACAGGCCCTTCAGCCCACAATGTTGCGCCGAACTTTTACATTAATCCTAAGGTCTATCTAACCTCCACCCCTACCTTATACTATCATCCATATGCCTATCTAATAGCCGCTTAAATGCCCCTAATGAGGCCGACTCCATTACACGCTCCGGCAATGCATTCCACGCCCCGACCACTCTCTGAGTAAAGAACCTACCTCTGACGTCTCCCCTATATCTACTTTAAAACTCACTTTAAAACTATGCCCCCTCATAATAGCTACCTCCACCCTAGGAAAAAGTCTCTGGCCTGTCCACTCTATCTATACCTCTGACCATTTTGTACACCTCTATCAAGTCACCTCTCATCCTTCATTGTTGTGAAGAGAAAAGCCCTAGCTCTCTCAATCTTTCCTCGTAAGACCTTCCCTCCATTCCAGGCAACATCCTGGTAAATCTCCTCTGCACCTTTTCCAACACTTCCACATCTTTCCTGCAATGAGGCAACCAGAAGTGGACACAATACGCCAGATGTGGCCGAACCAGGCTTTTTTTATAGCTGGAGCATAACTTCACGGCTCTTGAACTCAATCCCTCTATTAATGCAAGCTAACACACCGTACGCCTTCTTAACAACTCTATCCACCTGGGTGGCAGCTTTCAGGGAACTGTGGACATGAACCCCAAGATCCCTCTGCTCCTCCACACTGCCAAGAATCTTTCTGTTAACCCTGTATTCTGCTTTCAAGTTTGTCCTTCCAAAATGAATCACCTCACACTTTTCAGGGTTAAACTCCATCTGCCACTTCTCAGCCCAGCTCTGCAACCTATCAATGTCCCTTTGTAACCTAGAACAGCCCTCTGCACTATCCACAACTCGACCCACCTTCGTATCATCCGCGAACTTACTAATCCACCCTTCCACTCCTTCATCCAAGTCATTTACAAAATTCACAAATAGAAGAGGACCCAGAATAGATCCTTGTGGTACACCATTCGTAACTGAGCACCATGTTGAATATTTTCCGTCCACTATCACCCTTTGTCTTCTAAGGGTCAGCCAATTCTGAATCCAAGATACCTTCTGGAAGTCCATCTATATCACATCAACAGCATTACCCTCATCAACCCTTCCTGTTACCGCTTCAAAAAACTCCAACAGGACAGTTAAATGTAATTTCTCCTTTTGAAATCCATGCTGATTCTTCCTAATCAACTAGCCTTCTTCCACATGATCACTAACTCTTTCCTGAATACGAGTTTCTGAAGAACAGCTGCAACACTGAAATCTTCCTGACAACTTGGAAAGTTCTCCAAGGACATCTAATACACAACATTCACGAAAGATTCAATATATCAATTGCCACCCCAACTGTCTACTTTCAATCAGCAGTGAAGAGGTGGAAGTGGTTATTATCAGTGTTATCAAGCAGCACTTCCTTATCAATAACCTGCTCACAGATGCTCAGTTGGTACTTAGAGATGAAAGTGAATGCCCTTGACATTAAGTTCACATTTGACCAATTGTGGCATTAAGGAATCATTGCAATTGTCAGAGGATACTGCAGGATATAGATCAGTTGGAAGCATGGGCAGAAAAATAGCAGATGGAGTTTAATCTGGACATGTGCGAAATGATGCATTTTGGAAGTACAGGTGGAAATTGCACAGTGAATGGCAGAACCTTTAGGAGTATTGAAATGTAGAGCGATGTGTGTGAACAGGTCCACAGATCACTGAAGGTGGCAGTGCAGGTAAATAAGGTAGTAAAAAAGGCCTGTGGCATGCTTGCCTTCATTGGAAGGGGCATTGAGTATAGAACTTTAGCTAGGTCACACTTGGAATATTATGTACAGTTCTGGTCACCACACTACCAGAAGAATGTTGATGTTTTGAAAAGGGTACAGAAAAGGTTTATCAGGATGTTGCCTGGTATGGGGGATTGTAGCTATGAAGAAAAATTGGATAGATTGGATTTGTTTTCACTGGAACGCAGGAGGTTGAGGGGCAACCTGATAGAAGTTTATAAGATTGTGAATGGCGTGGATAGAGTGGAAAGTATGACGCTTTTCCCCCCAGAATGGAGGGTCAATTATTAGGGGACACAGGTTCAAGATGTGGAGGGGGAGTTTAAAAGAGATGTGCGAGGCACATTTTTCACATAAAGGATGGTGGGTGCCTGGAACTTGCTGCCAGAGGAAGCAGACACAAAAGCAGAATTCAAGAAGCACCTGGATAAATACATGAATAGGAAGGCGATAGAGGAATATGGATTCTGTAAGTGAAGACAGTTTTAGTATGGAAGGGCAAAATGTTTCAGAGTAGGCTAGGAGTGTCGAAGGGCCTGTTCCTGTGCTGTATTGTTCTTTGTTCTTTATTCAAAACTATAGTCACTGGAAATACAAAGGAAAAATAGTCTGCTAGTAGGAGTCATACCTCGAACAAAAGTTGCTGGAGGCCAGTCATCACAGCTGCAGTACATAACTCCAGGAATTCTAGAGGGTTGTGTCCTCAGTCCAATAATCTTCAACTGCTTCATCAATAACTTTCCCTCCATCAATGAGGTCAGAGTTGGGGATATTGTTACATAATGTTAGGCACTATTGATGACTTCTCAGATACTGAAGCAGTCCATGTCTAAATGCATCAAAACCTGGACAATATTCGGGCTTGGGCTGATAAGTGCCAAATAAAATTCGCACCACACAAATGCCAGACTATGATCATCTCCAATAAGAGAAAATCTAATCATTTCCCTTCACATTCAATGGCATTACCATTGCAGAAGCCCATCACTGAAACCCCCTGTTGGTTACTGTTGACCAGAAACTGAACTGAATTAGTCACATAAATAATGTGACTACAAATACAGGTGTAGGCGCTAGGAATCTTGCAGTGAGTAACTACTTCCTGATTCCTCAATGCCTATCCACTATCAATAATGCACAAGAGTTTAATGAAATGCTCCCTATTTCTGGATGAGGCAATGAATGTTGCCTGGAGATTGCTTCAACAACATTTAAGAAGACTGACACCATCCAAGACAAAGTAGCCCCCTTGATTGGTACCACAGCTACAAACTTTTACTTCCACCAGCTCCAAACACAGAATGTATTGTCCACAAGGTGCTTTGCAGAAATTAATCAGGGCTCCTTTGATGGCATCTTCCAAATCAAATCTACGACCATCTAGATAACAGCAGCAAATATGTGAGCAGATAGTTGCACCACCAAGTAATTCACCATCCTGACTTTGAAATATATTACTGTTCCTTCAGTGTTGCTGAGTCAGAATCCTGGAACTCCAACCCCACCCCACCCCCAAATAGCATTGTCAGTGCATCTACACCTGATGGACAACAGTGTTTCAAGAAGGCAGCTTGCCACCACTTTCTTAAGGCAATTAGGGATGGGCAATAAATGATAGCTGAGCCAGCAACATTCAAATTCAATGAAATTATTATAAAAGCACATTTTTTGCTCACAATTTTTTCTTATTTATGTCTTTGTACAACCCCTTTAGACAATTTTCTACATTACAGATCCTATATAAAAAGTGTTCTTTATTCTTGGTCTGTACCAAACCTGGAATATTTGTCAGAAAAGTGCATTCACAGCAGGAATTGTGCAAGTAGAGTAGAAAAACCTGTCAGATATTGCCTTCCATTCCATCCGCTCTGTATTTCAGAATAGTTTCCTGATCTGGTTGCCTGCTGTGGTGCATTCTGTTGCACAGTTTGTGAGACTCATTATATGTTTAAGTTATTGGCAGTGCAGATATTAAGGAAGAAAGCCTGTGGTTTTCCCAACTGCTTATGCTGTTTGCTAATCTCACTTATTTCAATTATGTTTTAAAGGCCAGAAAGATTTGCTTCTGTTGGGATGAGTTCCCTCAAAGCTGCAGTACATATTTCTTTCTCCTGCCATTTAGTTATAAGCTAAAATGATTTCTTTCAGTGCCTTCTCACCTATAACAGAATAGATAAAGCACAAACATAGGATGCCAGATACAACAAATGGAACCTGAGGTCAATATATCGATTTTCCAGTAAGTTTAACTGGAGGCTCACCAGGGTTGCCTTGCAATGATGACAAAGGACTCACACTGTGAGGTTGGACTTGCAGACACAGGGTTGTCCTTTTAACACAAGGAATCTTGCACTCAACTCCCCAGTGGGACTGTAACTGCCACTGACATACAATATGGCTACAGCTTTCAATTTTACGCCTCCAACTCCTTCAACGTTAGCACTGAGGGGAATGGGCGTCCGCTGTTCACAGATCACAGACTGATGTTCAATAAGATGGGTAACAGTTATATCTCTTTCACAAATTAGCAGGAACAGCAATATGAAATAAATGACTAACTTCATAATACTAGACAATTTCCACAAGTACCGAAAGTGCCATCAGATCCCAGATATACATGATCTACATGAACCAAGAAAGGTTTCTGCTTTATTAGTATTCTGTAACCACCAAAGCCATACCGGGCAGGTTGATAAGCCTGCAATTAGTTCGCAGTGATCACTTCTTCAGGAGAAATACTTAGGAGGCAAATTTCTGCAGCTTTCTGTAAACAGTTCTATAACACGTTTACCCATTTGACCAGAGACCAGGCAATGCTAGACCTGATAATGTGCAATAAGATAGGATTAATTAATTAATGGCCTCATTGTGAATGTGTCCCTCCCAGTGATCATAACATGATTGAATATTGCATTCAGTTTGAGGGAATCAGTCAATGACTAGTATTTTATGCTTAAATGAGGGATTGAAAGCAGATCTAGCAAATTAAATCAAGGAATAGGTCAATAGAGAGGCAGTGACTGACATTTAAGAGATCATTTCAGAACACACAGAATAGATATATTCAGATGAGAAAGGGCAATTCCACAGAGAGGATCCACTATACGTGGTTAACTAAAAAAGTTAAAAATAGTTAAAGATGGTTGTAGGTCAGACGGGAGGGATCACATAGGTCATGGTACCTCTGTCGTTTAAGTGACGAAGATGTGGAATTAACAACTATATGGGAATTTCTAAAGTTATGGACTCGGGAGTAAAATGGCCACATTAATATGCTATGCAAAGAGGCTCAACAGAAATAGACAGAGGCAAAAAGGTAATTGGGCCACGGGGGAAGCTTGAGAAAAGGAAACGTGAAGAATGGGATGGAAATCACGAATTATAGGCAGCAAGTCACTCTCACTAACATGAAGTTTGAATTTCATCACATCTGATCGAACGTCAACTTCTCAATATCTTCAGAAAATGACTGTGACCACATACAAAATGGGTGGAGTAAGTTAGAGAGGTACCTACCAGGTGACACAGTAGCACAACAGTTTGCACTGCTGCCTCACAGTGCCAGGGACCTAGGTTCACCTAACCTTAGGTGATTGTGTAGAAGCTGCACATTTACCCCATATCATGTGGATTTCATATGGGTGCTCTGGTTTGCTCCCACATTCAAAAGCTGTGAAGGTTAGGTGGATTGGCTTTATTAAATTTCCCCGTGGTGTGCAGGTTTAGCCATGGGGTAAAATCTCATGCAAGATTACAGGGATGGGGTGTCTGGGTGGGATGCTCTTAGGAGGGGCAGTGCAGACTTGATGGGCTTAAATGGCCTCTATCTGCACTGCCAGGATTCTATACCTGGCAATTTCAGCTCATCACTTGTTTCTCCAGGTCAGCAACATCTCAGGGCACACTCCAAGGCACTACTAGCACGCATCCTATGTCTACAAGATCTAACATCTGGAATATTATTTTATGTTTTTGTCTCCTTATCTCAGGAAAAATATTACTACCATTATAGACGTGCAACAAACATTCACTAGTATTGATTCCAGAAAGCTGGAACAATTGTAGCATTTAAAAGGCATCTGGATGGGTAAATGAATATGAAGCGTTTAGAAGGATATGGGCCAAATGCTGGCAAATGGGGTTAGATTAATTTCGGATATCTGGTTAGCATGAACGAGTTGGACCAAAAGATCTGTTTCTGTGCTGTACCATTCTTTAACAGGACTGTTATATGAAGAGAAATTATCAAACTGGGCCTCTGTTAAAGCTTCAAAGAATGCAAGGTGATCTCATTGAAACTTACAAAATACTTAGAAGGATAGATAGGGTGGATGCAGATAAGATATTTCTCCTGGCTGGGGAGTCTAGAACCAGGGGATACAGTTTAAAAATAAGGGGGAATACCACTTTGGTCCAAGGTGAGGAAAAACCTTTTCCTCAGGAAGTTGTGAACCTTTGGAATCTCTACCACAGAAGGTTCTGAAAGCTCAATCTTTATGTGGGAGGTAGAGATTGATAGATTTGTGATTACCAGTGATGTACAGGGTTTTGGGGATGCTGTGAGTAAAAGGCATTGAAGTGTTCAATCAGTGATAACTGTGTTGAATTGCAGGACAGGCTTGATAGGCTCAATTGCCTACTCTTTTTCCTATGTCCCAATGACAGCCGCAGACAATCATCCACTTGCATAATACTTCTGCACTTTGTACTTTGCAGCACACAGGCAACTCACATTGCTACTGCAAACACACTGTGGGCACAGTGGCAGATATCCAACTCACACACGGGACCAGGCTGCATCTTAGGGAGGCTTGCTTTCGCACTTAACTCTCACTCACTTAGCACCTAACTACATGCTTACAGTATCCCTGCTTAGTTTTATTTTGACTTGACTTGCCTTCCCTCTGAGCACAGTCACACAACCAGGCAACTTGGCTTACCAGTCAATAGTCCTCAGTTAAGGGGTGGACATCTATCTTTATGTCTCATTGCCAAATCAATCTCACACATACACCATGTGTCAGCAGGTTACGCAGCAAAAACGTTGTGTGCACTACAAGCAAATAGCCACATCTCAAAGAATTAGCAGAGTGATCCTCATTGAAGCCCATAGAGGCACACTTCAGACAAGATATCTTGGTACAGTCAGTTAAGGGCAGTCTCTGTGCCCAGCGTTTGGTTGGCATTCCCTCAGTCCAGGGGTCTGTGCCCCTGCAGTTCGGGGAATGGGTCACAGTCAGTCCTATGGCTCCTTAGCTACCAGTCTGGGAGTTAGTGCTGACATGATCAGGAAGATGTACAAGCATCAATAGGGGTATGGGCACTTTTTGTCTGTGTCAGTCTGATTAGGAGTAAGCCACGGTCTGTCTGTCAGGTCTATCCAATAAAGACAAGGGGTAAAGTGAGTAGGGGAAGGAAGGGGATGCCTACTGTAGGAAGAAAACTGGGAACCTATCGACAGGAATTGAGGGCTGCAGGCTGGGAGGCAGTGGAGATGACAATTGTGAGGGAGAGACTACTATATATGTAATGGGGGGGAAGTCATTAAAGCACGGATAGGAACAGGGTCTAGAAGGTTGGGGGTTTGTCAATGGTAACGATCACTCTGGCTTCCAGGGTGAGACATTGTACAACCACATCTCATATGTTCACCTTGTATGCAATTATTGGAAATTATGTTTTGAGGAGCACTCTCTGTCACTTCCATCCATCTGGAAATTGTAACTGCACATTGGGAAAGAAAATGACCAGAAGAACATGAGGGACGAGCAGGGTAAATACTTCAATCTGTGAGGGATGTAGCTAGCAAAACTCAGTGATGCGAGACTCATAAAGGGCGAATACACATAGACCCATTCACTACGTAAGACACATACCTATGGGCTCCCAATCCCTGACAATGCTTATCCAACATGCCATACACCTCTCAGACCCAAACATTGCTGGCAATTTCATGCAAGATCAACACCTTCACCCATTGGGGCCACTGATGCCATACCAATGTCTGTGCACTTGGATACAGGTGCCTAGGCGCTTCTAAATTCTATGTGCATATTCCCTACACATGGTCCAGCAGCTCCTTGAGTCAGGCATTGCTGCATGGAACATAAAGAATATAAACTGATATCTGACCTCAAAGTTCAAAAGTTATGGTAGGAGCTACGCAGAGACATGACCAAACATATTAAGTGGTACTCTGAGCATCTTTTGATGAATGTCAGACTTTATTTTCAATGAGATGTCATCCGTATAACAAAGCATGCCTTTAAGAGGTCTCTTTCCTTCATTCCTTCCTACTACATTAAAATCCAGTTCAAATTTGGAGTGAAGAGATCATGCTTTACACTGGAGCCGGTTGGCCTTGATGTTTGAATTGGCTACGCAGGGAGCATTTGTGTCTGGAGTGTCCAGACATACTGAGAGTATCCTTTGTCATACCTGACGAAGCTGTTGTGCTGGAAAGCAAGCCTTGCTATTCCTGGAGTTGTCACATAAGTTCCTTCAAGGTGCTGAAACTCAAAATAGGTCAGTAAACTGTGGCTGACGAAGGAAGTTCAAAATTGAAATACATTGAAGAAAACTCTTTAAATCTGCCAGAAAAAGCAGTATTTCTGAAGGTTGGGAAGTTTATAGAATAAAACAGTGGTATGAAGAAACTGAGAGAATATGAAGGCAATACAGCAAAAATAAATAAAAACAAAAGACTTGTATAAGTACATAAAAAAGAAACATTGGCTAAAACAAGTGTAGGCCATTGAAGGCAGAGTCAGGGCAATGTGCATGTTCGAAGAGCTGAATGGCCTACTCCTGCACCTATTTTCTATGAATAGAGAAAGTGCAGAGAAGGTAAATGATATTTTGTGTATGTTTTCATTGAGAAACGTGCAAGAAATGCAAGAGGTCCTCAGGGTAGTGTCCTAGGTGCAATCATCGTCAACTGCTTCATCAATGACCTTCCTCCATCATAAGGTCAGAAGTGAGGATGTTCACCAACAATTGCACAATGTTCGACGCCATTCACGACACCTCAGATACTGAAGCAGTCCATGTTCAAATGCAACAAGAGCTGTACGATATCGAGGCTTAGGCTGACAACTGGCAAGTAAAATTTGTGCTACACAAATGTCAGACAATGACCATATCCAATAAGAAACAATCTAACCACCGCCTCTTGACATTTGATGGTGTTACTATCATTGAATAGCCCACTATCAACCTCCTTAGGGTTACAGTTAGAGCTGCCTATGGCTAAAGGTAATATAAAATGGCCGCCTGTGGTCCTAGCAAAGATAAGATGACTGAAGAGAATTATTAATTGAATACTGCAGTTTCCACAATCAGAATCGCGGTCTTCATGCACATTGGCAACCAGATAAGACAAAGATGTGCCTAATAGAAATCTCAGTGGGAAAGAGTGAAGGAATGTGGACATCAGACATATCTGATAAGGAAATCTTGGAAGGGAGCCTTTTAGAAAGCTAACTGAAAACTTGTTATTTAGTTTGGATAGTAGAGGAGAAACTGGACTATTATTAATTAAGACCGATTAGGTAATTATTAGCACATATATATTTGTACAATAATAACAGCAGCTTCAGCTTTAGTGTATTAAACATCTGGGGATTTAATTAGATTCCTGTAGGCAGTCAGCTCTAGGCACAGAGACAGTCTTGATAAGGAGTACTCTTGAAAAACCTAGATAAGTGCCTGGTCTCAACTAGTCCAAAGTTTGTTATTTAGTAAAAGTGTAGAAGGGAAAGTTTGATCCCAGCATAATTGAAGAATTTTTAGGTAATTGCCATTACATATTATACATGGAGGTATACTGAAATTATAAGTACTGCTAATAAAGTAACGTTAAGGAATTCAGCTAAATTCCTTTAGTAAAATGGCTGTAGATAGTAAAGAGAAGCCTCATTCTGCCAGCAGGGGGTGGGGGTGGAATTGAAGAACAAATGGTGTTAACACCAAGAACTGGGCAACATATAACATGTGGTATAAATAGATAACCTTGTGAAAAGGCACCAAGAAACATTATAAGGGGGCAATTGCAAAACATTACTCAGTCATTATGACCTCAGGAAAATAATCACAGCTTCACAAGGTAACGAACCGCATGCACTCAGAATGATGCAGCTGGCAAATGTCTGGGAAGGGGCATAATGGTGAGAGGGGATGTGGTATGCATGCTGATGTCAATGTTGTTATAGACATTGTAATGTGGAATATATAAATATCCTGTACTTTATTGGGAGAGTTAGAGTATTTTAGAGTCTATTTCCAGAAGCCACTCCCACGCTGCATTGGTAAGAAGCTCCACATAAAGATCAATTTGTGCTGCTGACCATCGCACCGAAGACTTCTCTTTAAAATCCTTCTCCAACAGTTACTAATGACCAGAAACTTAACTGGACTCACCAGATAAACAAGAACAGATCAAAGGCTATGGATACTGTGGCAAGTAACTCGCTCTTGACTCCCCAAAGCCTGTCCACCACCGACAGGCTGGTGTGATGGAATACTCCCCACTTGTCTGGATGGGTGCAGCTCTAATAATACTCATGAAGCTTGACACCATTCAGTGCAAAGCAGTGTGCTTGATTGTCACCACATCCACTCCCTCCACCAATAATGGTCAGTAGCAGCAATGTGTACTATCTTAATGATGCACTGCAGAAATTCAACAAAGATCCTTAGACAACACTTTCCAAACTCAAGACCACTTCCATCTAAAAAGACAGGACAGCAGATACATGGGAACACCACCACCTGCTAGTTCCCCTCCAAGCCATTCACCATCCTGATTTAGAAGTATATTATTGTTTCTTCACCATCACTGGGTCTAAGTCCTGGAATTCCCTCCCTAACAGCATTGTGGATCAACCCACAGTGGCTCAAGAAGGCAGTTCACCACCAACTTCTCAAGGACAACTAGGAATGGGCTAAAAGTAAATTAAAAGAAAAACCCTAGAGGTGCATACACAAGTGGCGAGAGTGAATGAGGAGTTAAAGGAAATTAGTGTTAGCAAGATGTGATGGTTATTATTCCAGATTGCTCAAGGAGGTGATGGATATAGATGCATTCGTGATTATCCTCCAAAATTCTGCAGATTCTGGAATGAATGAATGTGTATTATAAGGTAACAAATGTCAGCCTGTTAAGTATAAAGGGAGTAAGAGTAAAAAATGGGGACCTACAGACCTGTTAACCAGATATCAGTAGTAGGGAAACTGATAAAATCATTTGAAAAGGATTTAAGTACATGGGATAAGAGGTAATATACTGGTACTGATTAATAATTGGTTAATAGACTGAAAACAGAGTAGAAATAAATGGATCTTTTTCTCATGGGCAAGCAGTGACTACTGGGGTGGCATCAGTACTTGGGAGAGAGAATGATAAAGGAATTACTGTGGTATAGAAGAACCAAGTTGCCACTGCTATGGGAAAAAGGTGAACTGATTTTGTGTTATCTGCCAAACAGAGTTGGTCTTCATTTGCAAAAAAGTGGACTGGACTAAAGGGATTTTTAGAGATTTAAGGAATAAGGAAATTGTTATGGTGGGCCTTGCTGTTTAAAGGTAAGTCAGGAATATTCAGGCTGAGTGGATTGCTTTATGGAGGACATTGTAAATTGCGATCAACTGTTGCAGAAGCAAGTGAGCCTGCTAAAAAGCTGAGCACAATCTGGGACTTGTTCTTGTAATACTATACATCTGCTGGAAGTACAATGCACAGCAACACTAGTTGTAGAGAATATCTTAATTGTGTTAATTGGTTAGATGGGAATTATCTTTTTTTCTATTAGGTGCATTAGTTGTTGACAAAATATTGTTTGATCTATGCATATTTTAGTTTGTTTGCTACAGTAAAAATCATATACGTATTTTTTTCGCTTCAGCAATTTTATTCCTACACAGGGAAAGTCATCTCTTTAAAAAAGAGTCTCTATGGGAATTATAACAAGATCTAAAAGATCCTTCACACTTGCAAATCATCCAAGGGCCAATAAAAAAAGCAAGTTGGTTTAAATATCTCTGCCATGCTCTAATGACTTTTTTCATAACCACAGCCCTTTCAACTTCATTTGTTCAAATATTTGGGTCATTGGACACGTTGAAGAAATCACAAGAACTGTGATACTTCACCAAAGTCCCCCTGAACAGACCTGCCCCTTTCTCAGGGCTACACCTTTTGAATTCTGCTCCCTGCTTATAACAGATCATCTTCATTTGCATTTTACTTGCAAATATTCACTAGATTCAATTATGCAAATAGTGATTTGACTTCAATGCCTGTGAAGTCTCAGTGCACCTACAACTGCTTTATGAATGTACAATTTGGATAATCCCAACCTTTGACAGTCTGACTTTATTTTTCACTCTTTCATGATCAAACAATCCTCCCCATACTTCAGTAACTACTTGCATCTAGCCATCTGCTCTTTGTGAGTCCATTAGAGCAAGAAATTGCAAAATTAATAAACTGTAAGATTATGTACAGAGGGAAAGGAAGGCAACACAAGTTTAGCATAATAGTGTTTCAAGCTTTCACCAACTATTAAGGCTCATTAATTTTTTTAAAAATCCAAAATAAATTCAAGTGAGTCATTTGACGGATTGCCCACCACAACTTGGACAAAGTGAAAAACATGCTTTGAATAAGTTTAAAAATCTCAAGCCTTTAAGTAGAAATATTTTAATCACGAAAGAAATCCTTGAGAGTGTGGATCATCATGACTTACATTAAAAATAGCAGGAATGGCTTGATGCAGATGCTGGAATTTGAGCAGTCTTCTTATTTAAAATTATATTACATTTTTTATACTTGCAATGTAAGCCCTTAATTTTCCCATCCTTACATATTTAAATATTACATTTATATATTTATTGTACAGCTAAAAATGGACACATTTTCATCTAGCATTCACAAGAAAATTAATTCAAGGGGAAAAAAATTATATTGAATGAGAGGAGCATGATGATTAGTTGGCATGTGGATTCTGATTTTTAGAGACATTGCCTAGAAGAAAGCACCAATTAACAGACTGTCACCTATTTTGCTGCTAGCCATTCATTGGCTCATTTCATAGGGAAATGCTATAACTGATCAGAGTCAAACTGCCTGGGTTAAAATTTGAAACAAAGTCTGGCAGTTAATTGTCAATCATCATTAATTGATGTATTCCCCACGGTAGAGCTCCCACCAATCATTATTCACTTGCCAACCTATCGGCACTCTCCTCTCATACAGTATAAACAGTTTTTTTTTCCTTCTTTGGATTTATATTCTTGTGAATTGTCTTGATGAGTCCAAGACAAAAAACTTTGACAGAATGTTCATCTTTTCAGCCGTACTCAAGTGCTGTACTATGAATTACTATCTATTGTGAACGTACACATCCTTGACCAAAGAATAGCTATTAGACTCAAAGCATTAACTTTGCGTCTATCTTCACAGATGCTGCCAGACCTAATGAGTTTCTCCAACACTAACTGTTTTTACTTCAGATTTCCAGAATTCACAGTATTCTGATTTTGTTATTGTCTTGTTTCATTGGAGATGTGTTAAGATCATGCCAGTGTAGGAAATCCAAATGAAAATATCAGATAAGTTCCAAACATATATCATGCACCTTACAGAACGACCATGATTTTATGTACTTAGTATGGCTATATCACTAATATTCAGCTGACCCAAATCCCATAAGTGTTTTACTCTGCATAAGTATACATACTTGGGGTGACACATCTCCTTTTAAGATACAGACTGGCATGAGTGCTGGAGTTCAATTTCAAAATTATAATCAGCCAGATTTAAACTTCGATGCAGTCAATATTTCTTCAGAACACTGTAAACTTACTGCTTTATATGTTTTCCTGTATAAAGCAGAAATTTGACAAAATATGAATACATTTCTAAAATCCCCTTGATCGTCAGGGTTACTGCTTTTTTTTAGAATTGCTTTAATCCTTTTAATCTTCATCAGACATTACCCTGAGCTAGGAAAGTGGTTTTGAAAGCATCTGCAGTGCTTTATTTTACATCTTCATCTTCTCTTGTCAGCCATGTTGTACCTCATTTTGTACGGGGCCTTTGTTCCTTAAATGATTGTCTATTTGTTTCAAATCATGCATGAATTACGAACATACAAAATAGCTGTAGAAGTAGACCATTTGCCCCTCAAACTTGCTTTGCCATTTAATAAGATTATGGCTGATTTGTTTTTGTTTTTCACAATCTTTAATTGATAGCCATTGCTTGTCCAGTGTCATAGCTATTAATGGGGTTTGCCAATCATTTTGCCTCTGTTAAAAAGGAGTAATATGAGACCCACTCAGCCCAATGCTAAAATCATTCTGATGAAGTGGGTGTACCAAAGTTGTGCACTTTCCACCTTGATCTGAATGTCTGTAGGTAGGTCATAAATCTTGATCCCATTTCCAAAAGTGAGAGAATCCAATTTCAGGTCTTTTCATTTTAAAGCAGAAATCAATCTGACCTACAGCTGTCATCAGCTAAAAGGAAATGCATCTGTCTTTTTTAAAATTTGTGTCTAATTATGCACTGAATCAGAAATGACTTCCCACCTTGTTCATAGTTTAAACTGCTGCAGTATTCAAGTGTGATATGCAACATGAGGCTAATCTGCAAGGCTTTCATTCAGATTCAAAGGGTGACCTCAAACATTTTGGATGCTTGATATGAATCAATGAACTCTACAGGGTTCACCTCTTGTGTAATTTAAAATGCCCTTTCATTTAGTAACCAAAGCGTTCAAGTCCCTGGAGAAATATCAGAATCCGGCAAGCCATATGTGCCATCCAGGCAAATCTATTATAACAAGATGATCAAATGTGATTGAACTCCAGGAGGGTGCTTGTGATGCATTTGTTTGGAAGTATTTTTTCTGGATAAATCCTTCCAATATTATTTCAAATAAGAAACAGATACACATGAATGCATTTTATAGATACACTAGTGCAAAATAGTGTAACTGTAGAAGGGAAAGTTATTACATATGCATGTACAGTCACATAACATCACCAAATTCCAACATGAACCTTCACATTTAACATGTAACATTTTTCTTAAATACATATACTCTGCACAATTTGTTCCCACATATTTTACATACGTCAGTATCTAACTTGTTCTGTGATGCATAGCGTATAATAATGTTTGTACTTGACATATAGCAGCCCCTGTTTTAGAAGACAACGGTTTGCACCGTGCTAGTCAACTCTGTATTCAGAATTACTCGGAATGATTATAGCATCACACTAAAGAAAGATATAAAAATATTAAGCCTTTACACATCCAAGATGATATTACATCCCTTAATGAAGAAAGAAAATGAGAATCAACTCACAGAAATGACAAGAATCGGCATTATCGCCCTCATCAAGAAACCCACAAAACAATGTTCAGGTATTGTTAACATGCCCAACCTTAAAGTTGCTCCTCGAATTTGCATTGACCTGACACAAATTACCCGATGTCCATTGTTGCTGGGAGACTAGCAAACCTAGCCACTTGGAGATATTTTATAAAACTCGATACAAATAGCATATTTTTCTAAATGCCATTAAGCAAGCAATCGAGATTGCTTATGACATTTATCACTCTATTTGGAATTTTTTTCAGATTGCCTTTTGGAATTGCATTTGCCCTAGAGATTTTTCAAAAATCATGTCAAGCGTTTACAAGTCTTCACAAAGTTATATGCCACATGAATGACATACAGATCCATGGGGCAATGATTGAAGAGTATAAAATATTAAAACATTTCAAGAAGGGGGCACACGCTTCATGAGAAGTGTGAATTCTCTAAAGAATCCATTCATTTTTAGGACACATTGGCAACAGTTAAGGCATGGTGGCTGATCTTCAGACGAATGAAACCACGTGGAATTCCCCATTCCAAAGTCAGTCAAGGATCTTAAAAGGTTTCTGAGTACAACGAATCATTTGCAAAATATTTGCCTAACCTAGCAACAATTACAAAACGCTTGGGGTAACTGCTCAAGAAGATACAAGTATGGTGTTACAATCTTCATCAAGACAACACTTTTTTGAAGATTAAGGAAATGTTGACACCTACAGCCGTCTTAGCTCATTGCGGACCTTCATTTCCAACAGTAGCTGATGCTTCAGATGCAAGTATATGAGCAGTACTCTTCCAGATACAGCTGAATGGTTGTCACAGGTTGAGTTGACCAGCATGGTACAAACCATAGCCTTATAAGATGCCAGTCTGCCATTGCTAAATGCAAACATTATTAAATATTATTATGCATCACAGGGATTAACTGATGCAGAATTATAACCTGCAGTCATTGAATGGAGCAGTGAGTATATATATCTACAGTTGAGGATCTAGGCCTTCATACAGGGGAGATGGGACGGTATCAAAGTCTGTAGGTGAAGTACACAGAATGGTGAATATTTAAATTTACAGACGAGCTAGTGGGTCTTCTTACAGGACAAACAACTCAGTATCGGAGCTTGTGAGTGAGATACACAGAGCAGTGATTATAAAAATCTACAATCAAGGACTCGGCCCTTCTTATAGGGGATCCAGGACAGAGCCAGAGCCTTCTGGGGAGGAGTACTTAGGGGTGAATATATATATATATATCTACAGTCAAGGATTTGGGCCTCCCTACCAGGTTGATGGGACAGAGTTGGAGGCCTGTGAGGGAGATACACAGAGCATGAGTGCATAAATCTACAGTCACAGATTCAGGTTTTCTTCCAGGGGAGCCTGTGGAGAAGGTGTATGGAGCAGTGAGAGTATAAATCTACAGTCGAGGATTTAAGCCTTCTTAGTGAGGACACAGGACAGTGTTGGAGCCAGTGGGAGAGGTACCTTGTGCAAATACACTCATTCTGTACCAGAGGATCAAAATTCAGAGTGACATCACACATCTAGCTGATTGGCTGATAAGGGGACCACCATTAGGAACTCTCCCTGTATCGCAGTTATTTTTTTAAGCCAATAATTATTTAGGGATAAAGTCAGCTAGCAAGACTAAGGAAGTTTAAATCAAGGCAGGCAAGGGCAACTGAGTGGAATGCATGACCTTCACATGTGGGGAGTCATGACCCCTACCGCTATCCAGGATGATGATAAGAACCCTGGGTTTCAGAGCTTGAGCAGCTACTGGACATACTGTGGCAAAGCCATGTAAGGCTGAGAATTATATGGTTAGCACATTTTAAAGAGGTGATCACTTTGCAACCGAAGGGATCAGAGGGAAGGAAGGAATGGGTGACTACCAGACAGTCAAGGAGAAACAGGCAGCTAGCACAGGAGTCCCCTGGGGTCCCACTCACAAATTCATTTTGGAAGCTGAGGAGAATGCTGATATCTCAAAGAAGTGCAGTCAGAGCCAAGTTTCTGCCTGTATAGGGCAAGGGGGAAAGAAAGTCGAAGTGGTAGTGGATTAATTCATCGATGTTGTCCCTGAACTTGGCATAGGAAGGCAATACATCATCCTGGAGTCACATCTGCTGCTACAGAAACCCCTGTCTGTTGACAGGGGTTACAGGGGTTACTGTAGCAGCAGATATGACTCCAGGATGATGTTTTGCCTTCCTGTGCCAAGTCCAGGGATGACACTGATCAGCTACAAGGCATTCAGGTACACATTGGTACCAACAATACAGGTAGAATTAGGATGAGATCTTGCATCAAGAGTTCAGAGAGCTAAGCAGTAGATTTAGAAGCAGAATTTCAAAGATTGCAATCTCAGGATTATTCCTGGTGCCATGAGCTAGCAAGTACAGAAACAGGAGAATACAGCATATTAATGTGTGGGTCAAGAGTTGGTGCAGGAGGGAAGGCTTTAGATTTCTGGATCACTGGATCCATTCCTGTGGAAGGTGGGACCTCTAAAAGTGTGACTGTCTGCACCTGAACTAGGATGAGACTAACATTATAAATATGTGGTTGCGGGAGGGACAAGACTGGCAATTCAGGATCTTCAGGCAAGACCGGGGAGGGTGCAAAGGTTGAGGTGGTATTGCATTATTAGATAGGGATTCAGTTACTGCATTAAGGAGGAATGATATCTTGGAAGAAATGGCGCTTTGTGGGTAGAGTTTAGGAATAAAAAGGGGCACAAAAATCACACAACAGACTTGTCATGCTATAAAAGGGACAGTAACAATGTGAATACAAAATTTACTGAGTGATAGGAAACAGAGAGTAACGGTATATTGATATTTTTCAAGTTGAGGAAGATTTAGAACAGAGTTCTCCAGGGGTTAGTATTGGGACCCTTACTTTTTCTGATATACATTAATGATTTGGTTCTCGGTATACAGGGGACAATTTCAAAATTTATAGATGGCATAAAACTTGGAAGAGTTGTAAACTGTGAGGAAGACAGTGTGGAACTCAAAAAGGATATTGACAAATTGGTGCAGTGAGCAGATAAGGGCAGATGAGGTTCAATGCAGAGGGTATAAATAGGAGTATAGAGTACAGAAGCAAGAAAGTGATGTTGTACTTGTATGAGACACTTGTTAGACCTCAGAGGGACTATTGTGTATGGCTATGGATGCCACCTTATAGGAAGGATATGAATGCATTGGAATGGGTGCAATGGCAATTTACAAGAATGGTTTCAGGAATGAGGAATTTCAGTTATGAGGAAATATTGATGGAGTCAATATATTCTGTTCTCCTTGAACAGAAGAAAGGCTGAGGAGAGTTAATGGACGTTTTCAAATTCATGAATGGGCTTGGTAGAGTAGATAGGGCGAAGATGTTCCTGTTTGTAACAGTAACAGGAACAAGGGAGCATAGATTTTAAATGATATGCAAATGAAGCAAGTGTGATGTGGGAAGAAACTTTGTCACACAGCAGGTTGTTAAGGTATAGAATGCACTGCCTATAAAAGTGAAGGAGGCAGGTTAATTGAGGCATTCAAGAGGGGATTGAATTATTATTTAGATAGAACTGACATGCACAGAGTACAGAGGTAAAGCAGGAGATTGGCGTTCGGTAATGATGCTCATTTGAAGAACCGGTGCAGATTTGACAGGCCAAGTGGCCTTCTGCATTGTAACAATTCTGTGATTCTGATATTAATTGATTCGGATGAACCAAATGGTGAACATGACAATAAAGGAGAACCTTAGACCTCCGCCAAAAAGACAGTCCAAGACAACTACCTTCTCCCGCTATCTCTATCAAAATACCATTCATGCATGTCCAAAGAAAGAACATTCAGGGAGAATACTGAACCCTCTAGATTGTATAAGTTTGTCAAGTCAAGGACTTGGGCGAGATGGGCCATTGGTAAATGTAATTATATACACAAATGTATAATAATAATAATAATAATAGTGAAAGCTTGTTAAAGAGAATCAAGTAACACTGGTAAAAAGCTTGAGGGACATGTATATGTCTGAAAGGTTCTGAGCTTGAGGAAAGCATGCGAGTGTTTATAACCGAGTAGCTTCATATTGGCATTGGGCCCAACAGAAGTATTGTCTTATCAGGTAAAAACAGCTTGCTAAAGACAAAAACTCCAAAAGGGTGGCAGATCAGTCCTTATATCTTTCAATCACGTGCTATGATATGGTGATGATTTCATAAACATGTGTCTTAAAAGTATTTTGCACAAGCTGTGAGAAATCACCCATTGTAATGTTGTTATTAGGAATTGGTGGGAGAGGAAAGTAGATTCTTGTGGGATCCCGAACTAAAGCACAGTATTTTCAACAGTCTTTGCAGTAATGTAGAGCCTATTCTTATAGCCTGTAGTTAGTTGCAGAGATTAAAGAAACAGCTTCTTGTTTATGCTACAAGACTCTTCTCATTCGACCACAAAGTGACCCATGCACATATTAAACCATAGGGATGCACATACAACAAGATCTGGACAACATTCAGGCTTAGGGTATTAAGTGGAAAGTTAAATCTTTAATGCACAGAGGCAAGTAATGACCATTCCAATGAGATTGTCCAACCATTCAACGAAAGTACCGTCACCAAATTCCAAAGCATCAACATCTTATGACTGATCAGAAACTCAATTAGACCCGTCATGTAAATACAATATCTGTCAGGGGAATGGTAGCATTGTTGTAATTTTACTGGGCAAGTAACCCAGGGGCCCAAGTTATTGATCTGAGAGCACAAGTTCAAGAACTACTAATTAATTTAAATTAAAAATTTGAAAGAATAGACTTATGTAAAACTCACCTGATTAATTAAAAACATTCAGGGAAGGAAATCCTTAACTGGTCTGGTCTTTGTTGACTCCAGACCCCACAGGCATTGTAGTTGACTCTTGACTGCCTTAGAAATGGATGAGCAAGCAATCAATTGTTCCAAACATCTACATAAAATCAAAAGAGAATAAAATCTAGATACAGGAAATGACAATACTGCATTACATTCATTTGACCCTGCAAAGTCCTTCTTTCTAACATTTGTGGGCTTTTTGGGAGACCTGTCCCACAGACCGGTCAAACAATAGGCAAATTGAATGAAATGGTGCCTGGTCTGAGTTAATTGAGGATGAGTTAGCTGGGGACCCAGTAATGATAATTCAGATGTTACTTGTCTATATCTGGAAGGTGCAGTGACATAATCTTTAGGAGCATTCAAAATACTGCTAATTTCTAGATTAGGTTAGAATCAATACTTGATACTATGTTTAGTTTGGCCAATTAACTGTTTCCAACATTATTATTTAAAATATTTGTGCTTCTTTGCAAATAATTTCATCACTTTACTCTTCATAAACTAGTACATATCTAAAATTACTTCTGTGATTCTGACATTAATTGATTCAGATCCTTATTTCTAGAAGCTTCCCCACTATTGATTGACTGATTAAATTGACTGGCTTGTATTCATGAACAAAGGCGTGACATTTGCAATTCTCCAGTTCTCTGACGTCACCTCTAGGTCTAGGGAAGACTGGAAAATTGCCATGGCCTCTGTAATTTCCATTCTCACTTCCCTCAGTATCCTCAGGCACATTTCGTCTCATCCTGGCATTTTTAAACTTAAGAGCCCTGTTTTTTGTTTTATTTTTGTGTCTTTAAAATCTATGGACTGAAAGGAGAAAGAACTTTTTTTAAGAAAAACAAACAAGGATAATTTCACAGAATTCAATACCTATTGCAAATTTTTTTTTGTGCCTACGGATTCTTGCAATATGTAGACAACCCTGAACCAAGGCTAGAACTAGAAACAAGTTGCAGAAACAGAGAAAAAGAAAACACAGAAAGGTGTGCTGCTGTTCTCCCCAGCAGAAGCTACTTGCTCTCTGCAGTAAAAAGGTATTTAAACTTGAAGAAAACAAGTTACCTTTTCTGCTACAGTTGCTGTGAGCTTTAACTTTTGAATTGATAGATCAGAGACATTTTCAACGTGAATCAGTTGTTCTATACTTATAAATCAGTGGAAACTTCCAGAGAAACGCAACTGGTAGTTGAAGTAGGATCATCTCAACATTAGAATCAGGAAGCAAAGACCATTGAACTGACTTTCCAGTTTATTTCTGCCTCTGCTAATAATCTATCTTTCGCACACGTGTGTGTGTGTGTGTGTGTGTGTGTGTGTGTGTTTTTGTGTGAGAGAGGCTGGGAAGTTTATAAGGAGGTTTACATATGTTAGATGCTAATGATTTATGATGGTTTTACTTACCTCTTATCTAATTACTTATTATAAATAATAATTCTCATTTAATACAGAAATGTAGTCCTTGCTTTCCAACAATCTTCGACTGAAAGTCAGGTGAATTGTGGTATTGTGCGTACCTTTAAAAATATTTGAATGTTTGGACGCAGTCAAATACTGTGGGGCTGAAATTTACAGCATTACCAAATGGATCAAATACTTGGCGTACAAACAGCTTATCCAGCAAATGTTTACCCGTTGACACTCAACCCACTTCATTCCCTAGAACCAGGTCTATCAGTGCCTTCTTCCTCAATGGACTGGAAACATAAAGGTATAGAAAATTCTCCTGAATACATTAGTAAATATGGGCAATGTCGATCCTTCAAACTACACTTGGATAATTGAAGTTCCCCACTATAACTAGTATATAACAACTGCACTTCTCTGTAGTTTCTTTGTAACTTTATTCCTCTACATTTTTCTCACTAGTGGTGTCCTTTGGATTATACCGATCAATGTATTTTCATACTGTTTTCTTCTTTGCTCTGGCCAAGTAGATTCTGTCATTGATCTACTTGGGACATCCTCCTTCTTCAACAGTGTAATATTCTCCTAAGTAATGTTGCCACGTTCTCCCTTTCCTATCTTTCCTGAATACCACGTACTTGGCAGCAGTTAATATACAACTCTTTAGGCCAAGCCTTTGTTATAGCCACAACTTCATATTTCTACATGGCAATAAGCAAGTGCAAGTCACCAATCTTAGTTACCACATATGTCACATTAACATTCATGCACAATAACCCTAAGTTAGACTTTATCACTTCCTTTCTTACTTTAAAACTACCAATAACTTATATGTTCTTTGTCTAGTCCTATCTGTCTTTCCCAGTATTCTATACACCTTGGTATTGCCCACTGATTATTTCCTTTTGGTTCCCAAATACCTGCCAAGTTAGTTTAAACCCTTCTCAATAGCACTAATAAATCACCTCATAAGCAATGAGTCTTGGCTCTGTTTAAGGCCAATAATTTTTTTAATTCATTCGTGGGATGTGGACATCACTGTCTGGATACGTATTTATCGTCCATTCCTAATTTCCCTCGTTAAGATCCTAGTGAGCTGCACCACTACAGTCCATGAGTTGGTAAGAGATCCACAATGCCATTACAGAGTGTGTTCCAGAATATTGACCCAATGACACTGTAGGCTTGGTGATATATTTTGAGGTCAGCATGGCGAGTGGTTTGGAGGGGAACTCACAGATAGTGGTGTTCCCACATGTCTGCTCTTGTCCTTCTAGATGGAAGCTGTTGTCAGTTTAAAAGGTTATGTCTGAGAAGCTGAGGTGAATTTTTGCAGTACATCTTGTAGATGGTACACATTAATGTGATTGAGCATTAGTAGTAGAGAGTGAATGTTTGTGGATATGGTGCCAATCCAGCAAGCAACTTTGACTTGGATGAGTGTTAAATTTCTTGAGTATTGTTGGTGCTGCATTCATCCAATCAAGTTGTGAGAGGTTCATCACAAACCTGATTTGTGCCTTATAGGTGGTGGACAGGTTTTGGGAGTCAGAAGATGAGTTACTTGTATCAGGATTTCCAGCTTCTGACATGCTGTGTAGCTACTGTATTTCTAATGCTTATCCAGTTCAGTTTCCAGTCAATGATACTGGCCAGAATGTTGATAGTTGGGGATTCAGTAATGGGAATGCCATTCAATGCCAAGTGGCAGTGATTGGGTTCTCTTTTTTTTTGTAGATGGTCATTGCCTGGCACAAATGTTCCTTGCCACTTATCAAGTAAAATTGGATATTGTCCAGATGTAACTGCATTTGAATATGGACAGTTGTGAATGGTGCCAAACATTGTATAATCATCAGTCAACATTCCTACTTCTGACATGATGATGGAGGGAAGGTGATTGATGAAGCAGCTGAAGATGGTTGGGCCTAGGACATGATACTAAGGAACTCATGCAATGATGTGTTGGAGATGAAGTGCCAAACATCAACAACCACAACCATCTTCTTTTCTGTCCAACTAACTGCGAATTTTCCCTCTGATTCCTACTGACTCCAGTTTTGCTAGGGCTCCTTGTTGCTACATTTGGTTAAATGAGGCCTTGATGAAATTCAGCTCTTTTTTCCATGTTTGAACCGAGACTGTAATGAGTTCAGCACCTGATTGGTGGGACCCAGATTGAGTGTCAGTGGGCAGATTATTGCTAGGTAGCACTATTAATGACACCTTCCATCACTTTATTAATGATCAAGAGTAGACTGATAGAGTGGTAATTGGCTGGATTAGATTTGTCCTGCTTTCCGTTTACAGGAAACACCTAGACAACGTTCCCCATTGTTGGGTAGGTGGTAGTGTTATAGCTGTACTAGAGCAACTTTAGGGGAAGCAAGGCCTAGTAATATTATCTGTTAATCCAGCAGACCCAGATAATGTTTAACTGGGTTCAAATCCCACTATGGCAGATGGTGAAATGTGAATTCAATAAAAATCTGGAATTAAGAGTCTCATAATGACCATAAAGCCATCAAGAATAACCCACCTGCTTCACTAATATCATTTAGGGAAGGAAACGGCCACCCTTACCTCGTCTGGACTACACATGACCGTAGACCCACAGCAATGCGGCTGACTCTTAACTGTCCTCTAAGCAATAAATATGTTCTAGTCCTTAAATGGCTAAAGGCCCAATACATGAGTAATTTAAAAGCACAATAACCAGCAGACAAAGTGTACCAAGGATACGTTTAATCTGTGAGGTATATCCAGAGGGTTAAATATAACCTTATATTAGCATTCTGATGTGTGCCTAGTTAGATTGGAGATTGCACATGCATATTTGACATTCTCCAGCTGTCATTTAGAGCATTCAATGCTTTTGCATACAAAGTAGTGTTTTGAACAAGTTTGGCACCAAATGACACTTCAAAAATATCTATATGCCTTTCTAATCAGTAAAGTAGAAGCATTGAGTACATTTATTGCAATTTCACTGCTAATTTAAAAATTGATCAATTTAGTCTCTTTTATGAGCTGCTTTTAAATGTTTACCATTCATCCAATGTTTCAGAGTATTCCTACTTTCAAAGAGACATTTTGTGAATCATCTGACTCCTTTTTCAAGGAACTGTAACAACTTATTCCGATGTTTCAGCATATCAGTGTTATTTCCTGCTCCCAGCAACCAACCAGTACCAGCAGTTATTGCTTTTAACTAACTCTGTGTTAGGGCACAGTGCCCTCTCCTGACTGTTTAATTTTCTATCCTTTTCCATAAACATACGAATTGACATTGAAATAGAAGTTACTGAATCTGCACTCTTTTCTCATAATTCACATCTATTCTATTTAACATTTAAATCATAATGTGACATAGCTCATATTACTTGATAACTTAGAAATGTTCAGACTTGATTTTTTACAACTGCCTTTTATTCATCAACTAATATCGTTAACAGCTATTTCTGAGCTTATAAATGTTAAACAATAAAGTGCTTAAGCACTAAAGGAGAAGGCCTAGCTGTCTTTGTTTTAGTTAAAAGGACTGCAAAATGATCAGACTAAATCATAGAAGTAATTCATATGATAAACCTCATGAAGTTGTTACACTAAGCAACTCTGAACAAATGTGCATATACATGGATATTCAGCATTTTTCTCAGAATAAAGATCTCCAATCTCTTTTATGCACAATAATCCCAATATTATATAAAAACCAAAAAAGTTTGGGGAAAGGGTCACCAGACCCAAAACATTAACTCTGATTTTTCTTCACAGATGCTGCCAGGCCTGCTGAGTTTTTCCAGCAACTACTGCTTTTAATCCTGATTATTATATTCCCAGGGGAACTGTAATTGGTGAAAAACAAATGGTTCTCCTGTTTCCATTTGGGGAGCTCCACCTTCCCATGTGAAACTGGCAGGAAACAGAAGAATCCCACTTTCCCACACTGGATTATTGTTAAAGTCTCTTTTTTTTATTTTAGAATGTCTGGGTTTACAAAATGACCTAGCAATGATTTAAAGCTGTTAAATTACATATAATGACTGATCTTTGTCCCATATTAAACAGTGTTTCCTACAAGAACTCTGTAACTTCATTTTTTTTGAAGATTTGTCATTTTATTTCAACTTCATATGGTCAAATAGACTGCATATCAGTAAATTATCATTTATGCTATTATGTGGTGATTTAAAGTATTATTAAAATTAATGGCAAAACAACCTAAATCATAACCTTACATGGAGAAATTCATTGATGTTGAAGTAATTTATTTTACTTTCACTTGTTTATTAATGATTGTAAAGATAGAGTTGAATTATTCATCCACTACAGCAGAATAAGAATGGATATCTGAATTGCCTTTCTTGTAGAAGGCAATTAATACCTGAAAGGGTTAACTCTCATTACGCAATAAGCTTTGCCCATCAGGATATAAAGGACTGGGAGGAGCTAACCATTACGTACATTGGCCAGTCTTCTTGTATGTACCAGAACATTTAAGTAGCAGTAATGATGAATTACATATGACATTGAGCCTGATGTCTCATATAAGACTATCTTGTACCTCAGATGTAAAGTAACTAGCTATGAGTATGTAAGAAACACATTCTGTTTCGACTGAGCACATCTTCTGTTGAAATCTTGGGGTGTGCACCCTTTACTCATTTGTGCCTTATAGATTGTGGATAAATTTGGGGAGTCAGGAAGTGAGTTACTCATTGCAGATTTCCGAGACTCTGATATGCTCTGGTTTTGTTTGTAGCCACAATTTTTAAATGGCCAGACTAGTTCAGCTTCTGGTTAATGGAAGCTCCAGTGATGGAAGTGATGGCGTCAGCTGCGTCAGAAATGACATCGGCAGAAGAGGCGGCATCGGCGGTGGCGGAAGTGGCGGTGGCAGCAGAAGTGGCAGCGTCACCGTCGGAAGTGATGTCGGTGCCATCGGCAGCTGCAATGACGGCAGCAGCAGCAGCGGCATGGTTGGCATCAGCGGAAGTGACGTAGTTGACGGCATCAGTGGGAGGGGCCAAGGCAACCGCATGGTTAACAGCGCCAGGCACATTGAGAGGGAGGTCCTGGATAGGATTGGGTTCTTTTGTGGTGGAGGAAGCCTGTGTTTGGTGGTAAGCACAAGCAAGTTTAGTGTATTTATGGTCTTTGATGTCAGATAGGCTGGAGAAAAAGTGTTGGTTGAAGGTGTGAATGAAAAACAGAAGAGGTCCTTTGCAGGTTTGGGAGAGAGAGGCTCTGAGCTGGGGTAAGGTTGATTGTAGTGCTAGAAGATGCTGGCACATTGCTGTGAGCATGTTTTTGAGAATCCACAGAGAAAATCATTTTTGGAGGGTCTGAATGCACTGTAGGTAGTGGTTGTTGCAGTTTGGGCTAAATTGAGATGGCCTTAATTTTGTTTGGAGTCCATTGGTGATGATCCAGCTGCATAGGCAGGTACTGAGAAAGAAGTTGCGGCTGTAGTACCGGGTTTTTTAAGTATGTGGTCGAAGAGTTTCAAGGCAGAGGAGATAACCAGTGGGTTGCAGTGTCACCAACAACACTTCCACTGCTGATGACATCACTTCCGCCACCGACATCACTTTTACTCCTACTTACATGATCATCCCCATCCATACACCCATACAGCCAATCCTCAGACAGTCTCCACCCCAACTCCTAGCTCCAGCTCTACTCCCAACCCCAGCCCCAAGCCTTGCTGGGTCTTTACCATCCCCAGACCTCCCCCTCATTGAGGACAAATGGTCAGTACTCAGCAAAGGACTCACCTTCATTCCCCTGTGCCCACACATAAATTAACTCCATTCATGTCTGGATGTTGAACTCTTCTTCTGGCGCCTCCACCTCCGCGCCTATTTCTTTGACCGAGAGTCTAACCCACCCTCTGCCAACCCCTTCTCCCACCTGCAACAAACCCCATCCTCCTGGACACCACCCCACGACCTCCCACCCTCCCTCGGTCTCTTCATTTCCAACTGCCGTCGCGACATCGATCGCCTCAAACTCTCTCACTCACTCCAACCTCTCCCCCAAGGAATGCGCAGCCCTCCGATCCAACCCTAACCTCACCATCAAACCAGTGGATAAGTGGGGGGGGGGGGGGCGCAGTAGTGGTGTGACGCATTGACCGCTACATCATGGAGGCCAGGCGCCAAATCTCTGACACCTCCTCCTACTGCCCCCTCGATTATGATCCTACCCCTGACCACCAAACCTCTCAGACCATTCATAACCTCAGGTGACCTCCCACCCACAGCCTACAACCTCAACATTTCCCTACCCCGTACCACCCATTTCTATCTCCTTCCCAAAATCCACAAACCCTCCCCAGCTGACCCATTGTCTCTGCCTTGTCCTGCCCCACTGAACTCATATCCGCTTACCTTGATCTTGTCTTTTCCCTCCGGTCCAGGAGCTCCCCACCAATGTCCAGGAAACCACCCATGCCCTCCACCTCCTCCACCACTTTCAATTCCCTGGCTCCCAACACATCATCTTCACCATGGATATTCAATTCATGTACACTTGTATCCCCCACGCAGATGGCCAAGAAGCCCTCCGCTTCTTTCTCTATCACAGGCCCAACCAGTCTCCCTCCACTGACACCCTCATCCGCTTAATAAAACTTGTCCTTACTGTGAACAACTTCTCCTTTAACCCCTCCCACGTCCTACAAATTAAGGGGGTTGCCATGGGAACCCACATGGGTCCAAGCTATGCCTGCCTCTTCATAGGATAAGTGGAACAGTCCCTTATCTGCTGTTACACCGGCACCATCCCTCACCTCTTCCTCCGCTAAACTGATGACAGTATCAGCGCTGCCTCATGCTCCCATGGGGTGCTTGAATGGTTCATCAACTTTACTAACACCTTTCACCATGAGCTCAAATTTACCTGGACCATCTTCGATACATCCCTCCCCTTCTTGCACCTCTCCATCTCCATCTCTGGTAACCACCTCAACACCAACATCTATTTCAAGCCCTGGACTACACCTCCTCTCACCTACTCCCAATTCCTCTGCCTCCACCGCATCTGCTCCCAAGATGGAGTGTTCCACTCCCAGACATCCCAGGTGTCCTGCTATTTCAATGTCTGCAACATCCCCCCCTCCGATGATCAAAAATGCCCTCAAACACATATCTTGCATTTCCCTCACTCCTGCCCTCAAACAGCCCGCCACAACCAAAATAAAGTCTGTTTTTATTCTACGTAGGATCCACAACCTGAACTCCCAATTCTACTCAGCTTTATTGGACACTAAAAACCGTAAGTACAGTAAACTTACTGGTGCCTACCACCCAAAACGGGCTTCCTCCACCCCCCAAATCCCCAGCCGTACCCAGGACCTTCCCCACAATGGGTCCGCCGCCATTGGCCATGAGGCCACTATCGGAGAACCCACAGATGACGTCACATCCGCCACCGCCGGGTTCCCCACTTCCGGGACAGCAAGCACCATCGCTGCCGTTGCCACCGACACTGAAGTCGCGACCACCCTCACCGCTACTGCCGCCGCCTACCCCGCTCCTCCTACCTCCGACGCCGGTCCGCCCATCACCGACGCGGACGCAACTCCACCCACCGCCGACACCGGCACAACTCCGCCCACGGCCGCCGACGCTCCGCCCACAGCCGACGCCGACGCAGCTCCGCCCACAGCCGAGGCCGACACAGCTCCACCCACAGCCGACGCCGACGTAGCTCCGCCCACCACCTCCACAGCCAGCAGCTCCAGAGGAGACAGCAGCACCCAGCCCTGCCGAGTCTTCACCATCCTCCCAGACCTACCCCTTACTGAGGACGAACGGTCAGTCCTCAGTAAAGGGCTCACCTTTGTCCCCCTCCACCCACAGATCAACGAATACCGCTCACGCTTGGACATAAAGCAGTTTTTCCGCCGCCTCCGCCTCCACGCTTACTTCTTTAACCGTGAACCTAACCCTCCCTCTACTGACCCCTTCTCCCGCTTCCAACACACCCCCTCCTCCTGGACACCACCCCAAGGCCTCCTACCCTCCCTCGACCTCTTCATCTCCAACTGCCGTCGAGACATCAATCGCCTCAACCTCTCCACCCCTCTCACCCACTCCAACCTCTCCCCCGCAGAACGTGCAGCCCTCCGCTCCCTCCGCTCCAATCCCAACCTCACCATAAAACCCGCGGACAAGGGAGGTGCAGTTGTAGTATGGCGCACTGACCTCTACATCGCCGAGGCTGGACGCCAACTCTCCGACACCTCCTCCTACCGCCCCCTTGATCATGACCCCACCCCTGAGCACCAAACCATCATCTCGCAAACCATCCACAACCTCATCACCTCAGGTGACCTCCCACCCACAGCCTCCAACCTCATCGTTCCCCAACCTCGCACTGCCCGCTTCTATCTCCTTCCCAAAATCCACAAACCTGAATGCCCTGGTCGACCCATTGTCTCCGCCTGCTCCTGTCCCACCGAACTGATCTCCAACTATCTCGACTCCATTTTCTCCCCCTTGGTCCAGGAACTCCCTACCTATGTCCGTGACACCACCCACGCCCTCCACCTCCTCCAGAACTTCCAATTCGCCGGTCCCCAACACCTGATCTTTACCATGGACGTCCAGTCCCTCTACACCTGCATTCCCCATGCAGATGGCCTTAAGGCCCTCCGCTTCTTCCTGTCCCGCAGGCCCGACCAGTCCCCCTCCACTGACACCCTCATCCGCTTAGCCGAACTCGTCCTCACACTCAACAACTTCTCTTTCAATTCCTCCCACTTCCTACAGACAAAGGGGGTAGCCATGGGTACCCGCATGGGCCCAAGCTACGCCTGCCTCTTTGTAGGTTACGTGGAACAATCCCTCTTCCGTACCTACACCGGCCCTAAACCCCACCTCTTCCTCCGTTACATTGATGACTGTATCGG